>NC_090931.1:773060540-773365767 GCF_040938575.1 Ambystoma mexicanum
TTCTGAGGTTGGTGCTAAGGGACAAACGATGCCGGTAAAGGATTACCAGCATCGATTACCACTATGGCCCATTCTGACCAGCCTGACCACTATTAGCAGCATCGTAATTTACGGCGTCTCTAATAGCGGCATGGGCGCGGGCACGTGGGCCACCATGCCGGAATTATCGGCATGCCGTAAACTGTAGGAGATCACAAGTTAAGCGGACATGCAAAAAACGGCTCCATGAAGGCGGTAAAAGTGGTTACCGGCATGCTGGAAATACCGGCATCACAGACCTACCGTAAAATGCCATGTGCAGTGATCCCAACTGCTACAGGTGCACACAATCAGCACAGATGGAGGCAATGGAGTCTGGCCCACTACAAAAGGAGCACACCCACACACCACACCCCTTCCCACACCAAGATGATTCCAATGGTAGTAGCATTACTGGAGCTGGAGGACATGCTTGCAGTGCCACAACAGCAGCAACAACAACAACAGCCGGCACCACAGAGGAGACGCAGGAGGAGAAGGAGGGTGAGACAGGCCCAGTATGCCCAACCAGTTACCACGCAGGCAGCCCCCAATTCCTTGCATCAGAGCCAGTCCTTTCAACCTAACCCCTGAGCAGATCCACACCCTGTACCGTCTGGACCAGGACACCATCACCACCATTGTGGACCTGGAACATGACGACATTGTCAGCCTCATTGAAATATGCACCTCCATCCCCCCTCTACTGAAGGTAGTGTCTGTGTTCCACTTCCTTGCCACAGGCACCTACCAGCACACAGTGGGGAACATGCATGGCATATCACAACCCTTATTTTCTCGGATACTGAACCAAGTGCTGGATGCCCTCCTCAAGCACACAAGGGACTACATATCCCTACCACTGACTCCTCAGGAGATATTTGATACAAAAGCTGGCTTCCATGCACTGGCATGCATGCCAAATTGTGCCCTCGACTGCACCCACGTGGAGTTGGTTGTCCCGCATGCCATGGAGGTGGTGTACCACAACCGCAAGCAATACCACTCCATCAATGTGCAGATGGTATGCGACGCCAGAAAGATCATCACACATTGTTGTGCCCAATATCCCGGATCAACTCATGACTCTAAGGTCCTGTGGAACTCCATGCTACCACGCTTCTTGGAGTGACATGCTGGACGATGTGCCTGGCTGCTTGGTCATTTCCATGACTGGCACATGGCATTGAATGGGGGGAGAGATGCACACACCACCATGCTGCCAAATTTGATGTGACTGCACAATGTGCACATCATCTAACACTGTGCCCCAAAGCATCACAAACGGTACATGACACCCAAATTCCATAGGAATGAAGTAAGGTTGACACCTATCACTACATGACTAACAAGAAACCACCCCACATCCCACAACACGTGCACCACTCATCAGTGCCCCTCATCCTCCGTAACGCCATCCTGCACCATGCAATGCATATGCACTTTGTTGCTGTCTCCAGCATATCACCACACAGGACGCGCATCCCTGGGAGTGCATTAAACCAAACCAACTAGGGAATCCACAGTCTGTCACAAGGCCACCACATCCACAGGAGTGCTGCATGTCACCATGGGAATGATCAGTGCTGATTGCACAATAATGCACAGACTACTGCCAATGCTCCCTCTAAGTAAATCTCACAGAACACAACACATCATACTTCTGACATGAACACAGCTGTATGCGTACACGATGCATGTGCAAGAAGACATCAGTGCACACCACGTATCATCTTGAAGATGCAACCCACACCATTAGTCCATGGCAGAGGACACATTGAGGGGCTGGAGATGGAGTAAATACATCCATGAACATGTGCATGTGGGCAACGATGAACTGCAGGCATGTGTGACTAGTACAGCTGTCCATCATGAATTGACTAACATTTACCTTTTATTGCCTCTCATGCAGGTGATAGTGGCTAGCCCTTGAAGCCATGGCTCCTCACCCCTGTCCGAAACCCACAGAACAGGTACGAGGAGGACTACAATCGTTCCCATACCCGTACCCGTGTGGTCATCGAGCAGACCTTTGGCCTGTTGAAGGCACGATTTCGCTGCCTCAGCCGGTCGGGTGGGGCACTCCTCTACAAGCATGAGAAGGTGGCCAAGATCATCATGGCATGTGTCATGCTGCACAATATGTGCATCCGCCGGAACGTGCCCCCGCCCCCCTGACATTGAACTGCTACCACCTGGTGATGATGAAGGGGAAGAAGAAGTGGCTGAACATCATTGCGGTGCCAATGCACAGGAGGGACGTGATGTGTGCCAGTCAGTGATTGCACAATATTTCTGACACACATGGCAGCAGAGGGTGACGTAATGGTTGGACAGAGGGCACTGGGTGTGGGGGTACATGTACACTATGCACTGTAAATGAATAAATGACACATGCGCAATGATGAATGTCCACTCAGGTCTTGTTTTTCACACAACGGGTGTATTAAATATAACAATGTAAACGTAAGTGCAAAAACCTTCCACCACCCTCACCCCCCTCCCCTTCTCCCCACAACTCCCCCACACACGCTCACCCCCTTCCAACTCCCCCCACAACTCCCCACACACCCTCAACCCCCTCCCCTCCCCCCACAACTCCCCCGCATGTGTCCCATCGAGTCTCCAATGCCTACATGAGGCTGCCCTGACGATCAATTGGCACTCCCTGGTCCAGGTGGCGGCATGTCTTGCGGGCGCAGGGTACGTTCCGACCTGCAGAGCGGGCTTGTCTGGGTCGAACTGGATGAAGACAGGGTGGCCGCCTGCTGAGATTGTGAAGCGGGATGCCCTGCCCCCATGGCATCCGCTATGCAGCCTAAGACCTGGCGGAGGGCCGAGACCTCCTCGCAGAGGCAGCTGGTGTTGTCAGCAAAGGAGTTGGCCATGGAGGCAGTGTTGTCCGTGATGGACCTGCCTAGAGAGGCAAAGTTTTCACGCCACTCCTGTCTGGCCAGTCTGTTGTCCTCGACAAACTCCCGGACAAGGGCAGTAAGCAGGTCAGACCACTGCGGCCCTGCGGGTGCACCTGTGGAGGTTGTTGGTCCCTGCCTGTCCTGCCCAGCCTGCTCAGCCTCCCTAGTTGTCAAAATGGGACTGAAGTGCCCTTCTGTCTGCTCCTGACCAGACTGCTCCGGGGTGGTGGCGTGCTCTGTATAAAGTGACGATATTAATGGGGATGCCAGTGGACTTGGCGTACGCACCACTTCCAAAACATCGTCCTCAATGGGTACCCATATGTCATCCTGTGGGTCCTCCACAACCAGGGGTGCTGTGACTGCCACCTCCCCAGCCAAACTGTACTCCTCTGACTGTGGTGCCTTGCCTGATTCGCCAGGATGGCTGATGGGTGGTGGTGGTGGTGCTTTGCCCTCTACGGGCCTTGGTAGCACCAGTGTAATGGCTACCTGGGGTGTCTTGCCAGTTGGTGCACGGCGGCCCCTGGGTTGTACCCCTGAGGTCGAGGGGCGGTTGGCATCATCCCGGGACCTCTTTCAGGGTTGGGTCTGTGCAGGGGTTGCATCCTGCCCTTCACTGTCATGGTCGGAGCCTGTGGGGGTCAAAGAGAGGGACGGTATGAGTGATGTTTTGATAGGCATCATACATACATTTGGACAATTGATCATCCACAACATTGGGGGTAATATGCATTTGTGTTTGGATGAGCACGTTGTTTGATACATGGGTGGGTTATGCAGGCATATGTCGGTGTCACTCATGTTGGCCAAGAGCAATGCTATCTGACATGCATGATATTTTGGGCCTGCACACTGTGTGACTCATGGCATTTGCAACTTTGTGTGGTATGTGTGAGGTACGGCATTGCCTTGCAGTAGGCATGTGCATGTGTCTGTGATGCGTCTGCCTACTTTGCTGGGAGTGTGTGTGTGTTGGACCATGGCTTGACTCTTTGGACTGACATATTGGTTGACTTTCATCAGACTTGGCATTACAATGTTTTATTAGGACACTCACCTCCATCGCCCGATGTTTTGGCGCCACACTCCATCTCGCCAACACCTTCGATCCCCTCCATCCCTATCATGCTGGCACAGATGTCCTCCCATGGGGTGAGCTTGATTGGAGAGCTGGGACCTCCTCCTGTTCCCATTGCCTGGCTCCGGTTCACTGAGAGAATGTTTCGGACTCTCAGTCGCAGGTCGTCCCAGCTCTTGCAACAGTCTTTGATGGTGCGTGGGATGTTCCCAATAGCACTGACCTTCTGAGCAACAAGTGCCCAGGTCTCCTTCTTCTTCAGTATTGCCTCCCTCTTCATGTTATTGGAGAATACTATGTCAGCATGCTTCTGCAGTGTGTCAACCAGCATCTGCAGCTCATCCTCATTGAATCGTTCTTTCCTCAGGCAGGCAGTTCCCTTCTTCAGGGCCTTGGGCATAGTGGTGTAATAGGTGGATCTATTCACGACAACAGCAGAGTCCAAAGGGTCCTGTGTGGTGAGGATGGCAATGGATTGTGTTTTTTAAGATGGCTGCCGTGCTCCTTCCCGTTCCTGTGTGATGACGCTGCTTCCGGTTCCGCTTATTTAGCGGTGACCGTTATTAGCGGTCACCGCTATTGCCGCATTGGACCTTGTCGGTAGTGCTATCTGCGCTATGCTTAATGCAGCTAAGGGCATTTAAGGTGCCTTTAACGGCATGTCGGTAATGACCTTACCGGAATGGCATAAAGCTTGTGCCCGCGAAGTCGTAATAGTCCTCTATTAGCGCACTGATGACTGCCCGGACACGCTATTTACGCCATGCCGGTAAGGACCGTTACTTACCTCCAAACTCGGAATGAGGGCCTTTACCTTTCCGATCTTAATTGACAGTTGAACCCACCCTGGTTGTCCCATCCTACGGCGACCATCGAACTATGCAATGAACCACCAGACCTGAACTGCGCATCCAGTCATCAGCATCTTTGCCGTCAAACCGACTGTCAAACCAATGCTTATTCGAACGCTGCATCTAACCACAACAGACCTTAGCTTTATTGCTTTTCTTCCCCTATTTCATTACCCAGAGTGCTGCATCTTTCTATCATTGCATAATCTCTGTTCTTCCAGAGGGGTGTGTTTTGTGCAGTGTTTTTCTATTTAGTTATTATTGCAGATGGTGTTTTTTTAAAATATATATATTTTTATAGAACCTTTATTGTACATTCTCTTTTAGTTTGGAGTGTGATACGTTGCTGTTTGGGTTGTTTCATATTGGCATTATGGGACCCGGTTTACCTATGCAGGGTGTATTATTTAGCCCTAGTCCAGTACCAATGTTTTCTAAACTTGACAGACCAACCAGTGGCTTTCCGCTGGATTGGTCTACCCAGTCTGATCCTGAGGGGACTACATAGGTTATTATATTAACAGACATTGGGACAATTGTCCCCCTAGGAGTGCATAATTGGGCCACTGTGTAGCGATACATGGTTTTGTTTTTCTGCTGTTCTTGTAGCCTTGTGACATTATCCCATTTGCATCTGAAAAAAATCATTGCATTTTTACAGGTTAGGCTTACTACTCTTTCTTAATTTATATCCCTGAAGACATACGAGTTACTCTCCTAGAGGGTACCAATAGGAGATAGTACAGGTCAGTGCACCCCCACTTTCCCCTTCTTTTTCACATTCACACCCCTCTTGAGAGTATAGTCTTCCCTTGGCCTAAGTTATCACAAAAGGCGAACGAGGTAGATCTTTTAACTGTGCCTGTTTCCCCTTTATGATATGGATTCCTCTTGTTTTGTAGAAGTGTTAGGGCTGAATAGGCAGTTTAGCCACTATTCAACCTTGTACTACTGGGGCAAGAGTAATTTCGTCACCTATACATATCACCTCTGCTGTACTTTCTTTAATAAACGAATGTACGTGTTTGAATTAAAACCTTAAACCTGTGACCAGATTTACAATGAAGTCATGTCTTTCTTTGCAAACATTTGTCTTTTAATGCCTGCTCCACTGTGAATGACCCCAGGTACATATTGCAGGTTCGCACTAAAGCAAATATTCCTGCCCTTAAATTAATACAAATTATCCGCTTTAAGATACAGATTGTTCTCCTCCTGTTTATCGTGTTGACTTTTGTTTTAGACAGATGACGCTGTCACAGCTCTCCATAATAAACGTGATTACTATTCGCTCATGGTATGCAAATATTGTCAACACACTAAACAGTGTAATCACCATGCTAAGATGTATTGTCTAATAATTCAAGGCAGCTGGAACACACTGCAGGATACTTGACTCATAGTTAGAGCAACCATTATTTACAGAGGTTTAATGCAGCCATGCATGAGATTTGTCTTGTTCTTAGAATTAATATCATTGTGCTGCTGTCACTGGGCCAGTCCACCAGACAGTGAGAAGTAACTCAAAAAACATAAATAAAGTGAGGCTATTATCCTGCTTTCGAAAAGTTGATCTCTTCATAATATGTCAGTTTCCCAAATAGATTTAAAAAGGGCAGACAGTATTTTCCTGAAAAATTGAACAAAGACTCCTATTATTCAGACAAAGGTGGTTCATAATCTTGCTAATTGGTCTTTTTAGAGTTTATCACGCAGTTGACCTGGATGTACCAGGTGTCAATGCATTTTGCTAACTAGAGATAGCATATTAACCAAGTTGCTGTATGGTGGATTTGCATTTCTCACAAAAATAGCAGGCATGATCGCGTGGCTAAGCAGTTTTATTATTGTGATTACCCTTGTGAGAAACTTCCAAATTGTTCTCAATTCTGCACCCTACATTTTGAACTACGGTACAAGCTGAAGTCTGCACTTTTCGCTGATTCGTCGTGTGAGTCTGTTGCAACATTTTAAAAGTGCACCTACACCAAAGGATGCCTGGCACCTTTTTATTTTTAATAGCAAATGAAAAAACGTCCCCACATGTTGTTGCTCTCTATTGTATCTTTTTATGTGCAATACTTCACCATTTCCTCAACATTTAAATCCCTCTATCCACATGCTACATACATCTTGGAGTTCTTATTTCTAAAATACAGTAGAAGGTGTTAAGCTGCATGTATCTCAAAGTAGCAAAAATGTATCACCTGGTCGCAGGACCCTGTAGAGTGGCATAAGGGGAAATTAGTGCACAGAGCCCACCACAGGGGTGTTTATTGGATGCTCCATTGTGACGAGGCTTCACAGGCTATGCTCGCCCTGACTTATTTATTTATTTATTATTTATTTCTTCACATTTGTTGAGTGCACAACAGCCCGGGGGCATCGTGGCGCTTGTTACAGTGAGTGATCTTGGCTTAGTTACATCAGGAAATGATCATGGCTTAGTTACACACAAAGATGACAGACGAGCATGCTAGGATTAGATAGACTGCTAGTAGCGGCAATAGCCATATAAATCGTGTAGATGGTTAGTTGAAGAAGGCTGTTTTAAGATTTTTGCGGAAGGCATAGAGAGACGTTTCAGATCTGAGAGCGGTAGGGAGCGCATTCCATAACTTAGGAGCAAGATAAGGGAAGCTTATTCCTCCTGCTTTAGCTTTATTGATGCGTGGTACCCTGGGCTGGTTAGTGTAGCAATGTCTAGTAGGCCTTGTAGAGTGTGTTCTGGAGAGTGTGTCTCATAAGTATGATGGTGCTGAGAGGTTGATACATTTGTGTGTGATTGTAAGAATTTTGAATGTGATGCAGTCTTTGACTGGGATCCAGTGAGCCATCTTTCTTGCATGTGCGATGTGGTCTCTTTTCGGTATACTAAGAGCTGCTCTAAGTGCGTTATTTTGTGTGTTTTGGAGTCTCGTTAAATTTTTCTTTGAGGTGCCAGCCAGGAGTACATTACAGTAGTCCAATGTGGCTCCTATAGTAGCTCTAGCAATTGAGAGGCAATTGTCCTTGGTTAGAAACGGTTTAATAGCATTAATACGTTTGGTACTCAGAGCGAAGGCAGAGACGATAGCACTGACTTGCTTATCCATAGACAGTGTGGCATCAATGTGGACGCCTAGAGTTTTAACAGAAGATAGGACTGGGACAACACAGCTATCGATACGGAAGTTTGAGTAGAGGGAGTCAAGAGTGGCGAATGTGGACTTTTGACCAAGAATGAGGATTTCAGTCTTGTCCCCGTTGAGGCATAGACCGTTTTTGGCCATCCAAGCTTGGATGGTGAAGTAGATTTGCTGTAAGGTAGTGGCATCTTGGTGATAGATCCCTGTCAGAGGAAGGAGCACTTGGGTATCATCTGCATAGTTTGTATATGTGATCCCAAGTGCATCCAGCTTATCAAAGAGCGGCTTAGTAAAAAGATTGTAAAGGGTGGGTGCAGTACAAGATCCTTGAGGGACACCACAATGAATGATAGTGGGCTCTGCATTTGCAATACTGGAGAACACTTTAATTGCTCTGCCTTTAAGGAAGGAGGTGACCCAGGTCACAGCTTGATTGGAGAAGTGAGCAGCATGTGTAAGATGGCTGGTGAGGGTTTTGTGATCAATCAGGTCGAACGCCGGTGAGAGATCTAGGAGGAGGAGGAGAGCAGGCTTGCCCTTGTCGAGGATATGGTTGATTTGGTTCTTTAAATCTAGCAGGGCGGTTTCAGTACCATGCCCTTTGCGAAAGCCTGACTGTCTCTTTCCTAGGATAGAGTTGGATTCAATGTACAATTGGATCTGCTGCCTGTGGGCGGCCTTATCTAAGATTTTAAGGAGAAAAGGGACAGTAGTAATGGGATGGCAGTTATTAGGTTGAGTGGGGTCTAGCGAAGGTTTTTTTAAGAGTGGGCTCACACATGCCTCCTTAAGGCTGTTAGGGACTGAACCTGTCTTGAATGAGGCATTGATGAATGTGGTAATGAGAGGAGTGGGAGGCTCTTCACATTCCTTTATGATTTTGGGGGGCATACATCGCCTTTGCATTGTGAAGATTTGAGTTGTTTGAGAATGTCAATGACATCTGTTTCAGTTATTTCAGTGAAATTGAATCTGGGAGTTTTGTTGTTTGTGGAAATTGGCTGGGTCTGGGTTGGGTGGTTCTGCAGGGCATTATAGTGTTCTGTGATTTTTTTTGGTAGAAGGTCTTTTTTTTAGCATAGCTGATTGTATGCTGGTGCACCAAGCTGCATCTTTAACGATCTCTTTGGTGCAGATAGGAGGGCTAGTAAGCTCTTTAAGGATGGTAAAGTGTTCTTTAGTTTGGGAGTTAGCCTCTGTGATACGATGATTGTAGGCTTCGGATTTAGCCTTGAAGATGGAGTCTTTATATTTTTTAGCAATGTTTTGGAAATTTTCTTTCGTTGTGTCATAAGGGTTGGACTGCCATGTTTCAAGCGCCTGGGGCTTGCATTTGCGTAAAATCTGGAGTTAATCTGTGAACCAGGAATTGGAGTGGAATGATTTTTTCTCACTTCTGTTTTCTAATGGTGCAACTGTGTTAATTGCCTGGGTAAGGGTGTCTTTGACTTAACTCTGTAATGCCAGGACACAACATCCTCACAGCCGAACAAACAGCTGCATGTGTCCCTCTATTTAAAAGCAGACTCATATTTTTCCGATAAGGCACACGGGCCTTCAGCTCCACCTAACTGGTCTTGAATGTGATTCCATCAGCTCACCTTCTACTCGGAATTCACGACCACTTAGTTCTTCCGCATTACATTGCTCATCGTCGCCTTCCTGAGCTTCTCTCTCAACATATCTCTTTAAATGAGACATATTCCAAGTGATTACTCGGTTAATCGATTCCTTGACATGGGAAACTGCCAAGATATTGGAGCAAACTGTGAATCCGACTTCTTCTCCTGTCTGCAACAGACGCGTACCTGTTCCCCAGCTCATACTGACGATTCCACAGCATGTCTTTGATGATCAGCATACCACTTCATATTCTGTTTCTTCACCTGATCCATGATGGTCACTTCTTGATCAAGAACAGGTGCTTGTCCAGAGAGATGAGGAAGTCTTGTTCTCAGTTTCCTTCCAAACTTTAATTCTGCTGAACATTTTCTAGTGGTCCCATGCAGCGAATTCCTGTAATCTCATGACATAATATCGGGACATGTTGCAAAGAGCCACCTTATTGAGTGGCTAGAGTGTAGCTAATTTTGTTGTATTACTTTCTTGAGAGTGCTCATGAATCTCTCCACCATGACATTGGCCTGGAGGCACAGGGGAGTTACCTTTCTATGACAAATCCCCATGTATTGCATGAATCTTGCAAATTACAGTCCACTAAACAGAGGACCATTGTCGGACTTGAGCACATCTGGAATCCCCCATGCTGAGAAAATATTGTCCAATTCTGGGATTATTGTGCTGGCTGCAGTAGAGGAAACCATTTGTACAACAAGAGTACTCGTCCATGACTACTAGCTAGTATTTTGCCATCTCTGAATGTTCCAAAGAAGCCAACCATTATGCGACTCGGCACAAGCTGGGAGGATAGCCCAGGGGCAATGTGTGTGTCTTGGAAGCAAGACAACGCATAGCAACACAGGTTTGAATGCTGGACTCGTGCTTAGAAAGTGGTCTCCGGTATTAAGCACATTATAAAAGAACAATTAGAAAAAGTACTTGGTAGTTCCAACATTCAAAGAGCCTCTAGATTGTACAACTGTGCTAAGCTCTGACACAAATGACATGACATAATAGTGCATTCAACACCGCTACTTGGCTGTTTGGCTGTGATCTTTGCCTTGCTACATTGACTGCTGGAGCCGTCGGCGAGAGGAAGCCGTGTGTCACACTTGTTTAGCAGAAACGCGTCAAGCGGCGGATTAAGGACTTCAAGTAATTTATACTCGCTTTCATACACACACACTTTGTTTATACATTGATACAATGGACTTTGGACTCTAGATTGTGTTTACAGCCTTACGCTCGCATTGTCTCTTTTTTTCTCCCATAGTTCCCTTGTTTCACTGCGAGCGGGAGCCCCGCCCATTCTGAGCCCGTCAGCAGCGTAAAACAGCCGCCACTAGCGCACCTGCGCGCGCACCAAGTGGCACAAGTGGCTTGGCTGTTTGGCTAGTCTTGATGCACCCTTCTAATTGCACAATTATTCTAGGAGTGGCTTTCAGATATCTGTAAGTAATTAGCATATAATCTACTTTTCAATTGTGGATGCTTGGAGTATTTGGGTAATAATTCTTGTTAAGCCTCATAATTTTAAGATACAACTTTGATCATGGGCAAAGGTATAAAAACACCAACTGTGATGAAGGACCCTCGTGCTGATTTCTTTACAGCAGTTACCACGCGTAGGGCTAGTTTAGCGCGCGCTGCAGCTCTACCTCTACCGCCTCCATGCATTGAGGAGGAAGAGCTTTTACAGTGTGCGAAGCTATATATAGAGGACCAGTCAATTAATGATGATACAGTCACTAAATATACGGAGCCTTGTGACTCTTCTCAATCACTCTATGCAGAAGAATACTCCACCCACCCATCTTGATAAGGATGCACTTAAACTACAGTGGGGGGAAGAAGCTGCTAAACAGAATAATATTCACAATACAAACGATTCTTTTTGTGATACTCCCAGTGTTTTTCTTACTGCTGACCTTAAACTTATGGGTTTATCGACTAACCTCGATTTACCTTTGGATGAGGGTGGGGATGATTAAAAAAGCAATTATATTTGCACAATGATGGGCATATTTAATAGATTAATGTTGTCTGAATTAAGGAGACAGACAGAAATTCTGGTTCAAATTAATACATCTGTTGAACAGATTCCCTCGAGAGTGAATGACATGCTGTCAAATCCACTGATTGTTTTAAAATCACTCTTGGAGGGTAAAATGGATGCAATGAATCTAGACTTGCTTGCTACTATACCTGTTAACGATCCACAGGATTTTGTAGATATAATTACTATATCTGATTCACAATCAACCAAGAAGGACTCAGATGTAGCTGCCCATAAGGTTACTTTAGATAATGATGCTAACTTTAAGGCTCCTTCGATAGAGAGCGATTTGGAAACCATGCCCATAATGAAAAATATTTCAAACAACAAAAAATAAAATAAATAAAGATCACGACAATTAAAATTGAATAGAGGAAATAACATGGCCAACTCTTCTCGTGAATTTCTAAGAGACTTGACATTTAAAAACACTATCCTTTAGGCCAGAGAAGGCATGGAGTGCTTGGATGTGCAATCTTCTTGTATAGATGGGGGTGCTAAGATTAAAGCATCCTTGAAATCTAGGTCAATTACTGAGTCTTCTGTAGATGAATATTGTGAGGCGGATGATTCGATCAAGGAGGTAATGAAAAAGAAAAGAGAGTCATGCGATATTGCCTCGCAATTATCAACCCTAAAAACTGGGTTAGTGGATATTTTTGAAATATTTAAGACAAATTCATTGAGAACAATGAGCTCCCTCAATACAATTACGGCACCTGTTAATGGTGCTAAAGATCCAATGGAACACACTGGTACGATAAATAACATGGTAGACAAGTTCTCTAGTGAATCTTTACCTACTAATCAAGAGTCGAGTGTAGGTAATAGACCTGCGGTGTGCTCTGTGAATACTGGATTGGGACATAGAGAATGGCACAATAAAGAAATCATGGCAAACGTTCCCTCGTCTTATGCCGGCTGTTTTTCTCTGGCATCTTCACTTACTGAACCTCCCACATTAAGTAATAAGGAGGCTTCCATGCCTGATAAAAATTTGACAAACATGGGATGCTCTTCTAGGTTATCGGATACGACCAAACCTATAGTTTAACTAATAAAGAGCAGCCTAGACCTCACAAAGTACTACTAATACTACCAGTAAGGAGGATGAAATAGCAACGATTGTTAAGAAAATTCTAGAGGATAAATTCTCTTATCACGATAATGGGGGGAAATGTTCCCATGAGAACCAGACGTTGCTATAGGCGCCAATAGGATTGCCCAAAAAAACTCAGGAATATGTTGGAAAGGTTGACAATGCATATGATTTTAGAAAAGCAGCATTGATCAACCTACCTAGCCTCATATTGACAACATTTTTTGGGGATAGCAATCAAATACCCTTAAATCGCCCAAATATTCTGTCATTATTTACGACCATCCAGGAATTGGCATTAATTTCATCTGCAGACATTATCTTGGTGGATTTTATTCATAAACAGAGGCTTGGCTATGTGAGCCTGGTCATTCCGTCCCCCTTAGTAAGAAGTTTGCTGATCAAGGAGGCTGAATCACTTCAGCGTAGGGGTTTTGACCTTTATCAATATGAGCCATCTTCTCAAGTAAGCAATGGTAAGCGTCCATCAATGAATATATGTGAAGATGGTGTCAGGGGGGGCTCGAGGGTAGAATCAAACAACTCAACATTTGATAATGTTGACAAGCAAGAATGGAGATGGCTTGCACTTACACCCAGGGAATCTATTAATTCCTTGAAGGAACTGGGAAAACCCCTCTGGCAAGAATGGTAGATTTGCTCTTGCTAGCTGGAACTCGAGAGGCCATCTGCATCTAACTCAAAATTCAGATGTGACAGATGTTTTACAATTCCATGACCTGATATTACTACAGGAAACTTGGGAAACCTGCGGATTGTTATGGATGGGAGGGCTATGAAATTACACAATTATTTGCTACTAGAGGCTCCAAAGATCGTCCTACGGGGGGACTTTTAACCCTTTGACTGCCATGGGTTTTTCCCCCCAGTACCAAGGCCTTTTTTTGGTGATTTCGGTATGTCGCCATTCAATGACTTGTAACTTTTTTGTTACATGAGATATCTCGGCCTAATTTGGCTACTTTTTTTCCCACATGTCGGCGGTCGGAACGGCACCCAGTATTCCTAGGTTGCTGTAAGGGGGTGAGAGAAAATAACCAAAAAGGACGAACATTTTGGGTTTAAAAAAAAATGCTAATAAAATGATGCACAAAGAAGCCTGTGGTTTTTTCCTTGTAAGTGCTAGGAACTAATGGTTTGCTGTGCTGAATTCCCCAATTTCCTGGCTTTCAAGAACAGGTTGACTTGAAATGAAGAAAAAATATTTTGATGTGGTTTTTAACCGTTTTGTGAGAGGTAGGCGATTTTGGCCATTTTTGCCAATTGGACATGCGTGAACGGATTGGAAGAAAAGGATAGGAAAGCTGAATTGGAGGACAAAAAGGCATACATTTCTGAAAAGTAGACAAAATTCCATGTTTAGGAAGGGGTGATTTGAGCAGGTCAGGCTAGAAGTAGGTAGGGGAAACCTCCATAGTTTGGGGAAAAAGCGGGAAAATGACAGAAAAAAAGGTATGCAGTGGACATGGTTGGCCTGGTACGGCAATGGCTTCTGTGAATTTTGAGAAAAACAATGTTCCGCTACATTCCCCCGACTGTTGCAGTTAGGAAATCACACATTTTTGTAATGTTTCACAAAACAAGCAATACCACAAGCCAAAAATCAGAGCCATGGTATGCAGGAGTTTTATGCTTACGGCCTGAACAGACGTAATAAGCATGTGTACATCAGGAAAACCAATGTGGTGAGGAAGGGCAAGCATACAATTTTTGAAAGAGCACATGCAGACCTTTTCAGGGGTAGGTGACTTGTGCAGTTTACAAAAGTGTATGGTGCCTAAAAGCAGCGCCTAAATGCAGGACACATTTGGGAAATGAAAGGGTTGTGTGACAAAGGGCAGCAGCAAATGGGTCGAAATGATATGAATACCACGCAAAAACAACAAATGTCATACCTTCTCGCATTGCCACAGGTTTCCCGATGGAAACGATACCTCACATGTGTGGGTTCACCTACCTGGGGGCAAAGGGGAAACCCAAAAAACACGACTAACCCCAAGTCGTTTCGGACAGCAGAATTTGATGAATTATCTCAAAGTGCACACCATACAGATTTGGGACTAGGGTGTCCAAGCCACCAAGGAAAATGGGAATCCCATGCATTTCCGAAAAGAGGACACCCGTGGCAATCCGCAGAGGGCTGACTTGCGCAAATCAACCCAGAATTTATTACCCAGAAGCCCCGGGCAAAGTCTGAAATGTGGTGAAAAAATACACTATTTCCGCACATTTCACTCCCCTCACCCACCGAAACACGCGCCAACAACACATGGCCTACCTTCCCACTTTCCCACAGGTGTTCCGACGAAAACGGTACCTCACATGTGTGGGTGCACCTACCTGGGGGAGGGGGAAACCCAAAAACGCTGCTAAACCCAAGTCATTTTGGACAACAGAAAGTGTTGAATTTCGCTCAAGCCCACATCATAAACATTTGGGCATAGGGTATCCAAGCCACTAAGGAAAACTGGGAACCCCATGCATTTCCGAAAAGAGGACACCCGTGGGAATCTGCAGAGGCTGACTTGCACAAATCGGCCCAGAATTTATTACCCAGAAGCCCCGGCAAAGTCCAAAATGTGTTGAAAAAATACATTATTTCCACAAATTTCACTCTGCTCACCCACCAAAACATGGCCAACAACACATGGCATTCCCACAGGTGTCCTGACGAAAACGGTACCTCACATGTGTGGGTGCACCTACCTGGAGGTAAGGGGGAAAGCCAAAAACACAGCAAACCCCAAGTTGTTTCGAACAGCAGAATTTGATGAATGTTCTCGAAGTGCACACCATACAGATTTGGGCATAGGGTGTCCAAGCCACCAAGGAAAACTGGGAACGCCATGCATTTCTGAAAAGAGGACACCCGTGGGAATCCGCAGAGGGCTGGCTTGCGCAAATCGGCCCAGAATGTATTACCCAGAAGCCCCGGCAAAGTCGGAATTGTGGTGAAAAAATACACCATTTTCGCACATTTCACTCCGCTCACCCACCGAAACACGAGCCAACAACACATGGCCTACCTTCCCGGGTTTCCGAAGGTGTCCCGATGAAATAGGTACCTCACATGTGTGGGTGCACCTACCTGGAGGTAAGGGGGAAAGCCAAAAACGCAGCAAACCCCAAGTCGTTTCAAACAGCAGAATTTGTTGAATTTTCTTGAAGTGCACACCATACAGATTTGGGCCTAGGGTGTCGAAGCCACCAAGGAAAACTGGAAACCCCATGCATTTCCAAAAAGAGGACACCTGTGGGATCCGCAGAGGGACTTGCGCAAATCGGCCCAGAATTTATTACCCAAAAGCCCCGGCAAAGTCTGAAATCTGGTGAAAAAATACACTATTTCCACACATTTCAATCCGCTCACCAATCGAGACATGCGACAACAACACATGGCCTACCTTCCAGCGTTTCCACAGGTGTCCCGACGTAAACGGTACCTCACATGTGCGGGTGCACCTACCTGGGGGCAAGGGGGAAAGACAAAAACGCAGATAGCCCCAAGTCGTTTCGGACAGCAGAAAGTGTTGAATTTCGCTCAAGCCCACACCATAAACATTTCGGCCTAGGGCGTCCAAGCCGCCAAGGAAAACTGGGAACCCCATGCATTTCTGAAAAGAGGACACCCGTGGGAATCCGCAAAGGGCTGACTTGCGCAAATCGGCCCAGATTGTATTACCCAGAAGGCCCGGCAAAGTCCGAAATGTGGCAAAAAAATTCACTATTTCCACACATTTCACTCCGCTCACCCATCGAAACACGCGCCAACAACACATGAACTACCTTCCCGCATTCCCACAGGTGTTCTGACGGAAACGGTACGTTACATGTGTGGGTGCAGCTACCTGGGGGCAAGGGGGAAACCTAAAAATGCCACTAACCCCAAGTCATTTCAGACAGCAGAAAATGTTGAATTTCGCTCAAGCCCACACCATACACATTTAGGCCTAGGGTGTCCAAGCCACCAAGGAAAAGTGGGAACCCCATGGATTTCTGAAAGGAGGACACCCGTGGGAATCCGCAGAGGGCTGACTTGCGCAAATCGGCCCTGAATGTATTACCCAGAAGCCCCGGCAAAGTCCGAAATGTGGTGAAAAAATACACCATTTCCGCACATTTCACTCCGCTCACCCACCGAAACACGCGCCAACAACACATGGCCTGCCTTCCCGGGTTTCCACAGGTGTCCCGATGAAATAGGTACCTCACATGTGTGGGTGCACCTACCTGGAGGTAAGAGGGAAAGCCAAAAACGCAGCAAACCCCAAGTCGTTTCGAACAGCAGAAAATGTTGAATTTCGCTCAAGCCCACACCATACACATTTAGACCTAGGGTGTCCAAGCCACCAAGGAAAACTGGGCACCCCAAGAATTTTTTGAAAAGAGGACACCGTGGGAATCCGCAGAGGGCTAACTTACACATATCGGCCCAGAATTTACTACCCAGAAGCCCCGGTAAAGTCTGAAATATGGTAAAAAAATACACTATTTCTGCACATTTCACTCCGCTCACCCACCGAAACACGCGCCAACAACAAATGGCCTACCTTCCCGGGTTCCCACAGGTGTCCCAACGAAAACAGTACCTCACATGTGTGGGTGCACCTACCTGGTGGCAAAGGGGAAACCCAAAAACGCGGCTAACCTCAAGTCGTTTCGGACAGCAGAATTTGATGAATTTTCTCATACACCATACAGATTTGGGCCTAGGGTGTCGAAGCTACCAAGAAAAACTGGAAACCCCATGCATTTCCAAAAAGAGGACACCCGTGGGAACCCGCAGAGGGCTGACTTGCGCAAATCGGCTCAGAATTTATTACCCAAAGTCCGAAATCTGGTGAAAAAATACACTATTTCCACACATTTCAATCCGCTCACCAACTGAGACATGCGACAACAACACAGGGCCTACCTTCCCGCGTTTCCACAGGTGTCCCGACAAAAACGGTACCTCACTTGTGTGGGTGCACCTACCTGGGGGTAAGGGGGAAAGACAAAAACGCAGCTAACCCCAAGTCGTTTCGGACAGCAGAAAGTGTTGAATTTCGCTCAAGCCCACACCATAAACATTTGGGCCTAGGGCGTCCAAGCCACCAAGGAAAACTGGGAACCCCATGCATTTCTGAAAAGAGGACACTCGTGGGAATACGCAAAGGGCTGACTTGCGCAAATCGGCCCAGAATGTATTACCCAGAAGGCCCGGCAAAGTCCGAAATGTGGCGAAAAAATGCACTATTTCCACACATTTCACTCCGCTCACCCATCGAAACACGCGCCAACAACACATGGCCTACCTTCCCGCGTTCCCACAGGTGTCCCGACGGAAACGGTACCTCACATGTGTGGGTGCACCTACCTGGGGGAAAAGGGGAAACCCAAAAACGCGGCTAACGCCAAGTGGTTTCGGACAGCCAAATTTGATGAATTTTCTCGAAGTGCACACCATACAGATTTGGGCCTTGGGTGTCCAAGCCAACAAGGAAAATTGGAAACCCCATGCATTTCCAAAAAAGGGACACCCGTGGGAATCCGCAGAGGGCGGACTTGTGCAAATCGGCCTAGAATGTATTACCCAGAAGCCCCGGCAAAGTCCAAAATGTGGCACAAAAAATACCTAATTTCCGCACATTTCACTCTGCTCACCCACCGAAACACACAGCCAACAACACATGGCCTACCTTCCCACGTTCCCTCAGGTGTTCTGACGAAAACGGTACCTCACATGTGTGGGTGCAGCTACCTGGGGGCAAGAGGGAAACCTAAAAATGCCACTAACCCCAAGTCATTTCAGACAGCAGAAAATGTTGAATTTCGCTCAAGCCCACACCATACAGATTTAGGCCTAGGGTGTCACATGTGTGGGTGCACCTACCTGGGCGCCAAGGGGAAAGCCTAAAACACAGGTAACCCCAAGTCTGTTTTGACACGTGAATTTCACACTTTCGGCAGACGGGCAGACCATACAGATATGGGCCTCGGGTGTCCAAGCCACCAAGGAAAACAGGGAACTCCATGCATTTCTGAAAAGAGGACACCCGTGGGAATTGGCAGAGGTATGATTTGCGCAAATCGGCCCAGAATGTATTACCCAGACACCCCCGCAAAGTACGAAATGTGGGGGAAAAAAACAAATTTTCTGCACATTTCACTCGGCTCACCCATCGAAACACGCTGCCAACAACACATGGCCTACATTCCCACGGCCCCACACGTGTCCTGATGAAAATGGTACCTCACATGTGTGGGTGCTCCTACCGGGGGCGCAAAAGGAAAAGAGTAACCCACTGGTAACCCCAAGCCTTTCGCCACTGCCCATTTAGTTCATGTGGGCAACCTACAGATTTGGGCCTAGGGTGTCAAAGCCAGCAAGGAAAACTGGGAACCCCATGCATTGCCGAAAAGGAGACACCCGTGGGAGTCCGCAGAGGGCTGACTTGCGCAAAACAGCCTAGAATGTATTACCCAGAGGCCCCGGCAAAGTCCAAAATGTGGCGAAAAATACATAATTTCCACACATTTCACTCTGCTCACCCACCGAAAAACATGCAGCCAACAACACATGGCCTACCTTCCCGCGTTTCCACAGGTGTCCTGACGAAAACAGTACCTCACATGTGTGGGTGCACCTAGCTGGGGACAAGGGGGAAACCCAAAAATGCCAGTAACCTCAAGTGGTTTCGGACAGCAGAAAATGTTGAATTTCGCTCAAGCCCACACCATACCCATTTAGACCTAGGGTGTCCAAGCCACCAAGGAAAACTGGGCACCCCAAGAATTTTTTGAAAAGAGGACACCGTGGGAATCCGCAGAGGGCTAACTTAAACATATCGGCCCAGAATTTACTACCCAGAAGCCCCGGTAAAGTCTGAAATATGGTAAAAAAATACACTATTTCTGCACATTTCACTCCGCTCATCCACCGAAACACGCGCCAACAACACATGGCCTACCTTCCCGGGTTCCCACAGGTGTCCCAACGAAAACATTACCTCACATGTGTGGGTGCACCTACCTGGTGGCAAAGGGGAAACCCAAAAACGCGGCTAACCTCAAGTCGTTTTGGACAGCAGAATTTGATGAATTTTCTCATACACCATACAGATTTGGGCCTAGGGTGTCCAAGCCACCAAGGAAAAATGGGAACCCCATGCATTTCCGAAAAGAGGACACCGTGGGAATCCGCAGGGGGCTGACTTGTGCAAATCAGCCTAGAATGTATTACCCAGAAGCCGCAGCAAAGTCCGAAATGTGGCAAAAAATACACTATTTCCGCACATTTCACTCTGCTCACCCACCGAAACACACCGCCAACAACACATGGCCTACCTTCCTGCGTTCCCACCGGTGTCCCGACAAAAACGGTACCTCACATGTGTGGGTGCACCTACCTGGGGGCAAGGGGTAAAACCAAAAACGCAGCTAAGCCCAAGTCATTTCGGACAGCAGAATTTGATGAATTTTCTCGAAGTGCACACCATACAGATTTGGGCCTAGGGTGTCCAAGCCACCAAGGAAAACTGGAATCCACATGCATTTCTGAAAAGAGGACACCCGTGGGAATCTGTAGAGGGTTGACATGCGCTAATCGGCCCAGAATGTATTACCCAGAAGCCCCAGCAAAGTCCGAAATGTGGCAAAAAATACACTATTTCCGCACATTTCACTCTGCTCACACACCGAAACACACCGCCAACAACACATGGCCTACCTTCCTGCGTTCCCACCGGTGTCCCGACGAAAACGGTACCTCACATGTGTGGGTGCACCTACCTGGGGGCAAGGGGTAAAACCAAAAACGCAGCTAACCCCAAGTCATTTCGGAAAGCAGAATTTGATGAATTTTCCCGAAGTGCACACCATACAGATTTGGGCCTAGGGTGTCCAAGCCACCAAGGAAAACTGGAATCCCCATGCATTTCTGAAAAGAGGACACCCATGGGAATCTGTAGAGGGTTGACATGCGCTAATCGGCCCAGAATGTATTACCCAGAAGTCCTGGCAAAGTCCGAAATGTGGTGAAAAAATACACTATTCCCGCACATTTCACTCAGCTCACCCATCGAAACACGCCGCCAACAACACATGGCGCACCGTCCTGCGTTTCCACAGGTGTCCCGATGAAAACGATAGCTCACAAGTGTGGGTGAACCTACCTGTGGCCAAGGGGAAAGCCTAAAACACAGGTAACTCCAAGTCTGTTGGACACGTGAATTTCACACTTTCGGCAGACATGCACACCATACAGATATGGGCCTCGGGTGTCCAAGCCACCAAGGAAAACAGGGAACCCCATGCATTTCCGAAAAGAGGACACCCGTGGGAATCTGCAGAGGGCTGACTTGCACAAATCGGCCCAGACTTAATTACCCAGAAGCCCCGGCAAAGTCCAAAATGTGTTGAAAAAATACATTATTTCCACAAATTTCACTGAGCTCACCCACCAAAACATGGCCAACAACACATGGCATTCCCACAGGTGTCCTGACGAAAATGGTACCTCACATGTGTGGGTGCACCTACCTGGAGGTAAGGGGGAAAGCCAAAAACGCAGCAAACCCCAAGTTGTTTCGAACAGCAGAATTTGATGAATGTTCTCGAAGTGCACACCATACAGATTTTGGCATAGGGTGTCCAAGCCACCAAGGAAAACTGGGAACGCCATGCATTTCTGAAAAGAGGACACCCGTGGGAATCCGCAGAGGGCTGACTTGCGCAAATCGGCCCAGAATGTATTACCCAGAAGCCCCGGCAAAGTCGGAATTGTGGTGAAAAAATACACCATTTTCGCACATTTCACTCCGCTCACCCACCGAAACACGAGCCAACAACACATGGCCTACCTACCCGGGTTTTCACAGGTGTCCCGATGAAATAGGTACCTCACATGTGTGGGTGCACCTACCTGGGGGCAAGGGGTAAAACCAAAAACGCAGCCAACCCCAAGTCATTTCGGACAGCAGAATTTGATGAATTTTCTCGAAGTGCACACCATACAGATTTGGGCCTAGGGTGTCCAAGCCACCAAGGAAAACTGGGATCCCCATGCATTTCTGAAAAGAGGACACCCGTGGGAATCTGTAGAGGGTTGACATGCGCTAATCGGCCCAGAATGTATTACCCAGAAGCCCTGGCAAAGTCCGAAATGTGGTGAAAAAATACACTATTCCCGCACATTTCACTCAGCTCACCCATCGAAACACGCCGCCAACAACACATGGCGCACCGTCCTGCGTTCCCACAGGTGACCCGATGAAAACGATAGCTCACAAGTGTGGGTGCACCTACCTGGGGCCAAGGGGAAAGCCTAAAACACAGGTAACTCCAAGTCTGTTTGGACATGTGAATTTCACACTTTCGGCAGACAGGCACACCATACAGATATGGGCCTCGGGTGTCCAAGCCACCAAGGAAAACAGGGAACCCCATGCATTTCTGAAAAGAAGACACCCGTGGGAATCTGCAGAGGTATGATTTGCGCAAATCAGCCCAGAATATATTACCCAGACATCCCCGCAAAGTCTGAAATGTGGGGAAAAACGCATTTTCCGCACATTTCACTCGGCTCACCCATCGAAATATGCCACCAACAACACATGGCCTACCGTCCCATGTTCCCACAGGTGTCCCAATGAAAACAGTACCTCACATGTGTGGGTGCATCTACCTGGGCGCCAAGGGGAAAGCCTAAAACACAGGTAACCCCAAGTCTGTTTTGACACATGAATTTCACACTTTCGGCAGACGGGCAGACCATACAGATATGGGCCTCGGGTGTCCAAGCCACCAAGGAAAACAGGGAAACCCATGAATTTCCAAAAAGAGGACACCCGTGGGAATCCGCAGATGTATGATTTGTGCAAATCGGCCCAGAATGTTTTACCCAGACACCCCTGCAAATCCGAAATGTGGGGAAAAAAACAATTTTCTGCACATTTCACTCGGCTCACCCATCGAAACACGCTGCCAACAACACATGGCCTACATTCCCACGGCCATGCACGTGTCCCGATGAAAATGGTACCTCACATGTGTGGGTGCGCCTACCGGGGGCGCAAAAGGAAAAGGGTAACCCACTGGTAACCCCAAGCCTTTCGCCACTGCCCATTTTGTTCATGTGGGCAACCTACAGATTTGGGCCTAGGGTGTCGAAGCTAGCAAGGAAAACAGGGAACCCCATGCATTTCCCAAAAGAGGACATGCGTGGGAATCCACAGAGGTCTGCCTTGCGCAAATTGCCCCAGTTTTTATTAGCCACAATCCCCTACAAAGTGTGATATTTGGTGGGGAAAAAACACAATGTTCACTTTGTCTGGGTTCTGGGTAATAAATTCTGGGCTGCTTTGCTCAAGTCAGACCTCTGTGGATTCCCACGGGTGTCCTCTTTTGGGAAATGCATGGGGTTCCCCGTTTTCCTTGTTGGCTTCGACACCCTAGGCCCAAATCTGTAGGTTGCCCACATGAACAAATTGTGCTGTGGCGAAAGGCTTGGGGTTACCAGCGGGTTAGGCTTTTCCTTTTGCGCCCCCAGGAGGTGCACCCACACATGTGAGGTACCGTTTTTTGTCAGGACACCTGTGGGAATGCGAGAAGGTATGACATCTGTTGTTGGCAACGTGTTTCGGTGAGTGGACACAGGGAAATGTCTCTGAAATTGGCTGGAAATTAAGACAATTCTCAGACATTTCGCTCTGGCCACCCACCGAAACACTACCAATAACACATGGCCTACGTTTGCGCGTCCCCACACGTGTCCCGATGAAAATGGTACCTCACACGTGTGGGTGCACCTACCTGGGGGCAAGGGGTAAAACCAAAAACGCAGCTAACCCCAAGTCGTTTCGGACAGCAGAATTTGATAAATGTTCTCGAAGTGCACACCATACAGATTTGGGCCTAGGGTGTCCAAGCCACCAAGGAAAACTGGGATCCCCATGCATTTCTGAAAAGAGGACACCCGTGGGAATCTGTAGAGGGTTGACATGCGCTAATCGGCCCAGAATATATTACCCAGAAGCCCTGGCAAAGTCCGAAATGTGGTGAAAAAATACACTATTCCCGCACATTTCACTCAGCTCACCCATCGAAACACGCCACCAACAACACATGGCCTACCGCCCTGCATTCCCACAGGTATCCCGATGAAAACGATAGCTCACATGTGTGGGTGCACCTACCTGGGGCCAAGGGGAAAGCCTAAAACACAGGTAACCCCAAGTCTGTTTTGACACATGAATTTCACACTTTCGGCAGACATGCACACCATACAGATATGGGCCTCGAATGTCCAAGCCACCAAGGAAACCAGGGAACCCCATGCATTTCTGAAAAGAGGACACCCTTGGGAATCTGCAGATGTATGATTTGAGAAAATCGACCCAGAATGTATTACCCAGACATCCCCGCAAAGTCTGAAATGTGGGGAAAAACGCATTTTCCGCATATTTCACTTGGCTCACCCATCGAAACATGCCACCAACAACACATGGCCTACCGTCCCACGTTCCCACAGGTGTCCCAATGAAAACAGTACCTCACATGTGTGGGTGCATCTACCTGGGCGCCAAGGGGAAAGCCTAAAACACAGGTAACCCCAAGTCTGTTTTGACACGTGAATTTCACACTTTCGGCAGACGGGCAGACCATACAGATATGGGCCTCGGGTGTCGAAGCCACCAAGGAAAACTGGGAACCCCATGCATTTCCGAAACCTCTGTGGATTCCCACGGGTGTCCTCTTTTGGGAAATGCATGGGGTTCCCTATTTTCCTTGCTGGCTTCGACACCCTAGGCCCAAATCTGTAGGTTGCCCACATGAACAAATTGTGCTGTGGCGAAAGTCTTGGGGTTACCAGCGGGTTATGCTTTTACTTTTGCGCCCCCAGGAGGTGCACCCACACATTTTCTAATGTGAAGGGGGGTGCACCTCTCCACCGCCACCCCAATTGGAGGGGCGGCGCATCACATGTAGCCCACCCCAGGGGCAGATCAGGGGCGGGCTGTCCTGCACTCCTCCCTGGGCTCAGGCGTCCCTTCCTAGGAGCAGATATCTGGTCCCATGGAGGGCTGCATGACATGGCACCCACTCCATTGCAGGTGGGGGGGGGGGTCAACGCCCCATGCCATTAGAAAATTCCCCCACCCTTTGGGGTGGCCCACAGCCCCCCCTAAAAAGCGTTCCATCATTTTCACTTTTCTCCTTTGGTAACCCAACTCCCCTTGGTGCAGAGAGGCACATTGGTGTGCCAATCTGGCCCCAGGGTGCCCAACCCTTACTGCCCCACCCACTGGGGGGCCTGTCCCACAATTTCTGATGGCCCTCTCCCCCTCACCCCAAATGGGTGGCGGGGCACCTCATGCAGGCCTCCCTGGGCCTCCTACAAACGGCTGCATGAAGTACACCCCCCCTTCATTTGGGGTGTGGGTAGAGGGCCACCAAAACTGTGTGGGACAGGCCCCCCGGTGGGTGGGGCAGTAAGGGTTGGGCACCCTGGGGCCAAGGCAAGTTTCGTAAACAAAGAAAAAAATGGAAAATGGTACACTACGCTTTAGGGCGGGCTGAAAGGCACCCTAAACCACCAGGTAATTTTCTAATGTAATGGGGGGTGACCCTCTACCCCCCTACACCAAATGCAGGGGGGGCATCTCATTGAGCCCTCCCTGGGGACAGATAAGAGGGGGGATCTCATGCAGCTCTCCCTGGGGTCAGATGCCCCTTCCTAGGAGCAGATATCTGCCCCCAGGGAGGGCTACAAGGGGTGCCCCCATTTCCCCTTGGAATGAGGGGGAGAGGGCCCCTTTTCTGTAAAATAAATCCCTGGTGGCTAGTGGTCCCCCCACTCCCACCCAAAATTCCTCTTGTAATTTTCTTTTATTTCATTTTATTTTCATTTTGTCCCTTTTCTGGGGGCAGATGATCAGCCATCTCCCCCCGGGGGGGCCTAACCTTCAGGCCCCATCCTCTGGGGGGCCTGCCCATTTATTCCAGGTGGCCCTCCCACCCACCCCCCCCCAATTGGATGGGGGCCACCTCATGTACTCCTGCCTGGGGGCATAAATCTGCCCACAGGGAGGGCTACAAGGGGTGCCCCCCTTTCTACTTGGTGTGGGAGGGGGAGGGCCACCACCCTTTCAGGGGGGCAAGCAAATCCCAGCCCCCCACCCACCCGCCATGATTTCTTTGATTTTTTTTATTTTGCCCCTAGTGGTCCCCCCACTCCCATCCAAAATTCCTCTTGTAATTTTCTTTTATTTCATTTTATTTTCATTTTGTCCCTTTTCTGGGGGCAGATGATCAGCCATCTGCCCCCAGGGTTTATCAGATATGTGCCCCAATGCTTTGGGGGTTGGGGTGAGAGGGCTGCTTACTGTAAGCAGCCCCCCCACGTCACAAAAGTATCCCTGGTGATCCAGTGGGTTGCTGATCACGGATCGAACGCTCTGCGCCGATCCATGACCAGCAATGCGTCAAAAATGGTGTCTTTGGAAAGGGGAGAATATCCCCTTTCCAACGACACCATTTTTTCAAAAATCCATGGTGGCCTAGTGGGCCCCAGGGCCCCAAACCCCTTCCCACCTCCCCCATTCCTTCGATTTAAAAAAAATAATAATTTCCTCATCACCCCTGGGGGCAGATGCTCACTGCCCCCAGGGGTCTCCTGTGCTGTGGCGCCATGCCTTGGGGGTTTCGGGAGAGGGGGCCGCTTACCTAGTAAGCAGCCCCTGTCCCCCGCTCCCAAAACAGATCCCTGGTGGTCTTGTGGCCATTGCTGGCCACGGATCGAGCTCTGCGCCTGATCCGTGACCAGCAATGCTTCTGTTTTCACCGCGGCAGCTGAAAATGGCTACCGCAGTGAATTTACTTTCAATTTCATGTCAGCGTGCGTTACGCATGCCGACGTGAAATTGAAGGTAATCCAACCCTCGGGCAGTGAAGGGGGGCATAGCCCGGGGGTTGGATTACAGTTTTGTGCTATCCCTCCTTTGCTTTTGATTTAGCTGATCGTCCCACTCTATGGTCCATATTGAGAGACTTAAATATGCCCAAACATCTATTGGAGAAAATGATTGAACTTTATTCCTATACTAAAATAAAAGCTAGGTTAAATTCCTATGGGAGACTTACATCAGAGATCGATATCACAAACGGGCTTCGACAGGGCTGCATGCTAGCCCCTACTTTGTTTAATTTATATGTATACAGAGCCAACAAAGCATTAAGAAATAAGGGGCTGTTTTGAATGGATGGCATATGCTGATGATTTTTTGTTGTTGGACTGTACTAAAATCAGTTTACAAAGAATGCTAAATGCTTTTGTCATATTTGTGACAGAAGTACATCTAAATATCAATGCGTCAAAAACAACTATTGTATTCCTGGGTAAACCTAAAAAAAATCGGCTTGGATTTACCTGACATTGTGAGGGTAAATGCATTAAATGCCAGAGTGAATTCAAATATTTGGGCTATTATTTTATAGGATCCGGTTCTCTTACTATAACAAAGAATCAAATGAGAACAAAGGCAGAAATGACCCTACTTCAAATGTGTAAATTGGAGAATAAATACTGTAAATTTACAATGATACCATTGAGAACCTGCTATTCTATGAAAGTAATTCCCAGGCTATTGTTTGCAATGGATATAAATGTGTACCTAAATGTGTACCTATTGAGGTTATTCGATACAAGCTAGGTCTCCAATCCATGAAATCCATCATCATGTGGAAAAAAAAATGTGTTATGGAGAAAATGTCTAATAAAACCATCAGAGGTTCTATATGCAGTGGTGGGAGTAGATCATACCAATATCTTTAGAAACCAATTAAAGGTTAATATTGAGGAGTGTGTTACCAACGTAGGTGTCTCCATTGAAATACTTTTGTCTAATTCTTTGAAAGTAAAAATGATCTTGAAATGTGATGATTGGCAGCAGACTATAAGAACAGTATTGCAGTCGAAAAACTTTAATCAGATATGCTCATTTTGGAATTTTTTTCCGACTATGGAGGGATACCTGGATAAATATCCTTGTCGAAACTTACGTAATGCATTTATGAGATTTAGGTCTAATGTTTTAAAGACAAATTATAACCTCAAAAATTTGAATTAGTTGACTGGAACATGGGGGTGGTGTAGTGTTAGGGAGAATTCTCTGTTTAGGCTGAATTTCCTAACCTAGTGAGTCCCCCAGCAGCTTTGCTGGATTTCTGGAGTTGTATTTTCCATCCTGCCAAGAGTGAGACTCTTTTTCCTCCCACTCTTGGACATGAATGTGTGTAATTCCTTTGAATATCAATGTGTTCTATTGGCTATGGGGTCTTTTACTCCATAGGGTCTCATATGTTTTTCTATGTGTGTTACACCGCACCCTACGTGCCGTAACACTGGGGCGTCCTAGCGGACCTCCACCATAGACTCCACACCCGGGGACTGACTACTGTCTCCCCGGGCATGTAAAGTCACCATTGGCTTTACTAGACCTAAATTTACTAACCGAACTAGTACAAACCATCTTATTGTGGACGTACTAGTAGGGGTAATTCGATTACTCCTGGATCTGTTACTCGAGGGGGCACTGTCCCGTCCCCCCTCGTCGAGTTTTGGCTGGTGTCAGTGGAAACTACTTGTTATGTTCGACCCCGAACATAACCCTATGGGATTCTTCCTATTGTTAGAGATTGATACTGTTTCTCGTTAATCTCTAACATGCCCCCAGTCTACTTATCTTAAATAAGTCTATTGGATGGTATTTTCTGCCAGAACTCGGTTTTTAAAATGGCGTCTGTGTTCGTCTCTGTGACTCCTAAACCAAAGGTCGAGCCCTTTGTTCCACTTTTGGCGGGCTCTGTACAGAGACCCTCCAAAGTGGTGCCATTCTGTCTGGGTTACCACAGGGGTGTGGGAGGGGGTTTAGGCACCCTGACCGAGTTGCCTTGCCAACTCCGGTCGCACTCTGGTGTGATTGGCCCAAGTGGTGAGCCTCCCTGCTCACCACTTAGCATGTGTTGATTGACAGCTAGGCTGAATGAATGGGGGTTTTCTGCATAAAAGCAGGGCTTTTGGGACTGGATCTTCAGAAGTCGCCACAGGACCTAAGAATCCGACGAGGGTAACGCTGTGCCGACCTGCAAGACGGCACCTCCGGTGGAGCCCTGCGGAACCGACTCACCACTTCCCGACGACAGAGGAGATCTCCCTGCCGGAGAGTCTCTTCCCCTGACTGGTGGGAACAACCAGTCCCCTTTGCTTTTTCTTCGCCTCAGGACGCAGTGGTCGAATTGCCCGTGCAGAGCACCTCGGCAACCGGATAGCCACTACCCCTGTACCGCGACCAAAAGGTGGTGCCTTGTGACGGAGCACTCCACGGCTGGTCTCTTCCCTGGTGGTGCACCGGACTTCACTTTTCTTCGACGACGAGATCATCTCTACTCTTGGCAAAGACCCGACGTGCATCCACCACCAGGAACAACTGCCCCCGCCGGAGCTGTCTCTCCACAAACAAGGTACTGTGTCCGCCTGCTTCCCTTTCGATCGGTTCGAGTGAGGTGTCTTAATCCTCTCCTTTCCGTTGGGTCTCCTCCAAGCTTTCTCACGTATTGTTTGGAACTGGTTCAATCTGCCGATAACAATTTGCTACAAAGACTCGAACGCATTTCCACTAGAGACTTTTTGGACATATCGCCTTGCCTCTCTCCGAGTGGGCCTGGCCTCTGAACTTTATGATCTATTGTGGTTCTTGCCTTCTTGCCTTGCATTTTTCCCGTGAAGTATTGAACTGTATTGATTTCGTAACCTGCTTATTTTTCTCTCCCGTCCTAACGAATATTAGAGTGCCATCTAGGTTGAGGCATACACCTCTGTCTGCAAATAAGTGATGCTGGTAGAACCTAGACTTGTCGAAATATTGTTGGAGGGATTGATCGTTTCTTCTTCGTAGAGTAATTGTGATTGAAGTGTTTGCCGTGATAGTGCCAGAGTGTTTTCCATAGATGTTCCGTTATAAATAAATACCTTAATATCTTTACACTGAGTCTCATTGCGTGTTTGCTTGTATTACTGTGAAGAATTTCCCTATATTGTATACTCCACATACTGCTTAACTCTTCTTGAGGGAAGTCTGACTGCTCAGCCACAGCTACCAAGTGAATCTGTGTGGTACAGACTGCTACCAAGTGGGTTTACTGCCAAACACCTGTAGTCCTAAATCTTTTGCAGTGGTCCCAGAGGGAACTGCACAGGTTTCCGCCTAACATGTAGAAACGGAGGAAACTCTGCAGCATATTCTATTTATTTGTCCGGCTTTGCTTCATCATCGTATTTTATATTTTGGTTAATTTGTTGAACATTTAGACTGTGTTAACAGAGAATGTCTGTGGCATCAAATGAGACATGGTACTTCTATAGTGCTAAGGATAAGGGTTATTGTTTTTTTGAAAAACTTTTGTAACTTATCTTAATTGTTCTGTCTTTGAATATTGTATGAAATGATTGAAGTTACTCTTTTATTATATACTTATGTCCCTGACGCTCATGTACTGTTTTTACTCTATTGATTGAAGTGACTTTGGAAGTTGGTATTTGTTCTTGCCATCTTAATTTTTATGTCAAACCAATATTTTTTCTTATAGTAATATCTATTTCTATGTTTAGATTTGTTTTTAGGAGTGCTATGATAAATGATCTAGGATGAGATTATTGGTTATGTGTCGGATTGAATCCATGTTTAGTTTATATTTATATCTTTTATAATATGTTTAAAATTCGTATTTTTTCTTGATGAAATGTTTTTGTAAAGGTTTAAATAAATCAAGAACAAATAAAAAAGAAATAGCGCATTCAACAAGTGCATCAATCCCGGGAAACCACATGGTGTTCCTGATCTGTTGTTTTGTGGCTACGACCCATCGGTGGCCTTCTTGCTCTAGGTCAACAATCTGCCGTCGAAGCCTTGACGGAATGACTACGCAGTTACCTCTCATGAGGGGCCTTTCTGTGGACACAGAAAGCTCCTCCTTCACCTGCTTGAATGCACACTGATCAGCCATTGAAATGCTTCTCTCCTGAATCCGTTCGGGAAACACACACCCCCATCTCCGGGACACTATCTGCTCCAGTACCTCCTGCAAGGCGTCATCACACTGAGTACACTCACCAATGATAGCAGGAGTTACCGGCCCAGACAGAATGACTTCCTCTGCCATAGAGACATCACCAGACAAATCAGGAAGTGGATGCCATGACATGATGACCACCGGATTACATTCTTTCCCTGGTTTCTGCACAATCTTGAAGTCGAAATCCTGCAATTGCAGGCCCCATCTTTCTATTCAAGGAAGCATCTTGCAATGAGGGTTCCCATACATGGTGACCAGAGCTTCATGGTCTGAAAACGGCCCTCTGACCTGGAAAGGCAGAAAGGTCCTCTTGTCTAATGGGAACAGGCCCATTCACACTGAAGCAGCTATTTCCCATTAGAGAAACGTCCCTCCGACCTGCAGAGGCAGAAAGGTCCTCTCGTCTAATGGGAACTAGCCCATTCACACTGAAGCAGCTATTTCCCATTAGAAAAACGGCCCTCCGACCTGGAAAGGCAGAAAGGTCCTCTCGTCTAATGGGAACTAGCCCATTCACACTGAAGCAGCTATTTCCCATTAGAGAAACGGCCCTCCGACCTGGAAAGGCAAAAAGGTCCTCTTGTCTAATGGGAACTAGCCCACTGACACTGAAACAGCTATTTCCCATTAGAGAAGTGGCCCTCCGACCTGGAAAGGCAGAAAGGTCCTCTCGTCTAATGGGAACTAGCCCACTCACACTGAAGCAGCTATTTCAAATTAGAGAAGCGGCCCTCCGACCTGCAGAGGCAGAAAGGTCCTCTCGTCTAATGGGAACTAGCCCATTCACACTGAAGCAGCTATTTCCCATTAGAGAAACGACCCTCCGACCTGCAGAGGCAGAAAGGTCCTCTCGTCTAATGGGAATTAGCCCATTCACACTGAAGCAGCTATTTCCCATTAGAGAAACGGCCCTCCGACCGGGAAAGGCAAAAAGGTCCTCTCGTCTAATTGGAACTAGCCCACTCACTCTGAAGCAGCTATTTCCCATTAGAGAAACGGCCCTCCGACCTGGAAAGGCAGAAAAGTCCTTTCGTCTAATGGGAACTAGCCCACTCACACTGAAGCAGTTATTTCCCATTAGAGAAACGGCCCTCCGACCTGGGAAGGCAAAAAGGTCCTCTCGTCTAATGGGAACTAGCCCATTCACACTGAAGCAGCTATTTCCCATTAGAGAAACAGCCCTCTGACCTGGAAAGGCAAAAAGGTCCTCTCGTCTAATGGGAACTAGCCCACTCACACTGAAGCAGCTATTTCCCATTGGAGAAACGGCCCTCTGACCTGGAAAGGCAAAAAGGTCCTCTCGTCTAATGGGAACTAGCCCACTCACACTGAAGCAGCTATTTCCCATTAGAGAAACGGCCCTCTGACCTGGAAAGGCAAAAAGGTCCTCTCGTCTAATGGGAACTAGCCCACTCACACTGAAGCAGCTATTTCCCATTAGAGAAGCGGCCCTCCGACCTGCAGAGGCAGAAAGGTCCTCTCGTCTAATGGGAACTAGCCCATTCACACTGAAGCAGCTATTTCCCATTAGAGAAACGGCCCTCCGACCGGGAAAGGCAAAAAGGTCCTCTCGTCTAATTGGAACTAGCCCACTCACTCTGAAGCAGCTATTTCCCATTAGAGAAACGGCCCTCTGACCTGGAAAGGCAGAAAAGTCCTTTCGTCTAATGGGAACTAGCCCACTCACACTGAAGCAGTTATTTCCCATTAGAGAAACGGCCCTCCGACCTGGGAAGGCAAAAAGGTCCTCTCGTCTAATGGGAACTAGCCCATTCACACTGAAGCAGCTATTTCCCATTAGAGAAACAGCCCTCTGACCTGGAAAGGCAAAAAGGTCCTCTCGTCTAATGGGAACTAGCCCACTCACACTGAAGCAGCTATTTCCCATTGGAGAAACGGCCCTCTGACCTGGAAAGGCAAAAAGGTCCTCTCGTCTAATGGGAACTAGCCCACTCACACTGAAGCAGCTATTTCCCATTAGAGAAACGGCCCTCTGACCTGGAAAGGCAAAAAGGTCCTTTCGTCTAATGGGAACTAGCCCACTCATACTGAAGCAGCTATTTCCCATTAGAGAAACGGCCCTCCGACCTGGAAAGGCAGAAAGATCCTCTCGTCTAATGGGAACTAGCCCACTCACACTGAAGCAGCGATTTCCCATTAGAGAAACGGCCCTCTGACCTGGAAAGGCAAAAAGGTCCTCTCGTCTAATGGGAACTAGCCCACTCACACTGAAGCAGCTATATCCCATTAGAGAAACTGCCATCCGACCTGCAGAGCCAGAAAGGTCCTCTCGTCAAATGGGAACTAGCCCATTCACACTGAAGCAGCTATTTCCCATTAGAGAAACGGCCCTCCGACCTGGAAAGGCAGAAAGATCCTCTCGTCTAATGGGAACTATCCCATTCACACTGAAGCAGCGATTTCCCATTAGAGAAACGGCCCTCCGACCTGCAGAGGCAGAAAGGTCCTCTCGTCTAATGAGAACTAGCCTACTCACACTGAGAAGGCTAGTTCCCATTAGAGAAAGGGACCTTTTTGCTCCTCTAGTGGCCAAGTCCTGCATAATAATGGGAACTAGCCTACTCACACTGAGAAGGCTATTTCTCATTAGAGAAACTGCCCTCCGACCTGGAAAGGCAAAAAGGTCCTCTCGTCTAATGGGAACTAGCCCACTCACACTGAAGCAGCTATTTCCCATTAGAGAAGCGGCCCTCCGACCTGCAGAGGCAGAAAGGTCCTCTCGTCTAATGGGAACTAGCCCATTCACGCTGAAGCAGCTATTTTCCATTGGAAAAACGGCCCTCTGGCCTGGAAAGGCAAAAAGGTCCTCTCGTCTAATGAGAACTAGTCCACTCACACTGAAGCAGCTATTTCCCATCAGAGAAACGCCCCTCTGACTTTTCTGCCTCTCCAGGTCGGAGGGCTGTTTCTCTAATGGGAAATAGCTGCTTAAGTGTGAGTGGGCTAGTTCCCATTAGATGAGGGGCCCTCTTGTTCTCCTGTTGATCATCAACTTGTGCAGAATGTACTCTTTCTGATAATGTTCAAAACAACACTTTATTGGCAACCCTCACAGTGCTGTAACAAACTCCTCAGTGGTCTTACAATATTTCTGTGGTCTGTTCGCAAATTGTTAACAAGTAAAAATGTTATTCCCCTTCACTTCGTAATGCTTGTCCATCTTGGCTATGCATATATAAAACTGGTTGCCCATCTTGATGCATTCAGCTAGTTTTAAGAAATTGTTGTCCAGCCCGACCTTGACAATGAAACAGTGCCTCTTTCTTTTTACTCAAATAATTAGGACCATATACTGCCAACATATACTTCTGGAATCTTTCTTTCCATTTAATAACCTAGGAATAACCCAGTGCCTGGTATATTTGCCATAATATTTAAATTAGTTTCTGTTGCTTCCCTATTTTCGTGCTCTTGGGATTTGTCACCTTGTTCACAGGGACAAATGTCTGTAATCTCCCTTTTAAGGTGCAATGAAAAAAAACCTTTCAGAGTAACAGCCAATTGAGCTACTGCATTCTCCCTTATTTATGTGTGCAAGTCATTCTTTCAGTCACTACACTGCATGTGGGACGGGCACAGCATGGAGCACAGGGCCCGCAGTGAAGGCCTTCAGCTTGTCACATAGAGAAGCAACAGACATGTCAACTCCTTATCATGTCTAAAATTACCAGGTAACAACTTGCAACACCGGACAATGCGTCCTTGGATCACGTGTTCTGTCGTGTGCATGCACAGCAATGCGGATAGGGTGCTTCCTGTGTCCTCAGAGGCCCGCGCACAGCCCAGATACACCCCAATACATGCCTGAAGAGTGAGCCACTATTCGACTGTGCAACTAACCCTGTACCTGCTCAGCCAGGACAACCACAATCTATGGCATGTGCAGGCTGTTTGTCATTGCTGCAACTCATCACCAGTTAAGGAAGTGAACCAGAACACAGCCAGTATGTGTGACTTAATTTCTTTTAAGTTCATCTTTATGCTGTAACAACTCTCTCTGTCCTCACCTTTACACCAACCACCGTACAACTTGCCTTGCATTCTCTACTATTGTTCTCTGTTCGCATTCCACACCCATAACATTCCCCCTGCTGACATTCCTAACACCGTAAGGAGTCCCCCTTTCTTCTAGAGGACTTTATTCCCATGGCCACTTTCCGTATTCTAATATTACTCAACTAGTGTTGTATTGCCAAGTGTGAATAGTTCAGTTATTCCCCCTCTAGTTCTCTATATGAGCATGGGTTGACCCTCCTAGGATTGATGACGCATTGGCCCTATTAGGCATGAAGATTTGTTTGCCCTCCTTGACAGAAAGACCATTTGTCTTTCCTGGGCTTGAAGACAAAGATAGGCCCTTCCAGGGGACCGAAAATGATAATGTGATGCATTGGCAGGGCCAGAAACCGAAGAGAGGCCCACTCAGCTTGGTGTTGAGAGTTAAGTTGGTTTACCCAGGGTACTGCACTCATCCTAGTCTTTCCACTACCCCCCTCTACTTTTGATGGGCTAGTTATTAGGTTAAGATGTACAACCGGGCGCCAGCCAGCATACTTCTTAATGGACACAGGCCTTCTTCCACAGCATTTACCTTATTTTCAGGGTCCACCTTCTGCACTTCTTCCTTCCTCCACCTTCCTTTTCTTCTTCAGTACCTCTCCCAAAATGTTCCTCTATTGGTGGCCCTCATCTTCCTACACGGATTTTGTCTGTACCTTTTAAACTGTTCTCCAAGTAATTTCCTCCTTTCTCTTGTGTCTCACCTTCCATCACTCCTTTTCCCCCTTGCTAGTTTTCCCCCTTCACACTGCTCTCCCCTTTCCCCTCATTTGACGCATCTTCACCATCCTCTCCCATCCACCTCAAGACTTACCCTCCTTCCACCCCCTTCGCCTTCCTTCTTCCTCTTTTACTCCGCTCTTTACTGCAACACTTGTTTGCAAACTCCCATACTAGGCCTTCTACTAAAGCCTCCCTGTATAGTCCTGCCCCTTTTGATACTGGAAAAGGAAGCGTATTAATGAATGTGCCCAAGTCCTTGTGTGTACATGACAAAGTGATTGGCTTTCTGAGTAACTCACCATCTTCAGATCTAGCGATTTGTATCAGTTATAAATTGTCAGCTGGCAACTTGAAGTCAAGCAGCGCTATCATGGTAGCTGCCTGACCCCCACAATGGTGCCTCCTGCAGGCAGCTGCACAGTAACTCTGCCAACCTTGAACCTCATCTGCCAACTTCATTGCATAGCAAAGCTCAAGTAGGTATTTTCCACAATCCATCCTGCAGACTGTGTATTCAAATGTACTTTTAGTGGGATCAAAGACAATACCCTCAGATCTTTTGGCCTTCTAATGCAGAGCTGTTCATTCTTCAAAACTCTCCCAGGTCTTGATTTACAGACTGGTACCTGGCAAAGGATAAAGTGGATAGGGTAGACGCCTTGTATGCTGGCTATTATCTTTCTGAAGGTACAGCCCCCCCATGGTCTTGTAGCTCCATTCCTATGTGTCCACCTAGAAACATGGTCAAAGTTCTCTCCTTTTTTTATGCTGTCACTCAGCTCATTGTTGTACTCAATATGTAATTCTTTTCATTGACAGTTTCATATTTTCAGTCATGTATATTCCATGAAAGTATTTATATTGTTAAAGTAGGCCTTATTTTCATTTATTATATTACTAGAGTTATCAGTTCATGGTTTAAGATTTATTATAGCCATTTAATTGGACCAAAGTGATCATAGCCGTTGGCATAATTATGGATCTATGTGTTCAAATTGAACCTGAACTAGTTGAATTATTTCCAAATGTTTTGGACCGAAGTTTTTTCAATGTCAGATTTTGGGGTGGTCGCCCCGCCACCATCTTACACAATCCAATATGGCCTGACCCCAACCCACCATCTACCTTCGGTGGTTTAAAAAATGTAAATAAAATGAGGGGAAGGGGCAGGGGATTTTCAACCAGTTGGGAGGCGGCGTGGGGGTCAGTCGACCAAAATCCATAAACCTAAAACTATACGGTTAAATTGTGTTATGGTCACTAATAGTCTTAATAAAAATCGGCCCCTAGGAAGGGGCAAATGTGTTTTTACTGGGGTGTGAGGGTCACTAGACAACCAGGAATGATTGAAAGGGGGCAGTGATCAGAGCGTGATAGTTATGATTTGTTTTTGCTGGGCTGAACATAGGTAATGAAACGTTTTTTGTTTTGTTTGCAGGTTTCTTTACGCAAGGAGCTCCAACGTTATGCGAGTAGTTTTTTTTATTCTACGGGATTGGGCAGTCTGGGAGGTATTTTGGTGGGCAGGGACACAAATGCAGGGTCAAGCCACAAATTCCCCCCATGCCAGCAAAACATTGGTGTTTCCCTGGGAGCGGCTGTCTCCCATGTGGGTTGACTGTCTGCAAGCCCAGGCTGCACCTCTGGCTGTGCTGCGTTACAGATTTCACCTCCGGGGAGGAATGGAGACCCTGCCAGGGCTCCCCAGAACTACAGCTGAACTTGGGGAAAGTCAACCCACATGGGAGACAGCCACCCAAGGCCAGGGGCATCACCCCCACCTTCCTGGAGCTCTGGCTGGCCTGCATTACAGCTTCTCCCTCCAGGAAAGGAAAGGGACCCTGCCAGGGCTCCCTAGGACAGTTGCTGTGCTCGAGGACGGTAGACCCACATGGGAAACAAATGCCTAAGGCCAGGGACAGCACCCCCAACCGTGCTGGAGCTCTGGCTGGGTTTGGTTACAGCTTCACCCTCTGGGAAGGACGTGGATCCTGCCGAGGCTCCCTGGAACCCCTGCTGGGTTTGTGGACAGTCAAACCACACGAGGGACAGCCACCCAAAGCCAGGGACAGCACCCCTGACCATCCTGGAGCTATGGGTTGACCTGCATTATACAATTTCTCTCCGTGAAGGGGACCCTGCCGGGCCCCCTTCGGCTGCCACTGCACTTGCGGATGGTGGACTCACATGGGAGACAGATGCCGAAGGCCGGGGACATCACCTCCAGCCGTCCTGGAGTTTTGGCTGGGCTGCATTGCAGATTTTCCCTTCAAGGAGGTATTGGCACACTGCCAGGGCTCCCTGGTGGGGGAAAGTTGTAACAGAGGCCAGCCAGAGCTCCAAGATGGTTGGAGGTGATGTCCCCGGCCTTGGGCGGCTGTCTCCCATGTGGGTTGAACGTCCCACAGTTCAGCAGCGGTTCCAGGAAGAGTCCCACTCTGTGTTAAGTTGTGTGTCACGTAACTTGGAAGTACCTTTATTTCCGGATGACGTCCGTGTTGGGGCAGCCAGGCTGATGATCAAGAAACCGGTAGTTGAGAAGATGGCACAGGGAAGCAGCCTCAACCCAGTCCTGATGGTACAGGAATGGGTAGGGACCACCTCCCGACACCACAGACCTCTTTCCTGCGATCAGATGTCTGAACGGTGCTTGCAAAGGCAGGGCAGAAGGCAATGTTGGAGGCAAGTCCAAGGAATGCAGTATACTGATTGTAGGCTGAAGAGGAAGCCCTCCGTCTCTTGCAGTGAAAAGATGAACACGCACAGTTCCAATTGATGTTCCAAGAAAACAGTCTATAACTGGACTCAGGAGAGGCTGATGAGAAGAAACTGATAGTCCGGCCCAAGGCTTATGTCCAGGAGAAACAGTGAGCCAGTAGAGGTGAGACAGGCTGAACTGGTACCCAGGCAAGGCAGTGAGGAAGGGATGTCCAGGAGAAACAGAGAGCCGATAGAGGTGAGGCAGGCTGGACTGGTTTCAGGCAGGGCAGCAAGGAAGGATCCCAGGGGAAAAATCAGGAGAGAAAATCCAGGGGATAGAGAGCCCCAGGAAAAGGGAACCCAGGGAGTGGGACCCACCCGCAAGACAACTGGGGCCCAGGAAGGAGGTCCAGGAAACCCAGACCCAGAGAACAGGAGGCTCGGAAGACAGGAGCAGATCCAGGAGCCAAACGGGAGCAGGCAAAAAGGAGGCGAAAAACAACGGCGAGTCAGGAACAAGACCAAGAACATTACCCTCGACTATCCTGGAGCTCTGGCTGGCCTGTTACAGCTTCTCCCTTTGGGAAAGGTTGGGGACCTTGCCAGGGCTCCCTGGGAGTGCAGCTGCGCTTGGGGATGGTGGACCCACATGGTAGAGTCGTCCAAGGCCAATCACCCCGACCAACCTAGAGCTCTGGCTAGGCAGCATTACAGAATTCCCCCTCAGGGAACAGATGGAGACTCTGTTGGTGCTCCTTGAGACTGCCGTTGGACTTGGGGATGGTCAACACTTTCTTTTTCACTCAGGTAAGAACACCCACACATGAGGTACTGTTTTCATCCAGACAGCTGTGGGAAGGTAGGACATGTGTTGTTGGTGGTACGTTTCAGTAGTTTCCAGGTTGAAAATGTCTGAAAATTGTGTTTTTTTCCCCCTAAATTTCAGACTTTGCCAGGCTTTTGGGCAATAAACTCTAGGGCAATTTCAGACCTCCGTGGGTTCCTACGGGAGTCTGCTCTCCTGAAACACTTGGGTTACCAGTGGTTTAGCCTTTTCCATTTGCACCCAGGTAGGTGCACTGACACATTAGGTACAGTTTTCATCGGAACACATGTGGGAATGTAGGACATTTGTTTTCTTCTCTTGGTTTTCATAACATTTTCATACATTTGCTACTGCACTTTGTTACACAACCCTTTCATTTCCCAAATGTTAACTACATGTATTTGCTGATTTAGGCACTGTAGGCTTTTGTAACCTGCTCAAGTCACCTACCCTTCATAAGGTCTGCCTGTGCTCTATCAAAATGTGTATGCTTGCCTTTCCTCACGTTTATTTTCCTTATTTACACATGCTAAGAATGTCTGTTTAGGCCGTCAGCATACAATTCCTGTGTACCATGGCTCAGTTTGTGGCTTGTAGTATTGCTTGTTTTGTGAAACAATACAAAAAATATGCAATTTCCTAACTGGAAAAGTCAGGGGAATGTAGCAGGGCATTGCTTTCCTCAATATTCACAGAAGCCATTACCTTACAGGTCCAACCATGTCCAGCCATGTCCAGCACATACCCTTTTTTAACTGTTAGTTTTTAAACCTTTCCCCAAACTATGGGCATTTTCCCAACATAGATGTAGCCTGACCTGCACAAATCACCCTTTCCTAAACTTGGAATTTGGTCTACTTTTCAGAAATGTATGCCTTGGTCTTCCCTTTGAGCTTTCCCTTTGAGCTTTCCTACCCTCATCTTCCATGGTAACTTTATAAAAATGTATGTTCTTGAAAGCCTGGAAAATGGCAAATTCAGCACAGCAAACCATTTCTTCTTAGCTCTTACAAGGAAACAACCACAGGCTTCTTTGTACATCATTTTATTGGAATTTTCTGAAAAAAACACAAAATTTGCTCCCTTTTTGGTTATTTTCTCTAAACTAGTATTCCTAGGTGGCGTTATGACCACCTACATGTGGGAAGAAAGGGGGCCAAATGTGGGTGAGATATCACATGTAAAATAAAAAGTTACAAGGAATTGAATGGCGACATACGGAAACCACCAAAAAAGGGCCTGGCATGGGGGGGCATTGGCAGTTAAGGGCTTAAAGAAATAAATAGACAATTGGGTAATTGAAGTGTTTTTATTATGCCAAGTGCTTACACTGTAAAGCAACAAATAATACATATACATGTGTAAACCAAAGATCAAATTGGTGGAGCCATATGGAGTGAAACTGCTTTACCTGGGGGGATTGGAAGAAAAAGAAGCCGAACAGTGAAACATTTATGGAAAAACAGTTCTCATAACTGCACGTGCAAGAATTGGATATCAGAAAAAGTAAACTTTATTATTGCAAATGTTCACAATCTTTTGTCACAATATTTCCTGTAATGGCTCAACAGATATCACAACTTCACACCTTCAGCAGGGGCAGGCTGATACACAGTGCCAGAGGTTTGTGACGCAATTATCGATCTATACATTATTTGCTTTTCATGATGGTGCTGTAGAGTGAACAAGTACAGGTAAACTATAGATAACTAAATATCTCAGAAAGAACATTTCCAAGCTAACACTGTCACAAAAAATATGGATTTATAGGACAGTGAGTTAAAATAACATGAAAAGCAACTTGCACTGCCTAAAATTAAAAAATGCGATTAGACTGGAATGAACTCAGAAACACTTGACACTTTTCTCAAGCACACCTGGCACTTTTTGAATCCGTTATACTCTTTGCACTTTAGTCTGGCATTTCCAATAGTTACGATTTGCCTTGAAGTAATATGGTTCTGCTTTGACTTTATGATGCATTTTGCTCACAACACTTTTATATGGATGTACAATGGATTTATATGTACAAGGCAGTTTTGTCAGTATTTAACATCAGGCATTTGCCAAGCGGAGTGGCCGAGCAGGATTGTACAAACAGAATTTGGCCTGTAGATATTCTGCCCCCGTTCCATAAAAGGCATGATGAACTAAACATTAGGCCTTGACCTGAATGGGCTTGGCCATGGATAGCCAATGAAAATGGTGCACAAATGGAGTAATGTGAGCACAACTAGGTGTGTAAGTGGCTACTCTGGCTGCAGAGTTCTGCAGGACCTGAAGGTGCCATAAGAAGTAGACGGTTTGTGCCAGAAATAGGGCATTGCATTGGTCCATGGAGGACATAACAAGTAAAGACACCACAGGGGACACATAACTGAGAAAGGAGTAAACAAAGAACCTTACTATGGGGTTTTCAGTTGAAGATAGCCCCTTTGACATACTGGACTTATCAGAGATTCCACAGACAGAAAAGACAATATATTTACCCCTAAAGATGGCCAAAAAGAGGAGGTCCAAGAGGCATAGGAAGGAGGGCCCAACACCAACACCTCAATTGTTTCCCCTGAAATAGCTATTACACATCCATGCACCCACAGCTTCGAGACAGGCCCTAAACCTGGTTGCTGTCTCGACAAGAGAGATCTAAATGGACCAGGATCTGTGTCATCTGTTAAGAATAACATTGGAAGCCGTGAGAGCAGATAAGCTTGGTAAGAGGTTTCACATACATGTTAAACAAAACCTGGAAGATGGAGGAAACCTGAGGGACTCCACATCTCAAGGCAGATGGCACAGAGTGAAAAGGGATATTGCAATCGACTGTTCGGTTAGAGAGAAACAAAGAAAATCAGGAAAGAATAGCACCAGAAAGGCCGGCCCAGATGACCATGGTCAACATTTTTAAAGGCGGCAGATAAGTCAAGTAATAAGCACTGACGCTGCCCAAGTCGAGCAGCCAAGCCACCTCGTCAAAGTTGGAGACCAGCACCCCCTGTGTGCCATGTCCTGGATGAAAAATTGATTGAGAAGTGAGGAAGAAGAAAGATTACTCAAGAAAGGACAGACAAAGGCTTCAAGAAGCTTCATAAGAAGATTCCAAGATGGCCCCCGTGACCACTCCACCATGAGGAGTGTGCTCCTCCCTGGCCACCCGAAAAAGGAGCAATAAGCAGCGTTAAAAACAAGACCCTAGGGCAGCAAAAGCAAAGGGGATGACCCGCGTACCGAGTGGTCCCCAAGAAAGCTTTTGGGGGCAGAGTGAGTGGACCTGAGGCCGCCAGCAGCGATGCCTGTGTGGGGACTGGCAGTCGAGCCGGAGGAGATCAGAGAGAACCCACGTGGGTGGTGCAGAAGATGCAAGGTGCCCATTCAGTCACAGCAACATAGGCGTGACTGGGAGTGTGAGCGGACCACCGCGGATCCCCAGCGGCCGACCTGGGGGAGACAAAGCTGCCGGACCAGCGTGCCCGCCGGAACGCAATGGCGCAAGAACCACAGTGCGGAAATCCAGCAGAGCCGGCGCGGCACGGAAACCCAGCTACAAATGCGAGGGAGCAGTTAGTGTTCCCCTGAAATCTTGTGCCTGCCTCTGCCCCATACATCAAGCCCGGCTCCACGTGGCACAGGGCCTCCACAAGCCACGTTGCTCAGGGCTCCCATGAGCTGTGATGCGCCCCAGCTGGCGGAGGGTAAGCAGACATAATTAAGGGAGTTGGCAGCCATGAAGCAGGCACAGGCAAGACGCTCCCCTCCCAAACAATGGACATGGAGGTTTATGAAAGCATCTGCCCCAGCGCACCATAACCTACACTTGGAAGGGGACCCCTACGGCAGGAGACCCGCAGCATACCAGGACCCAGGCAAAGGCCCAAGCCCATACCATTCAGCAACATCAGAGGCAAACTGCAGTAATATAAGGGTGACAGCACCAAGTCTCTTGCAGCACCCCCCGCTAACGGGCAGGGAAGGAACCCGGGGGAGCGGAGGGCGGCGCATGCTCCCAACCCCCAGCATTTGACTCTGCAGGAGAGCGCTGCTTCGCTCCACCGCCCACCCTTATGAAAACTAGCCCTGCCGTGGAAGATTAACCAAGAAGGAACCTCCAGGGGGGCAAAAGCGTACTTAGAGGCTCAGGAGCGGTGGGAGCCCAGGGGCACCCCAGGAAGAAATTCAAGAAGCTCCTGGGCTTCTTACGCAGTGTGACGCCACGGCCTTGACCACTTTCACCTTTGAGCGTACTAGCCCCACGGCCCCCAGGGGGAAACCAACCCAGGCTCTAAAGGGGAGCTAGACCCTCACTGCACACAGCAGGGAGAGAGAAGCATCCCCTTCATACAGAACAACTGGCCAATACCCCAGGATCAAGAGGAACCTCAGAGGCTTGGGAAGAAGCCCCCTACAGTAAGGTGCAGGCAGGCACTCGCCATCACAAGGCAATGTTGCACAACAAGCCCAAGGAGGCCAAAATGGGCCCCTCAAGTGCCAAGATCTCAAGAAAACAGGAAGGGACCCTCCAACAGCAATGGAGAAATGAGGGGGAAGCCCCGGAGGAAGAGGATCCAGCGGTGACAGGGAGGCAGCAGTCAGAGGAACCCCTGACGCTGACACAGGGGCAAGAGGTCACGAGTAAGGTGCTGCAACAGTGCTTTAAGGCATTCAGTGACCAAATGATGGCTACCTTCAGACACAATTCAGCCTAATACACACAGAACTTGCACAATCCCTGCAGGAAATCGAAGGCGACAGTTGAATTGATACAAATGAAAACGCCATTCAAGAACTCAAACACCCGGAAGATAGATGTCTTAGCGAATCAGCAGGCGGTAGCGACACACAACATGGAGCTCCAAGCCAAGGACTTGGAGAACCACTTGCGAAGGTCCACCATCAGGATGAAGGGGCTGCCAGAAAGTGTGAGCAATGCCGTCCTCAGGGAAACAATGCAGCACCTGTTCAAAGATTTGCTGCACATGGCTGGGGGAGAAATTCTCATAGATAGAATTCACTGTGTGGGTCTGCAGCGATAAGAACCCGGGGCCAGGCCAAGAGAATTGGTGATGGCTTTACAGCAATACGACCAAACAAATTGATCCTCCAAGCGGCGAGGAAAGCAACCCTGATAAAAGTGAACAGCGCGTCATAGAACTTTTCCAGGACCTAGCCAAATCCATACTAACAATGAGGAGGCAAATGGGCCCAGTGACCAAAGCCCTTACCAAAGCCCAGATAAGATCCAGGTGGACATTCCCCTTTGGAATGGTCTTGAAGTGGGAAGGGCGCTAACACCACATCACCACGTTGGATGAGGGACCCACGTTCCTGAATATTGAAGAAGAAGGGAATGCAGGGGGAGGAAATAATAGGAGGCCAGAACATGAAGGCCACCAAGAGAAGCCATGGGAGTGGAGGAGAGTTGAGAGGTCAAAGACAAGACGCAAACAATTGCGGAGCCCAGGTGGGCAGCAACCGAAGCCCCAGGCTGAATAGACTGTCCACTTAACAGCAGCGGTGGGTTAAGACCCGATGGGGTTACAAGGGGAATGTCAGCCTAAGGGTTGGCTCCGGGAGACGGGTGAGTGACGGATCTTGGAAACAGGGGAGAGCAGAGGAATGGCTGTCCCTGCACAGTTATTCTCTGGGATGGCAATGAGATCCGGCAACCTAGGACGACGTTACGGCCTGGGGAAGTTGAGCCGAGTCCAGCTGGAGGGGGCGATGTTACAGCCTGGGGAAGTTTAGCCGAGTCCAGCCGGAGGGGGCGAGAGCCAAGGTAGGGTGGGGCGCGGGGCATAAATCAAGGGTGATTGCTTCGACATGGTATCTCTCAGGGCAGAACGAGGTATGGGTAGCGGGAAAAGGGATCCAAATACTAAAGCTCAATATTAGAGGACTAAACACACCGACTAAAGAGACGGAAACTGGAGAACCACCTCCAGGATACCAAGCCCGACATTTGACGCTCCAGGAGACCCATATCAGTAAACAAGACAGACACAGAATGAAGTTGAGAGGGTACACCCAGGTTCTGCAGGCCAACGACAAGAGCAAAGGTTGAGGGGTCCTCATTGCATTTAGACACCTACCTGATGTCGAAATAATAGGCACAAAAGCCAACAAGGAAGGTAGATTCCTCTTCATCCAGCTACAATGGGGGGGGCTTTCATAATCACCACAGTGTATGCCCCCAACTCAGGGCAGGACAGATGCTTGCAGGGGGTTTTGGAGATGCTAAACCAGTTAACAACGGCCAGCTAATACTGACAGGGGATTTTAACTTGGCGTGGCGTACATCCACGGACAGAAGCATGGACAGGACACCCACATCTAAAGGCCCATCTAGTAAACTACAGGCTAGCATAACAGAATGGCATTAGCAGATACATGGCATGCACTAAAAGGGGACACTCAGGGGTATACTTACTACTCACATGTGCACCGATCATTCTCAAGAATTGATTACATATGGGTTTCGGTGACACTGCTTGGCCAAGTACGGATCATAGAAAGGGAACCCATAGCCATGCCAGACCACACTCCCCTGCAGGAATCCAATGGAAGAAAGGGGGGGCAGGTCTTGGGAAGGAGCGGTTCCCCTGCTGTCTGCTGAGAGATGAAGTCATTTGCGATGAGATGGACAAGTCCATCCGCAACTTCTTTGTGGGAAAATAAGACCATGGACGTGCAGGAACATGTAGTATGGGACGCCTTTAAGGCAACCATGCAGGGGATGCTCATAGCAAAGCAGGCATCTCGAGCCAAACAGAGAAGGCCCTCCAGGTGGACCTAGAACAGTGCTTAAAAGGGGTAATGGAGAGAATGGAGACCGATACAGGGGTAATGATCAGGAGGGAGTATAGGCATATCAAAGGGCAAATCAATATCCTTCTAGCTAAACAAGCAGAAACAATCGTTCCTATTCTTGAGGCAGAAGTATTACCTCCAGGCAAACAAGACAGGCCACCTCTTAGCCAGCAGAAGGAGGTGGCAGGTACAATATGCCACATTCAGATGGTGGAGGGACAGGAAACGACATGTACATAAGAGATCCTGCTGGCGTTCACAGAGTTCTATACGAGCCTCTACTCTACGGAGGCTCCAGAGAGTGACCTTCAAAAGGCCTTCTTAAAATCTTGCTGGCTAAAAAGATTAGAACAGAGCTAGCGTGACGCTTTGGAAGGGACGATTATCTAAGACGAGGTGCGCGCAGGGATCCAATCGCTACAACCAAATAAAGCCCCAGGCCCGGACGGGTACCCCGCCACATTCTATAAAGCATTCCATACCACGTTAGTCCCGTTAATGACATCCCTGTTCAACTCCTTCTCCAATACAGGCCACATCTCCCAGTCCATGGAGGAGGCCAAGGCAATCATCGTCCCTAAGCCAAACACGAAACATACCCTCTGTAGCTCCTACTGCCCTAATAAACCTCGATGCCAAAATCTTTACAAAAATTCTAAGATCTAGAATGGATAAAGTAATCCCCGACCTGATCCACCCAGATCAGGCAGGCTTTGTCAAGGGGAGACAAACGTTTGACATCGTTAGGCGAATATCCCACCTGATGGAGTAGTCAAACAAGGCAGTCCTGAGGGCGGGGGTGTTAGCGCTAGAAGGCATTCGACCAATACAAATGGTCATTCTTGTTTGCTACCATGGAGGTTATGGGGTTTGGCCCGGGCCTTCTCCACCTGGTCAAAGCCAACTATGGAGCACCACTTACCAGGCTATCCATCAATGGGCATGTCTCCCAGGCGATAAAGGTCACTAGGGGTACTAAGCAGGGCTGCCCATGTCACCATTCCTGTACACAAAAATTTCCAAACCCTTCCTAGCTAGAATTAGCCAGGAGAGGGAATAAAAGGGATTACGTTCGGAGGGGAAGAACATAAGGCAATGGCCTTTGTCGACAACATCCTGGTCATGCTAACAGACATGGACACTTCCCTCCAGAGGTTAATGGCACTCCTAGGGGAATTTGGCAGAGTGGCAGACCTGAAGACCAACAACCAAAAACCTGAGCTAATGGTGCTTCAAGAAGGCACGCCATCAGAAACATCAGATACAGGGCAATTTGCACGAGCAGAGGGATCCCTTTGATTCCTGGGGGTGACAATAATCAGTACCTTATAGGATGTGTACCAAGCAAACTATCCCCACCTGTTGGAAACCATCAAGACCTGGCCGGGAGAGAGGAGGCTCCTTAACATATCATGTATGGGCTGCATGTCATTAAAATGATAATTTTCCCTCGAGCGCTATATTACTTTCAGGCTCTCCCCCCTGGTGGTCCCCCCCAAAAAAATCTTCAAAACCCTGAATAAACTAGTACGCAACTACATCTGGCAAGAGAAAAGACAGAGGGTGGCCTTAAGGGTCATGGTCACTCCCACGGGGGCTTGGGAAATGGGAGTTCCGGACTTTCAAATGAGGGTCATCCGAAACTGGTTCAATGGGAATCCCGACAGCATCTGGCGAAGGAGGGATAGGGCAGTGGTGAGAAAGGCCCCTAGACGAGGTCCTGTGGTGTCCAAGAGCGGACAGGCCCCCCAACATGTACAGAAGCCGAATTACAGCCCTGGTTGGGATACATAGGATGTGTTGGTTAAAAGAGCAAAGACCATGTCCTACCCATCTCCGTTCACTCGCCTATTCCGCAACCCACAGTTTACCCCAGGGCTAGAGAAAGGAGCATATGCTAGGTGGGAAAAAGCAGGCAGTATTCGCGCAAGGGACATGATGGAGGGACAGGAGGTTAAGTCCTTCCAGCTCTGCAAACAAACCATGTGTTTGCGCAAGAATAGCGACTGCTATGCTGAACTGCAGCACTGGCTCTCTTCTCGAGATATGAAACAATCCACTACCAGAGAATTGACTCCTCTAGAAAGGTACTTGCTAACACATTTTGGTGATAGACAAATTATTAGTAAAATGTACAAATTATTCACAATGCCAGAGGCACAGGTCCAGTGGCCCTATATGAAACAATGGGCAGACACGCTGCCCCTCCTGATCTCTGAAGAACAGTGGTGGGAAGTGTGGCAGCGAATCCTCAAATTGATGAGACGGATGCAGATCATTGAAATGTAGACCAGGATACTGGTGAAGTGGCACCTAATACCGAAGAAGCTACATAAAATATACCCCTCAGTATCACAGATGTGTTGGCGTGGCTGTAAAGAAGTAGGCACGTGGCTCCATGTCTGGTGGTCCTGCCCCATCCTTAAACTGTTCTGGGAAGTGGTCAACAAAGAAATGAAAGCCATCTTTGGTCCCCAAATACGGAGAGAACATGGAGAAGCTATGCTGAGCCCGAGTGACGTGCTAAACACACTCCTGACTAAACCACAGAGGAAAGCATATGTTCCTAGCGTGGTGGCCCTCTCCCTAATTGTGCAAAGGTGGAAACAAACCAAGATCCCCAGCGAACAGGAATGGATAGCAAAAATGTGACATTACACTTCACTGGAATAGGTAACATACACTAGAAAGGGGCGTTACGCTAAATTCAAGAACGAGTGGGACACTGTCCTGAACTTCCTGCACAAAGACTACCGTGAACAATGGTGTCCTCAGAGAGTAAGACTATTAGATATACTATAGACTACGTCCCGTTATACCCTGTACATTCGCCTCAGAAGATATGCAGCGCAGTGATCTAGAAGGAGGGGGGGTGGGGACAGTGGAGGTAATCGGGAAGGGGTTTGTTAATGTTAAAAACTTTAAAATGGCAATACAAATAATGTAAAAAAAACCTCATACGAAATTGATGAAGCAAAATGGGATGAAAATTTGCTAGGACAAGAGGCCAGGGAGGAGGCAGTGCCACCCTTCCTGCCCGTGGCGAGACAGCTCAGCGCCCCATCTAGCTTTCCCACTTGGGAGTGGCCGAGACCATCAGGGTTTTGAAAACGAAACAAAAAAACAAACATCCAAGATCTCAGCCCGGGAAGCCCACCCGCTGGCTGCAGCAGCACGTCTTCCCATGGGGACAGATGCAGGCCGCACTGCCGCCGGCCCACCCGGCCCGATCCCGCTCATCCTTCCCCGACCCCCTCCGCCGCTCCCCTTTCAGGGACCAGATGGAGAGGCGGGCCAGAGACAGCACAGGCAGGGGAGGGTGGGGGGATCTCTATAGTCTGCAAACCCCAGCCCGGCCGCATGGGGCTGATCTCCAAGTACCTGGGCAACAGGGAAGGTCGCCCGCTGTGCCGGCGGCCCTGGCCATTGCTCGCCCACGGACATGGAAGCCGGAACCTCAACGCCCACATGCACCATGGCTCAGGGCTGGGCTTCCCTCGGCTCCCGGCTGCTCCCACTTGTTACTTCGCTGCCGACCGGGATGCACTCACCAACGCCCGCCTGCTGGCGTTTCAGGATGGAGGAGCGTGCCCCTGCGGCTCAGGGGCCAGCTCAGTGAGGAGCCGCTAAGGACTGCCTCTCTCTGGTGGGGGACGTCCCGGGCAGGCTAACCCAACCCATACGACTTTTACTTCCTCTATATAGACAAATTTGATAGTCTTCTCGCCGCTGCACCAGGGCCGTTGCCGACACCGGCAGGCCGATCTAAGGACCTCACTAAACCATCCAATCGGTAGTAGCGACGGGCAGTGTGTACAAAGGGCAGGGACTTAATCAATGCAAGTTTATGACCCGCACTTACTGGAAATTCCTTGTTCATGGGAGATAATTTCAATCCCCAATCCCTATCACAAACGGGGTTCAGTGGGTTAGCTGCACCTGTCTGCAAAGGGTAGACAAACCATGATCGGTTCAGTGTAGCGCGCGTGCAGCCCCAGACATCTAAGGCCATCACAGACCTGTTATTGATCAATCTAGAGTGAAACGCCACTAGTCCCTCTAAGAAGTTGAACGCTGACCGCTAGGGGGAGGGGAGTGGAGGGTTGCATAACTAGTTAGCATGGAGGAGTCTCGTTCGTTATCGAAATTAACCAGACAAATCGCTCCACCAGCTAAGAACGGCCATGCACCATACCCACAGAATCGAGAAAGAACTATCAATCTGTCAATCCTTTCCGTGTCTGGGCCGGGTGAGGTTTCCTGGTGGTGCCCTTTCATCAATTCCTTTAAGTTTCAGCTTTGCAACCATACTCTCCCGGAACCCAAAGAAGCTGCTCAGGGTCATGGGAAAAATGCAGCCAGATCGCTAGTTGGCTTAGTTTATGGTCGGAGCTACAATGGATCTTCGAACCTCAGACTTTCATTCTTGATTAATGAAAACATTCTTGGCTAATGCTTTCGCTTTGGTTCATCTTGCGCCGGTCCAAGAATTTCACCTGTAGTGGCACAATACGAGTGCCCCTAGCCGTCTCATGGCTCCAGTTCTGAAAACCAACAAAATAGAACCAGAGTCCTATTCCATTATTCCTAGCTGAAGTATTCAGGCGACCAGCCTGCTTTGAACACTCACATTATTTCAAAGTAAATGTTTCGGAATCCCCAGGACACTCAGGCAAGAGCTTCATGGGGGCGCCAAGGGGCAGGGGCTGGGACAGGAGGTAGCTCACCTCGCGGCGGACCGCCAGCTGGATCCCAAGATCCAACTATGAGTTTTTTAACTGCAGCAACTTTAATATATTCTATTGGAGCTGGAATTACCGTGGCTGCTGTCCCTCCAATGGGTACTCGTTAAAGGATTTAAAGTGTACTCATTCCAATTACAGTGCCTTGAAAGAGCCCTGTATTGTTATTTTTCGTCACTACCTCCCGGAGTCGAGAGTGGGTAATTTGCGTGCCTGCTGCCTTCCATTTCTAAGGCTCCCTCTCCAGAATCGAACACTGATTCCCCATTACCCGTGGTCACCATGGTAGGCACCGAATTACCATTGAAAGTTTACAGGGCACACATCAGAATGCATCGTCGTTGTCATGGGGACGTGCGATCAGCCCAAGGTTATCTAGCGTGACCAAAGGGGCTGGCGAGCCGGTCTGATAAATGCACGCATCCTGGAAGGTCTGCGCTCGTCGGCATGTATTAGCTTTAGAATTACCACAGTTATCCAAGTAACAGATTGGGCGATCAAAGGAACCATAACTGATTTAATGAGCCATTTGCAGTTTCACTGTACCGGCCGTGCGTACTTACACGTGCATGGCTTAATCTTTGAGACAGGCATATGCTACTGGCAGGATCAACCAGGTAGCCGCACCTGCTGGAGAGTGGCAATGGGGGGGCCGCACGCCCGCCTCAGAGCCGACCTTCGCACCCCCTGGGTCCATAGGCAGGACCAGAGCGTCAAAGAGCGTCCCCCCACGCATGCGGGTCAATTGGACAGGTTTGTCACACGGGCGCCGGCGGCACGGCCTGCCCTGCCACGTGGTGGGTGGCTAGGGACAAGGCCAGGCTCAGGCACAACTTGAAGCGGTAGGGGGTTTGGCGACAGAGGGGGTCAGCACCCCACGGAAGGTGCGTTCCGAACTGCTGGAGAAACATGCTTGGTGGAGGAGGGCCCGCATTGTGGCTTGCAGGGGGACCCCATCCACTCTGATCTGACCAGTTGGGAGATGCCAGGCTGCTCTAACCACTGGGGAGCTGCCGGTCTGCTCGGCTTTGCTCTGCTCAGTGGGGAGAGCCGCCCACACGAGGGGGCCCTCCCCGAGGGGAGCATACCATTGCCACGGTCCCAAGGCAGGTGAAGCGAATTGCTTGAAACAGCCGAGGCTGGCCAAGCAGTCCAACCCTAGACGGACCAGCTGCACATAATCGATCCCATGGAGTGCTCAGAAGAGTGCCCCCAGCAGGACAGTCTCTGCTGGAGGTGTGGTAGTTTTGCCACAGACCCCGGGTTGGGCAGCGAGAACGAAGAGGAGCACAGACAGGTCCCCCTCACCCAGTCTATTAGTAATCCGGAGGAAGGTGACTAAGCATTCTGGTAATTTGTGTACCCAGAGTCACAGAGTAGGACCTCTCGGCAAAAGCATCTGGGCTCCTTATAGACCCAACTGGAGAACATTTTTAAATTGACCTCCATCAGGACTTCCAGAGCAGCCCGGCCATCTTGTCCTTGCAGTCATTTCTATTGCCAACGACCAGATGGCCGGGCTAGGAGAGCGGTCATCTGGTAGGGCAATGCATTCCAATGGGCCTGGATGGGAAGGGCCTTTGGCCCCCCGCCTGACAAAGGATCGGCAGGTCCCCATGGGCATGGGCCAGCACCAATGGTCATTCTCGAGGTCTGGCCAGGACACCTTGGAGCTTCCCCCCCTCCACATAAGAGTTTTCTCGCCCGCCTTGGAGCTTATCCCTCCGGTGAGAGACAGCCGACCCACACATGAGACAGGCCCCCAAGGCCTGGGGGCGGCAGCACTCTCCTGGAGCTCTGGCCAGGCCCCCCCTTTGAGCTTCTCCCACCACATTAGAGCCTTTCCCTCCGGGACTAACCCACAAACACTTTGGAACTCAAGGCCAGCAATTGTGAGTACATTTACCCCAACATGAAGGAAAGGGACCTGCTAAAGGTCTTGGACTTGACCCTTGGCTGTGGTTCCTAGATAGGGACAGTGGGAATCTAGTTCATCCATTCATGCACGTCACTTTTTAGATGACAAGGCATTTGGCTACCTTCAGAGAGTCATAGTTACTCTCGCCTTTATCTGCGCTTCATTGAATTTCTTCACTTTGACATTCAGAGTACTGGGAAGACATCACATTGCGTCAACACCCACCTCAGGCCTTCGCAATACTTCATTTTAAATAAACAGTCGGATTCTCCTGGTCCACACCATTTCTAAGTCAGCTGCTAGGCATCAGCCTAGGCAGAACGTCAGGCCCGAACCCTGGGAGGGGAACGGAGAGAGGCGACCACTGCAGCTGTGGCGGCAGGGCCTGGCTCGCAACCAGAGTCGGCGCCGCCCCCGGGGGGAGGGGAATGAGATGCCTCCTCCAGCCGCTGTGCACGGCCTGCCCCGCTACCCAGCCCGACCGACCCAGCCCTCCGAGCCAATCCTTATCCCGAAGTTACAGATCTGACTTGCCAAATTCCCTTACCTACATTGTTCCAACATGCCAGAGGCTGTTCACCATGGAGACCTGCTGCGGATATGGGTACGGCCCAGCACGAGATTTACACCATCTCCCCTGGATTTTCAAGGACCAGTGAGAGCCCACCGCACGCCGCCGGAACTGCAATGCTTTCCAAGGCTCGGGGCCCCCTCTCAGGGTGAACCCATTAGAGGGTGCCCTGCCCTTCACAAAGAAAAGAGAACCCTCCTTAGCAGATTCCGACTTCCATATATCAAACAACACCTTTACTGGGGTCTGATTAGCATTGGCATCGGGTGCCTTAACTCGGCATTCGGTTCATCCTGCAGCGCCAGTTCTGCTCAACAAAGTTGCCCACTGGGCACTTGTATTCAATGCCTGGCTCCACGCCAGCGAGACGGGCTTTGTACACATTAGGTTGAAATCATTTTTGTCCCAAGAGCTCTAATCATTCCCTTTACCAGATAAAACTGTGGTTTCCGTGTGCCAGCTATCTTGAGGGGAATCTCCAGAGGGAACCAGCTACTAGATGGTTCGATTAATCTTTTGCCTCTATTCCCAGGTCAGACGACCGATTTACACATCAGGGCCGCTAGGGACCTCCACCAGGCCTAGAGAACCATCCTTCGGGTCCTATCACAGACTCTCATGCTCCATCTCCCTGAGAGCGGGCGAGACGGGTCAGTGGTGCGCCCACCGCGACAGGATCCCACTGCAGTCGGCACACGCTGGCTATCACCTTCTTTGCAATACAGGGTTTCATTCAGCCCTTCAACTTGTGCACGTTAAGACTCCTCAGACCCCTGGCACCCTTTGTGGAGCTCCCCACCCAGCGGCACAACGTGGTCGGGGCGCACTTAGGACAGTCCACCACAGTTGCATTGGGAGCCCTGTGTCCCGTCGCCGCACCAGCGACACCCAAAGGGGCCAGGACGGTTGCCAGAGAAGGGCACAGCAGCGGTCAATCTCCCTCAGTCCAGCAAAACTGCTGTCAGGGGGCTGTAACACTCTCTGCCAGAGCAGAGAGCCACCTGCCCCCTGGGGCCTTCCCAGCCCGTCGTGGTGCACCGCCAGAGAGGAAATGCGCTCTGCAGGGGCCAGGTCTGCCCGGGCCACAGTCCTGCAATGGCATCCACCGTTCCAGGCGACCGACCTGCCTGCCGTGTTGAATCCTGTGGGTGGACAGCACAGGCCCCTCACGACCCACCAGATTACATCTCAACGGTTTCACGACCTCTTGAACTCTCTCTTCAAAGTTCTTATCAACTTTCCCTTACGGTACTTGTTAACCATCTATCTCGCACACATGTTTAGCCTTAGATGGAGTTGACCACAGGCTTTGGGATGCATTCCCAAGCAACCTGACTCCAAAAAGACCTGATCCCGGCGTGCCAAAGTCAGCTACCGGCCTAACACTGTGCGCAGGGTGAGACTCGATCAGAAGGACTTGAGTCCCCTGAGCGATGCCGGGGAGTCGATCTTTTGTACGCCACATTTCCCACACCTGCCGTTGAACGGGGATTCGGCGCTGGGCTCTTCCCTTTTCACTGGCCGTTACTGAAGGAATCCTGGTTAGTTTCTTTTCCTCCTCTTAGTAATAAATTCAGCAGGTCACCACATCTGATCTGAGGCCATAGTCAGGGGGAGCATAAAGCTCAGGGCAGCTGGCCTCAGGCCTGTACGGGGGGGGTACGCCCCAGCCCTGTGCCTCTGGCGCAGCAGAGTATGCGCTGTCCCGACATGCGGCCGAAGCCCACATGGTCGCAAGGCTCTTGCTCCATGGCCATCCTGCGGCAGTAGTCGCTGGACACCAAAGACTGCCACACACAGCATAGCCAGGTGCAGGAGAAGCAGTCTGTGGCGAGACAGCCCAGCGCCCTGTCCAGCTCAGCCGAGACCATTGTGGTTTAACCTCGATGCCCGTTGTGTAAGCCTGCTGCGCCATGGCTCAGGACTCGTGCCATGGCTCAGGGCTTGCGCCTGTCGTGCTGGGCCCCTGTCTGCCTGGGGAAGCGCCCTTCGAGAGAAGTCAGGTTTCCCTCGGATCCCGGCTGCCCCCATTTGGGGCTTCCCTGCTGACCGGGGTGCGCGCACCAATGCCCACCCACTGGCCGGTCAGAAAGTGGAGTGCATGGCCCCGGCCAGCGCAGCGGCCAGCTTGGTGACGAGAGGGGGCCGCACAGGGCTTCCTTTCTGTTGCATGGTTGGGGACATCCCCAGCAGGTTAACCCAACCCTGCCAGGTGTCCCCATCCATCTGCTGGGTTGCAGTCCCCCCAATGGTGGAAGGGAATCCCTGCTCGCCAGCGCCTGGTTGCCCACGCACCCCGGACCTCTCTGCGAGAGGTGCCCCGGGCTGTGTGAGTGCATGCCTGGGATGCAACCGAGGTCGGGCCGCGGCTCTCCCTCCGGCTACTCCACTGTTCATGTTCCTTCATGCCCCCACTCACAAGCAGATACCCCAGCCCTACATGTCCCAGCCCTACATGTCCCAATTCACACTCAAATGCCCCATTTCTCCTTCCAAACACATTTTCAAGATTCAAAGCCACCTCCCTCCTTACCCAGATGGCACCATCCCTCCCTACGAACCCACAGACACCAACATCCGTCCCTCCATACCTACACCAAGAAGCTCCACCTCTCAGAGCCGCACCCATATGCTTCACCCGCCAGACTCACACTCAGATGGCACCATCCACCCTCTCTCTATACCCACACCCGATTACCCCATCCCTTCAACATACACATGCTCCCACCCCTCCCATAAACCAACATCCTTCAATCTAGACATACATACCCCATCCCTCTATTCAAACCCAGATGCCCCCCTTCCTTCCCAACAGAGTGCTATAGCCCTCACTCAGACCCAAATGCGCCATCATTCCCTGACATGCCCCCATCATATGCCCTGTCCCGTCATTCCAGATCAGCAATGCCCCCTTCCGAACCAGACTCCACCAAGATACCCAATCCCTTCAAGACCCATACAATGATGCCTCAACCTCCCTCCTCACAGCAAGATGCCCCATCCCTCCCCTGACCAATGAACACCCATCCCTCCCTCTAGACCCACACCAATGTGTCCTATGCCGCTGTCACACCCACAAAAATGTCCTCATCCCTCACGACCCACACCCATATGCCCCATCCCTCCCTCTAGATACACACCATGTCCCTATCCCTCCCTCCAGACCTGCACCACTGTGTCCCTATCCCTCCCTCCAGACCCACACCACTACGCCCCTTCCCTCCCTCCAGACTCGCACCACTATGCCCCTTCCCTCCCTCCAGACTTGCACCACTGTGTCCCTATCCCTCCCTCCAGACCCACGCCACTGCGTCCCCATCATTCCCTCCAGACCCACACCACCTTATGCCAACCCTCCCTCTTGACCCTCACCACTGTACGCAACCCTCCCTCCAGACCCACACCACGGTGTCCCTATCCCACCCTCCAGACCTACAGCAGTGTCCCTATCCCACCCTCCAGACTCACACCACTGTGTCCCTACCCCACCCTCCAGACCCACACCACTGTGTCCCTATCCCACCCTCCAGACCCACACCACTGTGTCACTATGCCTCACTCCAGACATGCACCACTGTGTCCCTATCCCTCCCTCCAGACCGACACCACTGTGTCCCTATGCCTCTCTCCAGACAAACACCACTGTGTCCCTACCCCTCCCTCCAGAAACACACCACTGTGTCCCTATCCCTCGCTCCAGACCCACACCGGTGCCCCTATGCCTCCCTCCCTCCCTACACCACTGTGCACCTATCCCTCCCCCCAACTATGTCCCTATCCCTCCTTACACCACTGTGTCCCTATCCCTCCTTACACCACTGTGTCCCCATCCCTCCTTACACCACTGTGTCCCTATCCCTCCTTACACCACTGTGTCCATATCCCTCCCTCCAGACCCACACCACTGTTTCACCTTTCCTCCCTCCAGACCCACACAACTGTGTCCCTATCTCTCCCTCCAGACCCACACCACTATGTCCCTATCCCTCCCTTCAGACCCACCCCTAAACCGCACTACTGCAGTCCAACCGTCCCTCTTCCCAGACCCGCACCACTGTGCCCCAACCCTCCCTGTCCCCAGACCTGCACCACTGTGCCCCAAGCCTTCCCGGTACCCAGACCCACACCACTGTGCTCCAACCCTCCCTCCAGACTTGCACCATTGTACCCCAACCCTCCCTCCAGACCCACACCACTGTCCCTATCCCTCCCTCCAGACCCACGCCACTGTTTCCCCATCATGCCCTCCAGACCCACACCACTGTATGCCAACCCTCCCTCTTGACCGACACCACTGTACGCCACCCTCCCTCCATACCCACACCACTGTGTCCCTATCCCACCCTCCAGACCCACACCAGTGTGTCCCTACCCCGCCCTCCAGACCCACACCACTGTGTCCCTACCCCTCCCTCCAGACATGCACCACTGTGTCCCTATGCCTCCCTCCAGACATGCACCACTGTGTCCCTATCCCTCCCTCCAGACCGACACCACTGTGTCCCTATGCCTCTCTCCAGACCCACAACACTGTGTCCCTATCCTTCCCTCCAGACACACACCACTGGGTCCCTATCCCTTGCTCCAGACCCACAACAGTGTCCCTATGCCTCCCTCCCTCCCTCCCCACACCACTGTGCCCCTATCCCTCCCTCTCCACCGTGTCCCTATCCCTCCTTACACCACTGTGTCCCTATCCCTCCTTACACCACTGTGTCCCTATCCCTCTCTCCAGACCCACACAACTGTTTCCCTATTCCTCCCTCCAGACCCACTCAACTGTGTCCCTATCTCTCCCAACAGACCCACACCACTATGTCCCTATCCCTCCCTTCAGACCCAACTGTCCCTGTTCCCAGACCCGCACCACTGTGCCCCAACCCTCCCTGACCCCAGACCTGCACCACTGTGCCCCAAGCCTTCCCGGTACCCAGACCCGCACCACTGTGCCCCAACCCTCCCTCCAGACTCACACCATTGTATCCCAACCCTCCCTCCAGACCCGCACCACTGTTTCCCTATACCTCCCTCCAGACCCACACAACTGTGTCCCTATCTCTCCCTCCACACCCACACCACTGTCTCCAACCCTCCCTCCAGACCCACACCATGTCCCTATCCCTCCCTCCAGACCCACCAATGTGCCCCAAACCTGTCCCTAGACCTGCACTACTGCGTCCCAACCCTCCCTGTCCCCAGACCCGCACCACTGTGCCCCGAGCCTCCCTGTCCCCAGATCCACACCACTGTGCCCCAACCCTCCCACTCGCCAGACCCGCACCCCTGCGCCCCAACCCTCCCTGTCCCCAGACCCACACCACTGTGTCCCTACCCCTCCCTCCAGACTTGCATCACTGTGTACCTATCCTTCCCTCCAGACACAAACCACTGTGTCCCTATCCCTCGCTCCAGACCCACACCACTGTGCCCCTATGCCTCTCTCCAGACCCACACCACTGTGTCCCTATGCCTCTCTCCAGACCCACACCACTGTGTCCCCATGCCTCCCTCCAGACGCGCACCACTGTGTCCCTATCCCTCGCTCCAGACCTGCACCACTGTGTCCCTATCCCTCCCTCCAGACCCACTGTGCCCCATCCCTCCCATCAAGCCCAAACCAATGTGCCCCCACCATCTCCCTCCAGAGCCACACCAATATGCCATCCCAACCCACACCTAGATAACCCATGCCACCGTCCAGTACCACTATGCCCCATCCCTCCCATCAAACCCACACAAATGTGCCCCCACTCCCTCCCTCCAGAGCCACACCAATATGCCATCCTACCCTCCCAACCCACACCTAGATGACCCATGCCACCCTCCAGACCCACTGTGCCCATCCCTCTCCCAGACCCACACCAATGTACCCCAAACCTCCCCCCAAGCCCACACCACTGTCCCTATCCATCCATTCAGACCCCACCAAGATGCCCCATCCCTAAACCCACATCAATGTGCCCCCACCCCCTCCCTCCAGAGCCACACCAAGATGCCCCAACCCTCATGTAGATGACCCATGCCACATGCAGACCCACTGTGCCCCACCTCTCCCTTCTGAAACCCACCCATGTGTCCCATCTCTCCCCCAGACCCACACCAATGTGCCCCATCCATCCCTTCAAACCCACACCAATGTGCCCCCACCAACTCCCTCCAGAGCCACACCAATATGCCCCATCCTACCCTCCCAACCCAAACCTAGATGACCCATGACACCCTCCAGACACACTGAACCCCATCCCTCCCCCAGACCCACACCAATGTACCCCAAACCCACACTACTGTCCCTATCCCTCCACTCAGACCCACACCATGTTTCTATCCCTCCCTCCAGCCCTACACCAATGTGCCCCTTCCGCCAGACCCACACCAATGTGCCGCTTCCTGCCAGACCCACCCCAGCATGCCCCTATCCATCCATTCAGACCCCACCAAGATGCCCCATCCCTCTATACCAATATCACAATGCTCCATCCTTCCTCCACATAGCAAGATGCCCCATCCCCTTGAAACAGATGCCCATGTGCCGATCCTGAATCACACGCAGATAGCCCCAGCCAATCTCCTCTAAAACCACCCATCCTAGTATGCCCCATCCCCCAGACCCACACCAATGTGCCACATCCCCTCCTTCCAGACCCACACCAATAAGACCAATGTCCCCGTCCCTCCCATCAAACCTGCACCAATGTGGTCCCATCCCCTCCCTCCAGAGCCACACCAAGATGCCCCAACCCACCCTCCCAAACCCACACCTAGATGACCCATTCCACCCTCCAGACCCACTGTGCCTCATCTCTCCCTCCAGAAACACACCCATGTGCCCCATCCTTCCCAAAAAACACACTGATGTGCACCCACCACGTCCCTCCAGAGCCACACCAAGATGCCCTATCCCACAATCCCAACCCACACCTAGATGGCCCATGGCCACCCTCCAGACCCACTGTGCCCCATCTCTCCCTCAGGAAACACCCATGTGCCACATCCCTCCCCCCAGACCCACACCAATGTGCCTCACCCCTCCCATCAAACCCACACCAATGTGCCCCACCCCATATCAAACCACACCAATATGCCCCCCAGACCAACACCAATGTGCCCCTATGCATTGCAGAACCCACCAAGATGCCACCATCCCTCCATCCATACAGCAAGATGCCCCCATCCCACCCTCCAGACCCACACCTAGATGAACCATCCCTCCCCCAGTCCCACAATGTGCCCCCATCACCTCCCTCCGAAGCCACACAAAGATGCCCTGTCCCACCCCACACCTAGGTGACCCATGCCACCCTCCAGACCCACTGTGCCCCATCCCTCCCCTAGACCCACACCAATGTGGTCCCACCCCCTCCCTCCAGAGCCACACCAAGATGCCCCATCCCACCCTCCCAACCCACACCTAGATGACCCATGCCACCCTGCAGATCCACTGTGCCCCATCTCTCCCTCCGGAAACACACTCATGTGCCCCATCCCTCCCCTAGACCCACACCAATGTGGTCCCACCCCCTCCCTCCAGAGCCACACCAAGATGCCCCATCCCACCCTCCCAACCCACACCTAGATGACCCATGCCACCCTCCAGACCCACTGTGCCCCATCTCTCCCTCCAGAAACACACCCATGTGCCACATCCCTCCCCCTAAACCCACACCAATGTGCCCCATCCCTCCCATCAAACCCACACCAATGTGGTCCTACCCCTCCCTCCAGAGCCACACCAAGATGCCCCAACCCACCCTCCCAACCCACACCTAGATGACCCATGCCACCCTCCAGACCCACTGTGCCCCATCTCTCCCTCCGTAAACATGCCCATGTTCCCCATCCCGCCCCATAAACCCACATCAATGTGCCCCCACCTCCTCCCTCCAGAGCCACACCAAGATGCCCCATACCACCCTCCCAACCCTCACGTAGATGACCCATGCCACATGCAGACTCACTGTGCCCCACCTCTCCCTTCTGAAACCCACCCATGTGCCCCATCTCTCCCCCAGACCCACACCAATGTGCCCCATCCCTCCCTTCAAACCCACACCAATGTGCCCCCACCAACTCCCTCCAGAGCCACACCAATATGCCCCATCCTACCCTCCCAACCCAAACCTAGATGACCCATGACACCCTCCAGACACACTGAACTCCATCCCTCCCCCAGACCCACACCAATGTACCCCAAACCCACACTACTGTCCCTATCCCTCCACTCAGACCCACACCATGTTTCTATCCCTCCCTCCAGCCCTACACCAATGTGCCCCTTCCACCAGACCCACACCAATGTGCCGCTTCCTGCCAGACCCACCCCAGCATGCCCCTATCCATCCATTCAGACCCCACCAAGATGCCCCATCCCTCTATACCAATATCACAATGCTCCATCCTTCCTCCACATAGCAAGATGCCCCATCCCCTTGAAACAGATGCCCATGTGCCGATCCTGAATCACAAGCAGATAGCCCCAGCCAACCTCCTCTAAAACCACCCATCCTAGTATGCCCCATCCCCCAGACCCACACCAATGTGCCACATCCCCTCCTTCCAGACCCACACCAATAAGACCAATGTCCCCATCCCTCCCATCAAACCTGCACCAATGTGGTCCCATCCCCTCCCTCCAGAGCCACATCAAGATGCCCCAACCCACCCTCCCAAACCCACACCTAGATGACCCATTCCACCCTCCAGACCCACTGTGCCTCATCTCTCCCTCCAGAAACACACCCATGTGCCCCATCCCTCCCAAAAAACACACTGATGTGCACCCACCACGTCCCTCCAGAGCCACACCAAGATGCCCTATCCCACAATCCCAACCCACACCTAGATGTCCCATGGCCACCCTCCAGACCCACTGTGCCCCATCTCTCCCTCAGGAAACACCCATGTGCCACATCCCTCCCCCCAGACCCACACCAATGTGCCTCACCCCTCCCATCAAACCCACACCAATGTGCCCCACCCCATATCAAACCACACCAATGTGCCCCCCAGACCAACACCAATGTGCCCCTATGCATTGCAGAACCCACCAAGATGCCACCATCCCTCCATCCATACAGCAAGATGCCCCATCCCACCCTCCAGACCCACACCTAGATGAACCATCCCTCCCCCAGTCCCACAATGTGCCCCCATCACCTCCCTCCGAAGCCACACAAAGATGCCCCGTCCCACCCCACACCTAGGTGACCCATGCCACCCTCCAGACCCACTGTGCCCCATCCCTCCCCTAGACCCACACCAATGTGGTCCCACCCTCTCCCTCCAGAGCCACACCAAGAGGCCCCATCCCACCCTCCCAACCCACACCTAGATGACCCATGCCACCCTGCAGATCCACTGTTCCCCATCTCTCCCTCCGGAAACACACTCATGTGCCCCATCCCTCCCCTAGACCCACACCAATGTGGTCCCACCCACTCCCTCCAGAGCCACACCAAGATGCCCCATCCCACCCTCCCAACCCACACCTAGATGACCCATGCCACCCTCCAGACCCACTGTGCCCCATCTCTCCCTCCAGAAACACACCCATGTGCCACATCCCTCCCCCTAAACCCACACCAATGTGCCCCATCCCTCCCATCAAACCCACACCAATGTGGTCCTACCCCTCCCTCCAGAGCCACACCAAGATGCCCCAACCCACCCTCCCAACCCACACCTAGATGACCCATGCCACCCTCCAGACCCACTGTGCCCCATCTCTCCCTCCGTAAACATGCCCATGTTCCCCATCCCGCCCCATAAACCCACATCAATGTGCCCCCACCTCCTCCCTCCAGAGCCACACCAAGATGCCCCATACCACCCTCCCAACCCTCACGTAGATGACCCATGCCACATGCAGACTCACTGTGCCCCACCTCTCCCTTCTGAAACCCACCCATGTGCCCCATCTCTCCCCCAGACCCACACCAATGTGCCCCATCCCTCCCTTCAAACCCACACCAATGTGCCCCCACCAACTCCCTCCAGAGCCACACCAATATGCCCCATCCTACCCTCCCAACCCAAACCTAGATGACCCATGACACCCTCCAGACACACTGAACTCCATCCCTCCCCCAGACCCACACCAATGTACCCCAAACCCACACTACTGTCCCTATCCCTCCACTCAGACCCACACCATGTTTCTATCCCTCCCTCCAGCCCTACACCAATGTGCCCCTTCCACCAGACCCACACCAATGTGCCGCTTCCTGCCAGACCCACCCCAGCGTGCCCCTATCCATCCATTCAGACCCCACCAAGATGCCCCATCCCTCCCTCTATACCAATACCATAATTCCCCATCCTTCCTACACATAGCAAGATGCCCCTTCCCCTTGCAACAGATGCCCATGTGCCGATACTGAATCACACGCAGATAGCCCCAGCCAACCCCCTCTTAAACCACCCATCCTAGTATGCCCCAGACCCAGACCGAAGTGCCCCATCCTCTCCTTCCAGACCCACACCAATATGCGGCCATCCCTCCTCAGACCAATGTCCCCGTCCCTCCCATCAAACCCAAACCAATGTGCCCAGCCCCCACTTCAAACCCACACCAATGTGCCACAAGGCCAACACCAATGTGCCCCTATGCATTGCAGACCCCACCAAGATGCCACCATCCCTCCATTCACACAGCAAGATGCCCCCATACTTCCCTCCAGACCTACACCTAGATGAACCACCCCGCCAGTCCCACAATGTGCCCCCATCCAAAGCCACACCAAGATGCCCTGTCCAACCCACACCTAGATGACCCATGCCACCCTCCAGACCCACTGTGCCCCATCTCTCCCTCTGAAACATACCCATGTGCCTCATCCCTCCCCCCAGACCCACACCAATGTGCCCCATCCCTCCCATCAAACCCACACCAATGTGCCCGCACCCCCTCCCTCCATAGCCACACCAAGATGCCCCATCCCACACCTAGATCACCCATGCCACCCTGCAGACCCACTGTGCCCCATCTCTCCCTCCGGAAACACACCCAGGTGCCCAGTCCCTACCCCCAGACCCACACCAATGAGCTCCATCCCTCCCATCAAACCCATACCAATGTGCCCCCGCCCCCTCCCTCTAGAGCCACACCAAGATGCCCCATGCCACCCTCCCAACCCACACCTAGATGACCCATGCCACCCTCCAGACCCACTGAGCCCCATCTCTCCCTCTGGAAACACACCCATGTGCCCCATCCCTACCCCCAGACCCACACCAATGTGCTCCATCCCTCCATCAAACCCATACCAATGGGCTCCCACCCCTTCCTCCAGAGCCACACCAAGATGCCCCAGGCCACCCTCCCAACCCACACCTAGATGACCCATGCCACCCTCCAGACCCACTATGCCCCATCTCTCCCTACAGAAACACACCCATGTGCCCCATCCCTACCCCCTGACCCACACCAATGTGCTCCATCCCTCCCATCAAACCCATACCAATGTACCCCCACCCCCTGCCTCCAGAGCCATACCAAGATGCCCCATGCCACACTCCCAACCCACACCTAGATGAACCATGCCACCCCCCAGACCCACTGAGCCCCATCTCTCCCTCCGGAAAAACACCTATGTGCCCCATCCCTCCCCCTAAACCCACACCAATGTGCTCCATCCCTCCCATCAAACCCATACCAATGTGCCCCCACCCCCTGCCTCCAGAGCCACACCAAGATGCCCATGCCACCCTCCCAACCCACACCTAGATGACCCATGCCACCCTCCAGACCCACTTGCCCCATCTCTCCCTCCGGAAACACACCTATGTGCCACATCCCTCCCCCTAAACCGACACCAATGTGCCACATCCCTCCCATCAAACCCACATGAATGTGCCCCCACCACCTCCCTCCAGAGCCACACCAAGATGCCCCATCCTACCCTCTCAACCCACACCTAGATGGCCCATACCACCCTCCAGACCCACACCCATGTCCCCCATCCCTCCCCAGACCCACACCAATGTACCCCAACCCTCCCTGCAAACCCATACCACTTTCCCTATCCCCCCAGATCCACACCACTATGTTTCTATCCCTCACTCCAGACAAACACCAATGTGCCCCCTTTCTCCAGAACCACACCAATGTGCCCCATCCCACCAGCCCTACACCAGCGTGCCCTATCCAACCATTCAGGCCCCACCAAGATGCCCCATCCATCCCTCTAGTCTAGACCAATACCATAATGCCCCATCCTCCCTCCATAGCAAGATGCCCCTTCCCCTTGCAGTCGACCCCTCTAAAACCACCCATCCTAAACACACCCTCATGAAAGATTAAATTACTCTATTAGTCCCCTTTTATCAGTTAAACACCACCATCCACTGTCTACCTGTTCCTTTTCTTAGCCCTCCATACCTTTCATGATGAATAGCTGAACGTGATTTTTAAAATAAATGTAATTTCCCGCTTCCCTATAGAAATCTGGTGGTTTGCAGGAACGTTCACGGTATCTCTGAAGAAATGCTAATTGTATTTGCAGCCAGCCAAGAGCACACGGATTACAGCTGCTCCTGCAGCCTGAGTCTTGCCCAGACAAGACAAAGTCCGACGCTCCAGGATCTCATAGAAACGTTCCCGGTATTCAAAATAAAATGCCCACTACAAGCCAAAGGCATTCAGTGTACTTGCACCGGCAGCCGCAGCCTGAATGCACCGGCAGCCTTCCCACTTCCCTTTCTTTCTTTCCAATTATCGAATGCGTGGGCGGACCCACGCAGGCGCTTCCCCATCCAAAAGGATGATGTGCACCTACCCCCAATCTTACACATAGCCCTCACCTTCTCATAACTCCTCCCACCGCCCCGTCTGCTCCACAAAATCTAGCATCACACTGCTCCTCTCCCTGCCTCTCACCCCGACTCCTCCCAGCAAAGCCTTCCCACTCAATTCAGCCACTCCCAGCGCAGACAACCGAACCCTCATCAACTGTCTCTCCTCAACATGCCTCTCACACGCAAGCAAAAAATGGCCCCACAGTCTCAGGCATCCCACACACCGCACAGTCCCTCGACTCACGCTTCCCCACTCGAAACAGACTGTCTTTCAGCCCCACATGCCATATCCTCAACCGGTTCAGCATCACCTCCTCCTTCCTCCCCCATTCCAGTTTCCCTGCATCCACCTTCACAGACACTTTCTCACGAACACCAAACATCCACCTGCCCTTCACCCCACTTTCCCACCTCTCCTGCCACTCATCCATAACCCGCTTCACCACCACAGCCTTCACCTCATCCACACTCATCCCGAGCAAGAAAGTGCCCCGGAACCGCTTCATCGCTCTGACGGAAATCACAGGGATGACATCACAGACCACGTGATGAAGAGTGGGCGGGCCGTTACTATGGTCCTTTTCTCGGATAGGAACTAGTCGCTACCGTTTGGGAAGGGGTAGGGGTATGTGTATATGTGTGTATGTATGTATGTGTTTGTGGGGTGCATGTGTGTGTGTATGTATAGCATGTAGGGAACAAGAGGGTGGGTGATGAACGGTTATAGAGTCACTATGCTCCCAGTTGATCCCTCGCCCTTTAGGGTGGCAAGGGTTGGCAATGATTTTTCCACTTCTGACGAAGAGGATGACACTCCTGCTCATTGTTCAAGGCAATTTAATTTGGAAATTTCCAGAGCTATTGAAGCTCTAGAGTTACTGCCTCCTGAAAAACCTTCTGCTTTGGGCCTTTTAAAAAGGCACCCTTTCTTCCACTCTAGATAAGCCTCTTCTGGCGACAGAGTCTGGCAGTGCACAATTGGTTGCTGCCTCTTTTGGAGCCAGTATTTTCAACGTGTTTAGATTCTAAATATAACATTAAAAGGTGAGCCCTTTGTGGTTATGGCTAGTTTCCGAGCTCCATCAGTAGTGGTTTCCACAGAACTGCAACACAACAGTTGCAGATCGTTATTGATCTCATCAACGCCATGCCCAGAACCATACATTCTTCAATCTGCACACATAGGCATGCCTACTTAAAATCTTCCTTTCTTCATTCTGACATTAAAGATAAGGTGATGGATCTGCCATTTTATGGGAAAACCTTATTTTCCCCATCCTCAGACAAATAGGTTTAATTAATGCTAAGTCATTAAGTGCTATTTCTACACCTTCTAAATCAGGTTTCCAACCCTCTGCTGCCTACAAAGCCTTCAAAGCAAGACCCATTTTCCAAAAAGAAGAAGACATTACGCTCCAAACAGGACTCTGCCCCAAATCGGTTTGACCCTGAATTGGCGGTTAATGTTTTTCCATTTCTACCCAGTCACCATGCAGTCCCAGTAAGAGGTAGGCTTTCCACCTTTTGCAAAATCTGGTTGAGCATTACACAAGATCAATTGGTTCTCTCTTTCATCACAGAGGATCTGGCCTTAAACATTCCCGCTTTGCCAGTGTTACCTCCCGCAAAGTTTTAGAGGTCTTCTCCATTGCTTAAACTGGAGATTTACAATTTTCTCGTCTTCAGAGAAATAGAAATTATTCTAGAAAATGAAAAGTGTCTGGGTTTCTACTCCCGATACTTCACAGTGTTGAAGAAAGCTAGCAAAGTCAGACCAATACTTGGCCGCTCAGAGCACTCCAAGTTCTACAAGTTCCTTCCTTTGTATATTTTAGAGTAGGGGATTGGATAACATCTGTGGATCTTCGGGACGCCTATACCTGATCAAGAAGAAGAGTTGTTGGCACCTCAGATTCACCCTGGACAGTCACCACTATCAACACAGGTGACTTATATTCAGCCTGAATATAGATCTCAGGGTGTTTCTGGAGGTGCAACTGGTTATGGTGTCTCAAGGTCAGCTCCAGAAGATTTACATTTACCCATATCTGGACGATTTGCTAATCGGGCCGCCTCTCAGAAGTAGAATCTAGCCAGAATTTCAGTCTTGCGCAACACCCTCGATGATGTGGAGTTTTCTGTCAATATGAAGCAGTCCTGCTTTATTCCATTTCAGAGGACCCGCTTTACGAGGGCGGTAATATACATCTCTCTGAGCATGTAATTTCATCCTGCAGACAGGATTGTAACATTGAAACTGACAATCCACCATTTCTTCATCAGGACTCAAACATCTGCCTGGTGATTCCAGAGGCTTTTTGGTCTGATCTCCTCATACATTCTAGTCATGCTTTTGGCCAGGTTCCAAATAATACCCTTGTGGTTGCACTAGTTTTCTAACTGGGACTAGTTTTCAGACCGGCAATCAAGGAAAATGTCCAAAACAAAGGAGATCCAGAATCCTCTCAAATAGCGGACACTGGAAGAAAGACTTCTCAGGGGGGCTCCCTTTTTCTGTCCTTCTCAAATCTTTATGATGGTGGACGGGGGGGTCATGTTAAGTTCACCAGAACCATGGCGTGTGTAGAGCTGAGGAAATGGTTCTCCACATAAACCTCTTAGAGCTAAATGCCATTTATTTTAACTTCAAGTCATTCCCCCTCTTATCCAGGTGAATATGGTTCAGATTTTAATAAGCAACATGATGACTATGTTCTATTTTAACAAGCAGGGAAGAAATAAATCCTCCTCTCTTTGCCTCCTAGCTTGTCAGCTATGTGCTAGACTGTCAGCTACGGGAGTGACGCCTTCTGAACCACATTCATCCTGTTGCACCTCATGTGAAGGGAGACACAGACATGAAAGCAGGCTACCTGCACAGTCTCTTTCATGCGACACATGGGAGGGAGTTGAACAAGTTAATTTTCATTCAGTTCTTTCAGAAATGGGGATTCCTGATGATGGACTTGTTTGTGAAGGAGTATGCCTCTCGGAAGGGGTTGGATCTCCATTTCCTGGGAGATACCTTTCGCCTGGAGTGGTCAGGGAGAACTCCATGAATGTCCCCCCGTCCACCTAATTTGCTGGACTCTGGGCACCTTTGTGGAGGCACGCAATTGCAGCCTGATTTTGGTGTCTCCTTACTTGCCCCATCAAATGCAGTTATCAGACCTTCTTCTGCTCTAGACGGAAGAGTTTCAGTTCCTCTCCATGTCTAGAGAGTTCCTAGCATATATGAAAGAAAGTGAGTAAGGTCATGGGGTACCTGACTGATAAACGAGAAAAGGGCCCACTCCTATCGGGGTATCACTAACTCTTGACACAGAAGAATCTCGAAAGAATAAATGAAGTACTACAGTTGGAATTTAATGAAACTGTAGTATAGGTTGATAGATACACTTGACTGGGTTTTACACAAGATACAAAGGTATTTCCACAAATATGGTACAATAACCAATATGAGATAAGGCAAATGTTGATTAATTGCCGCGTATTAACAATGCATGCACATCCACTGAAAGATCCTTGGGAAGGATGCCAGTGGATTTAGTGAAGTGATAACATTTGGTAATCAGCGAGAGCACATCTGAACAAAGTAGAGTTGAACAAGAACAACAAAGAACAATATAACGGTCTACACGACTGTGTTTCGGCCAGAAGGTGAGCAAGATTAAGCTCTGATGGTATGGCCTTCATCAGGACAGGATATTCCAAATGCGGGAAGTATCTTGCGGGGTCTGTAGAGATGAACAGACGGGGTGTATTAGGAGTGGGCACTACACGTAAGGTCTAGCACAGGTATCGGTATCAGTAAAAAGGGCCGGTGCTTACCGGGACTTCGGTGCGCTGAGAATCAGCTGGAAGCAGTGTCTTAAGTACACTGTAGGATTTGTAAGATCCTGTAAATGGCCATTCCTGTAAAAAAAGGAATGACAGTGGGGTTGTAAAAGTCCGCCCAATGAAGAAGTGCAATCAGATGTAGCGATAGTGGGAGCAGGGCTTACCTTACTCACACCTGCAAATTCCCGAAAAACTGGTTAAGGCGGGCTGGCGTGTTGATTACGCAACAAAAACCGCAGGCTCAGGGGCTGCGGAAAAAGGAGAAAAGACACCAGGGCTCAATAGGCACGCTTTAGGTGAAATATGATGCGCAGGTGGCATCGTGCGGCGTGGACGGTGAGAGGTCCACCCGGGGGTCTAATTAGATATGTAGACTGGCGGGCTGTGGAATACATGGCCCGCGCTGTTCTTGATAAGCGGGGCGCGTGAGGTGGAGCCCTCTTCTAAGGGTGAGAGGCAAGTAGTAAATAGGAGAGGTATCACAACGGTGACTAAAGGATACAACAAAGGGTAGTGCTGCCCGAGTGAGGAGGACATGCAATAGCATCGAGGGTGGGGCACCCTGGCAGAACAGGGGCTTCAGGTACTCACCAGCGGTGTCTGACAGGAAGGCTGCTACACGAAGCATCGGCGTCCGCGGTCACTGGCTGTGTGCGGCGAATGAAAGCTAGCCGCTCGGGTGAAATAGTGCCGGGCGGCCATGTTGGGGTGCACGAAATAGAGGTGTCTAATTGCTTGCCTACATGGAGGTGCGCCGCGGTGTCCGGTACTAGCCAAGGGGTGACCGGCCCCTAAGGTAAAAAGCAATATGCAACCCACACTGGGGCTGAAGGAAATGAGTGGCCCTGCCGGAAAAAATGTGCACAGCAGGCGCCACAACAACGCCACAATATTGAGTTGGCAATTTTAGGATTACATGGGCATACGTTTAGAACAGATCAAGCACCATATTAGCGGGTGTCCTGACATATAATTTCTAGGTTTCACACGTAAGAACAATCTTGTTTTACACATGACTAGACTTGTGCATTTAGTGAAGATCACAATGATAAGTCCATTACATTACGTGGTCGACTAATGCTTGTGCCGCACTGCATTAAGTGATGAACACAATAATAAGTCCATTCCATTACGTGGTCGACTAATGCTTGTGCCGCACTGCTATAAGTCCATTGAGGTTGGCCCAGGAGAGGTCAGACCTGAGTGTGGTGGAGTGACTTAACACGGCCTAGAGGCCACACATTGATGAAGTGAAACAATGAAATTAGAGAATTTAGAGAAAATGTTTCCACTCGACACAGATGTTGAGACCTTTATGGACAGAGTTAAGTCTGTGTACCCATTTCTGTTCCAGGCGGGTTAGAACTCTGTTGATGTCTCCTCCTCTGGTTGTGGCAGTTACGTGCTGAATTACCAGCCATTTCAGGTCCATGTTGGTATGGTTTTTTTTGAGGAAATGATCCACAAGAGGTTTATCGGGCACTTTGTTTTTGATGCACGATCGATGCTCACAAATTCTGGTTTTCACTGGTCGCATAGTTTTACCCACATAGATTAGTCCGCACGGGCAGGTAATAACATAGATAACCTGCATAGTGTTACAATTAGTGTGATCTTGTAGGGTCCAATTGACCTTGTTGTGATGGAAGGTTTTGGTGGTTTCTGTGAATTGGCAGACCGTACATTTGCCACACTTGTAATGTCCTTGTACCGGAGGCAGGTTCCACAGGGTGTTGGAAGACTTGGTGGGTTCAATGAAGGTGTGTACAAGGGATTCTTTGATATTCCGATTTTTCTTAAATGCAAACAGGGGTACTTTGTGCAACGAGCCTTCGTGTTTGATGATCGGCCAGTATTGCTTGATGGTTTTCTTGATGAGGTCGCTGAGTGGGCTGAACGTAGTGACACAAACCAATCTGTCCAGTTCCTTTTTGGATGTTTTCTTAAGACAAATAGTGCGGTCAGTATTGGAAGCCCGCTTTCTGGCATTTTTAATGGCCTTTTTCGGGTATCCTCTGTCGGTGAGTCTAGCTTGGAGATCCATCGCATGTTTGTCAAAAGTAATCCGTTGGGTACAATTTCTTCTGATGCGTAAGAACTGTCCATACGGTACGTTGTACTTCATGCTCCCGGGATGGTAGCTGCCGAAATGAAGCAAAGTGTTCCTGTCTGTGGCTTTGCGGAACAATTCCGTGTGGAGTTGATTCCCTGACCTATAGATGTGAAGATCTAGAAAATCAATTGCTTGGAAGTCCCAATGGATGGTAAATTTAATGTGTTGGTTACATTGATTTAGCCAACCATGGAAGGCAATGAGGTCTTCAGACTCGCCTTTCCAAATGAGTAGGACATCGTCAATGTATCTCTTCCAGAGGACGATATGCTGTTGAAAGGGGTTGTTGGTGGACGAAATGTTTTCAGTTTCGTAGTGGGCCATGTAAAGGTTTGCTATGTTGGGGGCGAACGTGGCGCCCATGCTGACCCCTTTAGTTTGTATGTAGAGTTGGTCTTTGAAAAGGAAGACATTTTTGGTCATGGCCAATCTGACACATTCCAAAATGAATTTGGTGGGTACAGCAGTGATGTTGGCTCTGGTGTCAAAGAAAAGTTTTAGTATTTCCAAGCTTTCAAGTTGAGCTATTGACGTGTACAGTGATTCCACATCGAGGGTAGCAAGGATGTAGTTGGATTCCATATTGATCTCATTCAGCATGAGGATAGTGTCAGTACTATCCTTGAGGTATGACTCCATCTTGTAGACAAAAGGTTTGAGAAAGAAATCGAGGGACTAACCTCCTTGAAAAAGGACTCTCATTCGTCCCAGCAGCGAAGGCCCAACCATTCGACACAGAGGTCGAACTAAAGTGCTTTTTTCGAAACATTCGTCTGAAATATTTCTTCGAAGTATATGTGCCAGAACACTCCACCACCGGACCAAACAACCCCCAACAGGATAAAGAAAACACGACCGGACTAAAAATCAAATCCACCTTCATGCCCCCACCGCACACCATTCCCTGCGAATTTGACACCTATGAGAAAATGGTCACCAATGCTGTACGAAAAGAACTTGCTCAAAAGAACTACTACCCAGACAATCTCCTACCAGAAGAAAGGAAGGCACTCACCTCACTCAAAGAGAACCTAGCTATTACCATCAAGCCGGCCGACAAGGGCGGAGGGATAGTCATTTCAAACACCACTAACTATGACACAGAATTCCTACGGCTACTGAGTGACGTCAATGCATACTCACGGCTACAAAGATATCCCAGTAAAGAACTACAGGAAGAAATCTTAAGTTTGACTGACCACGCACTTCAAGAATCCTGTATCTGCGAAGAGGAATATCGTTTCTTGAACAAAAACCACCCTCGCATTCCAGCCTTCTATATACTACCGAAGGTACACAAAAACCTGATGAATCCTCCCGGAAGACCCATCGTCTCCGCGTGCGACTCAATACTTGAACCTCTATTGGTTTATACCGATTTCTTTCTCAAACCTTTTGTCTACAAGATGGAGTCATACCTCAAGGATAGTACTGACACTATCCTCATGCTGAATGAGATCAATATGGAATCCAACTACATCCTTGCTACCCTCGATGTGGAATCATTGTACACGTCAATACCTCAACTTGAAAGCTTGGAAATACTAAAACTTTTCCTTGACACCAGAACCAACATCACTGCTGTACCCACCAAATTCATTTTGGAATGTGTCAGATTGGCCATGACCAAAAATGTCTTCCTTTTCAAAGACCAACTCTACATACAAACTAAAGGGGTCAGCATGGGCGCCACGTTCGCCCCCGACATAGCGAACCTTTACATGGCCCACTACGAAACTGAAAACATTTCGTCCACCAACAACCCCTTTCAACAGCATATCGTCCTCTGGAAGAGATACATTGACGATGTCCTACTCATTTGGAAAGGCGAGTCTGAAGACCTCATTGCCTTCCATGGTTGGCTAAATCAATGTAACCAACACATTAAATTTACCATCCATTGGGACTTCCAAGCAATTGATTTTCTAGATCTTCACATCTATAGGTCAGGGAATCAACTCCACACGGAATTGTTCCGCAAAGCCACAGACAGGAACACTTTGCTTCATTTCGGCAGCTACCATCCCGGGAGCATGAAGTACAACTTACCGTATGGACAGTTCTTACTCATCAGAAGAAATTGTACCCAACGGATTACTTTTGACAAACATGCGATGGATCTCCAAGCTAGACTCACCGACAGAGGATACCCGAAAAAGGCCATTAAAAATGCCAGAAAGCGGGCTTCCAATACTGACCGCACTATTTTTCTTACGAAAACATCCAAAAAGGAACTGGACAGATTGGTTTGTGTCACTACGTTCAGCCCACTCAGCGACCTCATCAAGAAAACCATCAAGCAATACTGGCCGATCATCAAACACGAAGGCTTGTTGCACAAAGTACCCCTGTTTGCATTTAAGAAAAATCGGAATATCAAAGAATCCCTTGTACACACCTTCATTGAACCCACCAAGTCTTCCAACACCCTGTGGAACCTGCCTCCGGTACAAGGACATTACAAGTGTAGCAAATGTACAGTCTGCCAATTCACAGAAACCACCAAAACCTTCCATCACAACAATGTCAATTGGACCCTACAAGATCACACTAATTGTAACACTAAGCAGGTTATCTATGTTATTACCTGCCCGTGCGGACTAATCTATGTGGGTAAAACTATGCGACCAGTGAAAACCAGAATTTGTGAGCATCGATCGTGCATCAAAAACAAAGTGCCCGATAAACCTCTTGTGGATCATTTCCTCAAAAAAAAACATACCAACATGGACCTGAAATGGCTGGTAATTCAGAAAGTAACTGCCATAAACAGAGGAGGAGACATCGACAGAGTTCTAACCCGCCTGGAACAGAAATGGGTACACAGACTTAACTCTGTCCATAAAGGTCTCAACATCTGTGTCGAGTGGAAACATTTTCTCTAAATTCTCTAATTTCATTGTTTCACTTCATCACCGTGTGGCCTCTAGGCCGTGTTAAGTCACTCCACCACACTCAGGTCTGACCTCTCCTGGGCCAACCTCAATGGAGTTATAGCAGTGCGGCACAAGCATTAGTCGACCACGTAATGGAATGGACTTATTATTGTGTTCATCACTTAATGCAGTGCGGCACAAGCATTAGTCGACCATGTAATGTAATGGACTTATCATTGTGATCTTCACTAAATGCACAAGTCTAGTCATGTGTAAACCAAGATTGTTCTTACGTGTGAAACCTAGAAATCATATGTCAGGACACCCGCTAATATGGTGCTTGATCTGTTCTAAACGTATGCCCATGTAATCCTAAAATTGCCAACTCAATATTGTGGCGTTGTTGTGGCGCCTGCCGTGTACATTTTTCCGGCAGGGCCACTCATTTCCTTCAGCCCCAGTGTGGGTTGCATATTGCTTTTTACCTTAGGGGCCGGTCACCCCTTGGCTAGTACCGGACACCGCGGCGCACCTCCATGCAGGCAAGCAATTAGACACCTCTATTTCGTGCGCCCCAACATGGCCGCCCGGCACTATTTCACCCCAGCGGCTAGCTTTCATTCGCCGCACACAGCCAGTGACCGCGGACGCCGACGCTTCGTGTAGCAGCCTTCCTGTCAGACACCGCCGGTGAGTACCTGAAACCCCTGTACTGCCAGGGTGCCCCCCCCCCTCGATGCTATTGCATGTCCTCCTCACTCGGGCAGCACTACCCTTTGTTGTATCCTTTAGACACCGTTGTGATACCTCTCCTATTTACTACTTGCCTCTCACCCTTAGAAGAGGGCTCCACCTCACGCGCCCCGCTTATCAAGAACAGCGCGGGCCATGTATTCCACAGCCCGCCAGTCTACATATCTAATTAGACCCCCGGGTGGACCTCTCACAGTCCACGCCGCACAATGCCACCTGCGCATCATATTTCATCTAAAGCGTGCCTATTGAGCCCTGGTGTCTTTTCTCCTTTTTCCCGCAGCCCCTGAGCCTGTGGTTTTTGTCGCGTAATCAACACGCCAGCCCGCCTTACCCAGTTTTTCGGGAATTTGCAGGTGTGAGTAAGGTAAGCCCTGCTCCCACTATCGCTACATCTGATTGCACTTCTTCATTGGGCGGACTCTTGCAGCCCCACTGTCATTCCTTTTTTTACAGGAATGGCCATTTACAGGATCTTACAAATCCTACAGTGTACTTAAGACACTGCTTCCAGCTGATTCTCAGCGCACCGAAGTCCCGGTAAGCACCGGCCCTTTTTACTGATACCCATACCTATGCTAGACCTTACGTGTAGTGCCCACTCCTAATACACCCCGTCTGTTCATCTCTACAGACCCTGCAAGATACTTCCCGCGTTTGGAATATCCTGTCCTGATGAAGGCCACACCATCAGAGCTTAATCTTGCTCACCTTCTGGCCGAAACACAGTCGTGTAGACCGTTATATTGTTCTTTGTTGTTCTTGTTCAACTCTACTTTGTTCAGATGTACTCTCGCTGATTACCAAATGTTATCACTTCACTAAATCCACTGGCATCCTTCCCAAGGATCTTTCAGTGGATGTGCATGCATTGTTAATACGCGGCAATTAATCAACATTTGCCTTATCTCATATTGGTTATTGTACCATATTTGTGGAAATACCTTTGTATCTTGTGTAAAACCCAGTCAAGTGTATCTATCAACCTATACTACAGTTTCATTAAATTCCAACTGTAGTACTTCATTTATTCTTTCCAGATTCTTCTGTGTCAAGAGTTAGTGATACCCCGATAGGAGTGGGCCCTTTTCTCGTTTATCAGTCAGGTACCCCATGACCTTGCTCACTTTCTTTCATACATGCTATTACCCGCCTGGGCAGAGCAAGGCATTAACCAGGTGCCCTTTCGTATAACGCTAGAGAGTTCCTAGGTCAGCAGGGAGGAATGATTTCCACTCTTGACTTCCATTATGGAGTGTGAGTGTCTAGTTCTTTAGGTACACATTTACGCCAGTGGTGGAATCTCCAAAGCTAATGCTCTCAGGTTTTGCCAATGGGCCCTATGTAATGGCATCAATTCTCTAAAAAGCTTCATTGGACAATGATGTGTCTTTTATGTCTTTTCTAGTGTACACTGACATTAATGTTCCATCTTGTAAGCATTACATTTCTGCCATTGCTGCTTTCTTTATTTCTTCAGAGGAGACTTTCTCTCAGAAGATTTAGATTGCCCAAATGCATTTTGAGGGACTTCTTCATCTCCACCCTTCGTTCAGAGAACCTGTACCTCAATGGGATCTTAATCTGGTGTTGGCTGCCATTATGCGTAAGCCCTTTGAACCTTTGGCCTATTGCGACTTGGATATTCTTACTTAGAAAGCAGCCTTGTTGGTGGCCATTACATCCACAAGAAGAGTGTGCGAGATTCAGCCTCTTTGTTTGGAAGATCCTTATATTCTCTTCCATAGGTATAAAGTCATTTTTCAGACTATACCATCCTTTATACCCAAAATACTGTATGATTTCATTTAAATCAAGAACATGTTTTACTGGTCTTTAATCCTAAACCTCGCACTTTCTAAGCAGAGGATTCTTTGCACAATCTCGACATGGCAATAACTTTAATGTTCCATCTGGACAGATGTAGATCATTCAGGAAATCTGACTGTCTTTTTATGACCTACGGTGGTCTTTTACCGGGAAACAGGGCAACTACGACTACCTTCTCTAGAAGAATAGTCTCTTGTATTTCTAAAGCCTATGACCACTCTGGTCTCCAATTTCCTGAAAGATTTCTAACTCATTGGACCAGAGATAAGGCAGCATCGGTAGCCTTCAAGAAACATCACATAAATGTTTAGGGCAGCCACCTGGTCCACTCCTCATGCTATTTTTGAGCACTAGTCTTTGGACGCTTCCTCAAGGAGGGATGCTTTTTTTAACCAGCAGATGTTACGCAAAGTTTTTGCTTGAACCCTGGCCGTGCATATGCTGTCTCCTCCACCCATTATGTGTATCTGCACACTCTGGTTTACCAACCAGTTGGGAAGGAGGACAAGCAGGATGGTGTGGTTAAAGCAACTTACCTTAAGGGTGACTTTGGCACTTGTAGTGCTTGCTCTCCCTCCTTCACAACACCCTCCCACCCGCCTCCTTGTATGCATATGCTACTTTTGAACCTCCACAATGAACAAATCATTAGAACCCGAAGGTTTAGTTTGGTGACACACAGCTACTTGTAACTGTACATTGCAAATGTTTATTTGTAAAGAGCTTATACACAAATGAAGTGTTTCAAAGTGCTTCAAGGCTGGAAGGGAACAAGGGAATACAGTCGTCATTCCTAGGCCTTGAAGATTCCAAATGATCTAACAACAATAACTAGCATACTAGGCAAGAGGCAATTCTACTAATGTAAGTGTGTGACGAAGAGTGGGGGGAGAAAGGAGGGGGAGGACATGCAGAACAATAAACTACTGTACTAGGCCTGGTGACATTTCAATTGATTGGTGGTTAATCATCTAATGTGCCTATGCATGAGTATTTCAGGCACAACCAAGCTAGGGAGGGGAGACAAAGGACAGACAAGCTTGCTAAGCCGAGTACATTCAAAGTCGTGCAAGTGCGCAGACAGGAAGTGCGAGGGAGGGGAGGGCGACAAGTGTGCCCAGTCCAGCAGGGACCTGGCTTAAGTGACGAGTGGTTGCCCCTCTCATGGAACATATTCCAAATGCAGTAGTGCCAAGCAGAGTACAGAGGTCTGGGGGCAAGTGCAGGACTGGCAGGGTAGCCTGGGACCTGTGAGAATCTGGAGGTGCACCAGGCGACAAGTCTGTGAACTGAGCAGGTTGTGGTACAGAAAGAAGGAGGGAAGCAGGAGAGAAGAGAAAGGAGGTTAGCAGGGCAGAGGGAGGGAGGAAGAAGAAGAGAGGAGGAAGGTCTTAAGGAGTTTCTGAAACTTAAGGAGATCCGGCTCAAGACAGAGAGAGGCAGGGAAGCTGTTCCAGAGGAAGGCACCTGCAGAGGATAAGGATCTACCCCAAGATCTCTGGAGAAATGGCTCACCCGCAGAGTGTTGTAGTTGGTCTAGCGGAGGGCTCTAGAAGGAGAGTATTTAGGAAGAGAACATTGTAGATAGTAAACTATGCATAGGGAGTACAACTTGATCCTTGCCGCGATGGGGAGCCAGTGGAGGGAATTCAGTGCCGGAGAGATACAGTCCCTGAGTTTGAGGCCAAGGATAAGTTTTGCGGTTCTGTTCTGGATAAGTTGAAGAGGTCGGAGAGTAGAATTAGGAACATTGAGAAAGAGACTGTTGCAGTAGTCCAGTCTAGAGAGAACCAGGGCTCTGGAGACGGCAAGCCTCCGGGGGAAGGTGAGAAAAGGTAGAAAACCCTTGAGGAGGTGCATCTGATAGTGGGACTTTTTGGACATATCCGAGATGTGAGAAGAGAAGGAGAGAGTAGAGTCGAAGATGACCCCCACATTTTCTGCCTCTCTGGTGGGGGTGGAGTTGGGCGCACAGTGGGATGCTTTCTCATACCAAGCCCATTCTAGAAGTCTTAAATTGACAGCATCCTTGTTTGGAGAAACTTTTTTCTGCCCGGTTGAGAAGGAGGGAAAGCACATACTAGGAGTATCGGAATCACTGTGAAGGTAACTTCTTTCAAAAATATTTTGCACTGGGCCGAGAACATTTTTAAATCACTGGATCTCACTTTACACCTTTCTTATAGTTAGAATTACTATGATTAAAATGCATATTTTGACCAGATACCTTTATATATATTGGTTGAAACGTTCAGTTGATATTGATGGTATAATCAGACAACCAGAAGATAATATAGTGTAGGATTTAAGAGCTTAGTGACAGATAGTATTTATCTTTATTAGTCATTGCATTAAGTACAAGAAAGCCACAGGGCCAAAGCTCAGATGTAGCCTTTTAGGGAACAAAAAAAAGAAAGGAGCTCTAGACACATCCATCCCACCATTGTCAATTTTTCTTTCAAATACTCTTTGAAAATCTCCTTCTCTGGGAGTGATAAAACACACATCCTTGCTAAAGGCACCATAGAGTTAGGTGTAAAGTCAGTTTCATAGTCTTTTGTACAATGTAGCAGAAAAATCCCTTTAATGATTGCTTATGAGAGACATCCAAGCATAGAGGGACGTCATTTCACCAATATACCAGAGGTAGTGGAAGTGACATCACATGACTCTTGACATCTGATGACATCACATGTGATGTCATTTGACTCCGCCCCAAGTGACATTACAGGGTGTGATGACACACAACCTTTCACCCCTTGACAAAACAGGAAGTGGCATCACATAGCAATGTTCCTCAGTACACTAAAAAAAATATAGTTACAATATCACTGTAATATGATATACATTTCATACAAGAATGGATCACCATATGTAGCATTAATATGAGTGTGTATAGGCCCATATTAACAAATTACTGTTAACGTAAGCAGACGTCCAACAGAACAATCTGGACTGTTGGAGATCACTCTGGCTAAATTGTAAAGAGACAGAGGCCTAAACCCCAAAACGCAGACATGATTAAGGGAGCGGGGAACAACAAAGGACCAGGATCTTCGATGCATAAATGCAATGGATGCGTGGTCGTCAAAATCAACCTGCACAGTGCCCTGTAGCCTTTAAGTGAAGTGGCAGCCTGAGGGAAAAACCCATTTGCCAGTCCTGCGCCATAACAGCCTGGGCTGGGTAAGCCACAGGGAGTACCGCGGCGACAGCGAGGCCCAGGACTCTCAGTCGTGTGTGGTGTGGAGACTGGGCATGCTTTCTGGTTAACACATCACCCGATGGTCTGAGGACTGGGCTGGGCACCCCCAGAACTGGTTTGGTCGGGCCCCCCAATGTGAGCCTCTGTGCACTATCTCCGGAGAAACTCCAAAGAGAGTTGCGCACACAGTGAATTTATGACTTTGACCCTGAAACAGCTAGATGAAAAGAATGATAGCTGCGCCAGGCATGTGCTTGGAGTAGCCTGAGGAGGGCCCAGTAAATGGGCTCACAAGACAGGATGCCCTTGGGTTTTAATTCCACAGAATGGTATGTTTCGCCCTTTGTGTTGACTTCACATAAATTAGATAATTGGTGGGAGAATGTGCATCACATGTAGCTTGGGTGGTATTAGCAAATAGGAAGTCTAGAAATGTATTAAGCTATCAGATTAGGGCTAGTTACTAATAAGCTTAGAGTATTGTATATTGACTGATGTTTTCTATGGGCAAAGGCCAAGCAGAATGTCTAGGGAACTGTCACAAATAATATTATGATTGCATATTCATGTATTATAATTTTTTGCAAATTGTGTCTATAAATACTATTGAGTGATGTGGGCGGGTAGAGTGTCATCTTTTCAGCCTTACGAGACTGCCTGACCTATCCTTGGACACATTATTTTGTAGTAAACATTGTTTTTCTTGCAAAGAGGTGCACTCTTTATTTGTGGAAGGTTTTTACGGATCTTTTTGAGCCTGCCCAACAAAACCAATGGTCTGTTCTCTTATAGGCCCAGATACCAAGAGTCGTACAACTACTACTTTAATAGGGACAACAGTGTTTTTCTGTACTCCGGTTATATCATTCCTATGAGCCAAGATTTCATCCATAAAAATGTCTGTTGCACAACTAGGGCTGGGCTGGTCAAGCGTCTGTTAGTATCTGTGGATAGGGGTACTGGATTGACAAATAAAGTAGGATCAGTCATTTAATTGGACAAAGCCAGGGGTCGGTGCGAGACATACATGTTACTTCAAATCCTAGTCCCATTCAGGAAGAGGGCAGTCACATTTGCTGAACTCCTTTATGGTGCAACAGGGCAATCCTTGACCAAATGACATCTTGTGCCACAATAAATACAAGATCCTTGACTTCTTTTGCAAGTGGACTTTCCTCTGGGTGCTTGGCTCCAGAAGATGTATTCTACATTGTCTCTGCCTTCCACTCCTGAAGGTGGCAATCCAGCTGGAGGACTGATCAGGGTTGCAGAATAATTCGGTCTGGTGGTTCATGATCGCTCATTCTACCAGCCATCCTGTCTCTAACTGGCTAAAACACGTAACACAAACCAAAATATCCTGAGAGCCTTGTGAAAAATCTAGAAGTGTGTTTTGCGTAGTATAAGGAAGTTTGGGGTGGCCCCATTACAATCTGGCAGTGAGAAACTGGGCATAATCTGAAGGAAAATCCATTAGGAAAAATGTCCTCAGAATGTGCAGGCTGAAGATCAGTAATGCAGAATGGAATATCCGGCGTGAGCTTGAGGAGTACAGGTAAGCAGCGTAGACCACAGGAGAACCCAGTGAAACTCAAAGCAGTTGAAACATTCCAAGGGGACTGAGGAGAGCAACTGAGGATCAGGAGGGAATGGGAACGCAACTAGGTAGCATGAACAAGACTCCGGGAAACGGGATCAGAGGCCAATACATGTCCCACAACAAGGAGCATACGAGAAGTCTTGCAACACAAATACTGCTGCTCCCCTCTGTTGAAAAATCATCTTGTTCTGTTTTTTCTGTCAATGAACAGGAAGTCATAAGCCAACATACTGGAAGGGCTAGAGGACGTAGCCCTCCTGATATTGAAACGAGAATGGGAATAATGTTCTGGGCTTTGTCACCAGGAGGAATTGAATGGTGTTGTTGGCATCTTGACACCCTCTGTGGATTCTACAGTTGCAGAAAATGAGTGACCGATCTCCAGTATTATCTTTGTAGGATGATTAGTTGATAGTTGTGCCATCCCAGCTGATAGCACATTGTGAATATTATACGCTTCTCCACTACAGTCTGGTTTCTGCCTGCTCAGAAGCCCAAAAATGAGTCTTATATGTATCAGTGGAAAAAGTCATGAAAGTTCTAGAAAACCACACTGCAGCATTTGACACCACCCACCAAGACATCCTCGCCAACATACCTCACAACATATTTGTAAATTTCCATTATCTCTAAAGGTTCACATTGCTTCTAATTATGAACACATGGGTGTTTTTAACACAAAATTGGTCAATTTATTTAAATGGGAGGCAGGGCATTTGTATACGTCTTTGTTTTCAGGCCAAGAAGATGCCTTACAAATGGCAGGTGAAAGGCACATTTGTTACAGCGTTGGCTCGAATTTTAATCAGCATTCAAGAGGCATATTTGTTCTACTGGTGGATGCTGCAGAGTCTCTACTAGCCTAGCTGCCTACTTGTTACTCATTTGGGAACCATGCCCGCCCCAGTAAACCATGGCTGGCTTAATTTAAAAGGATACTTCACAACATGAACGGCATGGATGACACAGCTGTTCGATGGATTATAAACTGCCTTTGAAACCACTCTTTCAAATTTGGAGGCTTCTCTTCCCCAACTCTCAATGTGCGGCAGTCCAAATCTTCATAGTCTTTCCTTGTATGTGTCATGTGCGCCGTCTACATGTCCTCCTAATACCCCCCAGCGCGGTACACCGCATTTCGGCGTGGTCTGGTTTGGCATGACCTGTTAGGCGTGACCAGTCCGACATGGGGATGTTTTGGCCCCAGCATGTTTCTGCACTGCAATACATTATTTTTAATAAAACAATAAAAAAAAACATGATGCAGTTTTGAACCCTGGCCTGCAGGGCTGAGAGACAAAAGTGCTAATGACTAGGCTAGCGAGATGTCTTTACTTTCATAGGCACCAGTTACTTAAATTAACACAGGTCATTGTGGCATTGCCCCTTTAAGGGCGCGCACGCGACGGAGTGATGTACCACTCCGTCACGTGCCTGTATAAACGGGGCGTTCCCGGTGGCCTCAGAGCCACCGGGGAGACCGCACCAGCAGCACTGTGTCTGTGTGTCTGTGTCCGGGGGTGGGGGGCTTACGGGACACCCAGTGACCGCTAACAGTGGCGACGAGCTGGAATCATGACTCGGGAAAGGCAGTTTGTTTTGATGATAGAATGTAAAGCATGCTGCATGAAACATGCTGCGGAGAGGGGCATAATCCACTTAGTCGGCAGCCATCTTGGATCTCAGGCCTTGGAAGGTCGCAGCTTCGTTTTGAAGCGACGATGAGCCATCCAGGCATAATCTTTGGATATTCAGGTAGCAGACAGTCACATGATACACTGAATGTGTTTTTGAAGTGATTTTCCAGCATTTTCACTGTTTTTGGTCGAGTATTGGGTGTGGAGCCAGGGAAGGCCTGCTGTTGTGTGCACACCATGGGCCCACCCTGCTAAATTTTTGGGACCTCTGAACTGCCTGGCATCTGCCCAGCTTTGTTGCAGGACATTGTGACTGTGGGGAACCTTGATCCTTGGAGGCTATTGACTACAACTGGTGCCAGTGAATCATCAAGGGCCTGCCTAGCTCCATTTGTGAAGGTGGTGAGGTGGTGAGTTGCGGCCCCTGTTATCTCAATGCATCAGGGGTGCCTGTGTGCTCGCCATCATGGACGCCAGCCAAGCTGCAGCTGCGGCCCTACAGCAAGCCCCACCACCAGCGGCCCAACAGCCACCGCTAGCATTACCACCAAGACCACTGCTGAAACCACCTGGAGCCCTGCAGCCAATGCCTGAGTTTGATATTTCAGGTGCACCATCAAGTCTGGGTTCAAAGTGGAAAATGTGGATGGACAGGTTAGAAATGTACTTTAGAGCCACCATGGAGACTAACGATGACAGTAAGGTAGCTACCCTCTTGTACTGTTCTGGCCCTGCGGTACATGAGGGGTTCTTGTCCCTCCAACCTACAAATGGTTCATATGCGGCAGAGGACGCTCTCCACAATCATTTTCTGCCCATGGCAAATGCTGATTACGGACCGTTCCTCATGGGCACAGTGCGTCAAAAGGATGATGAAATGCTGGACACATTTTATGGGAGTCTGTGCAGGCTTGCGGTCCCCTTTGCCTGGAATGACGCCGATACGATAAGAAACCAAGTCTTCCAGGGGCGTGTGTCTGGCAAGGTGTGCCGCCAAATCCTGAGGGAGCCTGGCATCACCCTCCCTCGCATCCTGGAACTGGGGAGGTGCCATGAGGTTTCTGGGCTGCGGGTGACCCGCATGGAGGCAGGAGTGCGCCCTAACAAGGTGGAGGACATATGTGCCATCGGCAGAGGCAGAGGGATGAGATGCCTAGCAGGCAACCAAAGGGATAGGGGGCAGTCATCTATCAACTTGTGCTTGAAGTGCGGGTTTGACCTCCCACATCCTGCGGAGTGCCCAGCCATCGGAAAAGCGTGTAGCCGCTGTGGGGGCGCTGAACCCTATGCCCGCATGTGCAAGGCCCTGACACCGACGATCATCCCAAGAGGGCCAGTCAGGGCTAGCTTCTTCCGCCAACATTGTTCATCAAATGTGGCTCAGGTGGACCAAGGGGATGACAGAAATGGCCCGGAAGGTGAGGAAGAGGAAGAAGAAGAAAATCTGTTCTTCGTGTTGAGTGTGGGTGTCTTGCGCTCCAACTCCAAGCGACAGCCCAGATGCAATGTACTGGTCAATGAGGACTCTGTACCGATGTTGGTGGACACTGGCGCATCTGTGAACATAATGGCCAGGGAACATTATGACAATATGCAGCCCCCGCCTGGCCTGTCCATGCCGAATGTGCGTATCTTCACGTTCGGGGGGTGGGGCGCAGCCAATCCCGCTGGACGGTGCGTTCATTGCCGATGTGAGATATGGTGGAGACAAAATCCGGGCAAGGTTCTACGTCACGCCAGTGAGTAACAACACCTTACTATGCTGTGCAGCGGCAGAGGCCCTAGGCATCGTAACCTTTGCATACTCGGTGTACGTAGATGACATCCAGGTGCTGCTGGGCAAACACTCATCTCTGTTTGAGGGCATAGGGTAGATGGCTGGCGAACCTGTCCGGCTACACATTGATGACTCTATCCAGCCTGTGGCACTGAAACATCGGTGGGTGCCATTCCACCTCAGAAACATGGTGGATCAAGAGTTAGATAACCTAGTCAAGCTGGACATTATCGAAAAGGTGGAGGGCCCCACCCCATGGCTCTACCCGATTGTGATTGCCCGGAAACGCAAGCAGCCCAATTCGGTTAGAATCTGCGTGGACATGCGCCTACCCAACAAGGCGATAAATCGGGAGAGACACCTAATGCCTACAATTGATGACATATCCGAACTACAGGGGGCCAGGTTCTTTTCCACACACCGGGGGTTGTACAGATGCAAAAGTCTCAGCTTTGGGGTGTCTTCAGTGGCAGAGCTCTTTCAGAATATCATCAGAGGGCCCCTCGCAGACCTGGAAGGGGTGCTTAATATCAGTGATGATATCATGGTGTTCGCGAGGTCCCAGGCAGAACATCTGGCCCGCCTGGCAAAGACATTTGAGCGCCTGCGCTCCCTGGGACTCACCCTGCATAGAGACAAGTGCAAATTTCTCAAGACCACCATAGAGTTCTTCAGCTTTGTCTTTGTGAGAGACATTCAGGAGACCAGAATGTGGCTGAAGTGAGGAGTTTCTTGGGCATGATCACGTACTGTGGCTGGTTCATCCGGAACTTGGCCTCCCGGTCAGAGCCGCTGCGGACACTAACAAGGAAAGATGTCACTTGGCAGTGGGGGCCACTGGAACAGACTGCCTTTGATGACATCAAGGGTGCCCTCACTGCCGATGACACAATGGCATTCTTTGACCGTGCCCAACAGACAGAGATCATCATGGATGCCAGCCCCTATGGCCTCGAAGCGGTCCTCACTCAAGTGGGATCTGATTAGGAAGTCGGGCCGATAGCGTATGCCAGCAAGGCACTGTTGGACACTAAACAGTGATACTCGCAAATTGAGAAGGAGGCGCTGGCTGTACTGTGGGGCTGTAGGCATTTTCGACTGTATGTCCTAGGGAGGCCGGTGACGGTGGTCACGGACCATAAGCCCCTACTTCCCATCCTGGCGGGCTCGTCCTCCAAACCGCCAGTGAGGATAGAACGATTGATGCTGGTGTTCCTGGAATACGGTCCCAGGCAGCAATAATGGGGGAGGGCGACCATCCATCTACGTGTGCGGAGGAGACGGATGAGCATATCTGGCTGGTGGTCGAGATGGCTACGCCCAAGTTCGGTACTGGTAGAAGCACTGGAACAGGCCTTGCAGGCAGATGAGTGTTTTGGCATCCTGAAAGCAGCCATGGAGCATGGGGCCTGGAAGACTGTGATGGAGTCCCTGGCCCGGGGAACACATGAGGCAAACGTGGCGGGTGCGCGAGGAGCTGACATTCTCGGACTTGGGACTGCTGCTAAGAGGGGACAGGATAGTGATCCCTCAGGCCAAGTGGCTACAAATCACTGCCCTGGCATACCAAGGGCACCAAGGGGCACCGAGGATGAAGGCCCGCCTCCGGCAGAAAATGTGGTTCCCGGCGCTGGAAAGGAGGGTGGAGGAATTCATGGCCTCCTGTGTGTGGTGCCAGGCAGCTTCACCGGCACTGAGTGAACCAACCATCGAAACCATACCCAGAGGGACACGGCCATGGGAGGTGGTGCATACGGACTTTGGGTCCACGACCAGGGGTACAAACTTCCTGGTGGTTGTCGATGAGTGGTCCTGATATCCTGAGGTGGAGTTCATAGAGTCTGTGGCGTTTGAAAGAGTGGTGGTAGTGCTAGAGAAAATCTTCGCCACCCTTGGACTGCCTAAGGTGCTATGTTCCGACAACGGGGCCCCATTCCAGGGTGAGAGCTTTGCCGACCTCATGAAAGGGTATGGCATACACCAGAGGAAGGTCACCTCACTGTGGCCCGAGCGAATGGAGAAGCGGAGCTGATGATGCAAACGTTGAATAAGGTTTTCCGGATCGCCCAAGGCAAAGGCGAGTGTCTGCAAAGGGCACTGTATGTGTTCCTGTGAGGGTACAGGGCCACCCCGCACTCATCAACGGGGGTGGCACCGGCAGAGGCCTTATTTCAGCGTTGCCCGAGAGACATCATACCGGAGGTGGGGGAGCGTGAACCTGCTATCATCAATAATGAGCAGATGGAGGAGGAGAGAAGTGCATGAACTGAGCTGGAGAATGCCCGGAGGGGTCTAAGAACACCAAGACTCGCCCGTGGGGATGAGGTCCTGGTGAGGAATCGCCACCCTCAGGGCAAGCTCTCCCTCACCTGTGAGCCAGCTCCATTGAATGTGGTGGCAGTGAAGGAGTCAATGGTGACCGCATCCGATGGAACGGCATCTGTCACCAGGAATGCCAGCTTCTTTAAGAAACTGGGTGAGCCCAGGGCAGAGACGATGGCGGACATGGACCTGGAGGAGGTGCCCGATGAGGGCGGCGGACCCTCAGTCCGCACGTAGTCCCCGACAGGCGATGTGCATGACAAAGGAACACCAACCAGAGAGACTGGCAGGAGGTGCCCCCTGAGGACAGGGCGAGGGAAACCTGCCCATCTTACAGACTATGTCATGGAATAAGTGAGGGTCGTCCCATTTGTTATATCCCAGAGCCCACGGAGAATGATGCCACTGGGGACCAATGGTGGGTATCATTAAAGGGGCTTCCGGGGACATGTTGATATTGTGTGCTGTGATGTTGATACTTAGTTCTTCCTTTAAGCTGTTTTGTTGGTATGAAAAAGGAGGAGTGTGGCGTTGCCCCTTTAAGGGCACGCACACGACTAAGTGACGTACCACTCTGTTGCGTGCCTGTATAAATAAACGGGGCATTCCTGGCAGCCTCATAGCCACCGGGGAGCCCGCACGAGCAGCACCATGTCCTTGTGTATGTATCCAGGGGTGTGGGGTTCACGGGACACGCGGTGACCGCTAACAGTGGTGAAGGACAAGTTACGCATATGACGCTTAATATATGTAAGTGGTGCATATAAAATGTATGTGATCTGTATGGCCTTGTGCTTAACTGTGCAAACAAGCAGCCCTACAGGCCAAGGTTCGCAACACCCTTAATTGCATCTTTATTTTTTTATTGTAATTACATTTTTATATTAAAAGAAGAACTAGAATTGCGCCAAACTGGCCGTGACGAATAGGTCACGACAAATCAGCTCCTGCGGTGAAACGTCCGCACCAAATTGACCCACGCAGAACTGGCAGCACTGAAATGTCCTGCTCCGCCCCACCGTACTCATCTGGTAGGGGCGAGGCTGGCGCCTCTATTTACCTTGGTGCAGGGAACTGCAGGCAATAGGGAAAAGCAGGAGTATCAGTGCTGGCAGGTGAGCACCAACCAGTACTCCCGTTCAGCGCATTCAGTCCAGCATGAGCACTGAAATTTTGTTCGGGACATACGCGTGCTGCGGGAACACATTACCATGTTCCTGCATGCGCAAGGCATTGGCGCATCCCGGTTGCTTTGACAATTAATGGCACTGTCCAGGACTTTGTTATGATGGCGGCAGCCTCATTTAAATCCTGTTTCCGGGATTAAACACTGCTAACAAGGTTCTTTCTGTCTGTGTTTCATTGACTTTGGCCATGCCTTTTCCAGCCCCAGCTCTATCGTTATATTGCCTGCTTCCTGCCACACTTACAGCCCTGCCCTGTCTACTGCAGGCATTCGGCTCCGCTCTGCCTGCCTTCTGCCTTAGTGTAGCCTTGCCCCTGTGCTTAATTTGTGGGGGTGTTTGCCAGGGCTCAGCCCTAGCACTTATTTCTGAGCCCTGGCACTTACTGTCTCAGACTTAGATTGATTATGGAGCAATGATACCTTGAGCATCCATCAACACCAATGAGCAGGTGCGAGCTGTAGTTTAACCCCAAATGTGTCGACACTGTGGGGATCAGCTAGGGGTGGTGGCAGCAATGGTGGGGAGCTGCTCGCCTGCAGTCTCACAAGCGTGCTAGAAAATAATTTCTTACAAATTAAGCATGTTCTTGCCCTGTCAGTCTCCTGCCAGCTACCAACTGTGTTGGCTGCCTCCTGCCAGCATAGTAGCCAGAGGCATACAGAGGGTAGGGCTTGAGCCGGCACGGCCCACCCAAAATCTGTAAATGCCCTCTCAACAGCGTTGTGTGGGCATTTACAGATGTTAATGTCACTGAGAGGGGCCCAACTACATTAGATTGAGGCCCCACTTGCTAAACAATCCTGGCTACACCTCTGATAGTAGCTGGTTTACCTGCCTGCTACCTACCTTCCCAGCCTCCCAGTCCTTTGCCTGCAAACAGCCTAGTCTTGTTGGCCTCCTGCCAACAATACAACCTAGCTTTTCCTGCTTACTTACTCTGCATCACCACCTTGCCTGGTTGTTCCTCAACCTTCCATTGGACATTGACTACCGCTACTCTAGCACAACTTATGCCTTCCAGCTCAGTGTTCTCACTGTGTCTACACCACATAAATATTGAGAGACCGTCTTGTAGTGTAGGGAGGAGGGATGTGCCTAATTGGTGTTGCTTTAGCTGGGGATCAGTCTGGGCCTAGTTCGCACCATTGCACATTCCACCCTGGTCTGGAGCCCTCAGCCTGGACGACACCAGGAGGAAGTCCTTGATTCACAAGACAGGTACTCGGACAGGTTGGAGACAAACTTGGACAGTTTGGACAGATTAAGCATGATTATAGTCCTATAGGTGCCTGTATTGATGTTAGAGAAATACATACAGAACACGAATTTGGTGCAAGTACAATATATTGGATGTAGCATGATGAGATGAATTCGTGGCTGATCAAAACGAAAATGGAGTATTATGGGAAACGTAGTGTGCAACTGTTGGTGGTGTTTCCTGCATGAGAAAAGGGGGATTATGGGAGATGTAGTCAGACTTCAATGTTTAGAATTGAAGAATCATGGGCTAATACGTGACTGATCAAAACGAAATAGGGTATTATGGGAAACGTAGTGTGCAACTGTTGGAGTTTTCTGCATGAAAAAAAGGGAGATTATGGGAAATGTAGTCAGACTTCAATATTTAACTCTCTCTTTTTTCGCTTTGAACTTTTCGCATAATGTACCATAAGACTCATCGCTTACCCTTATTTTCCTTCTGCTAATTTCTTCTTTTATTCGTTTTACAAATGGTGCAATAGGTGATTATACTCCTGTAAAGGCAGTAGGTCTCTTCAACAAATTCAGCAATGTTTTACACTGTTTGCAATTTAGATATTTCTGTATGTAGTATTTTTCAGCCAGATGACTATATGTATATATTTTTTCTTTTTAGTGTGTTTTCAAATTCCCTTACGGCATTTTCTTTTCATTTTCTTTTCATTTAATAAGCCTGGATTCGAAAAAGGCAGCTCTGCCGAAACACGTGTCATCCACTAAGGCTCTAACATCACAAAAATAAAAGGAATTTATTAATCATCACTACTTGCCATTCCATTATTTCTCGGCGCACTATCAAGGGATAGCTCAACCCAACCATTATATATTAGAAAATTATATATATGGGATGTGGGTGTTTGGGAATAGATACAAAATTAAAGAGAATGGGGGTTTGGAGGGAACCCCCCAAAAATATTTTTTTTAAAATTCTATGGGGTTTTTCATCAAAAAAAATAGCAGTAAAAAACCCAGCGACAAAACATCCCGCGATGAAATGACATGGAACTGTCATTTTATCATATATCGAGAAGACCGACTGACGTGTGTGCATGAACAAGCTCTTTGTTTACAATGGAGGTGGGATAACAATACAAGAAGGCATATATGGGCCTCATTACGAGTTTGCCGGTTCAGTAAGCTTACCGGTACCGTTGTATCCAGACCAGCAAACTCCGAATTATGCTTGCGGGTGCCTTTCATTCCGCCAGGTCTGACCAGGCGGAATGAAAGGCACTCACGACCACAGCATTTTTGATGCACAGGCACCGTTGATAACGGTGCCTGTGCATCCGGCTTCCCCATTCCCATTGAGCCCTATAGGGCCCTATAGGGCTCAATGGGAATGAGGAAGATTTTTTTCTGGCACCCGGGAATTGGCAAATACCGGGTCCGGCAAGGCCATAATGACCCAGTAATTGCCCCTTTCTGGGCGCCAGAAAAAATGCAACTCCGGTGGCAGCTACCGCCAGAGTTGTAATGAGGCCCATAGTCTGGTTCTCAAAGTTTTGATGGTCGTGTGGTTGATGCTTTATAAAGCGCAGGTTGAGTCAGTTAGTAGGGAACGGGTTAATGAACAGGATGCTGTCTGTTTAACTGGCAAGCCAACTAATATATCACCTTTTTTTATAGCACCACTGAAAATGAGAATGTGAGTCTGTTTATTTCCACTCCCTAATCCCAGCAAGGAGTTTAGGCTCAGGTGTTCAGAGGCACATCACCGTTAGTTATTTATTCCCTGTTTAATATGTTCGCTCATCCTGTGTAAGTCTACACCAAATAAAAGTTGCAGTTACTTACATTCCTGTCCTGGCATACTTCCTAATACCCATCACCTGTTGTGACAAAACCTGTTAGGAAAGCTGATACATTCCTTCATGGCTCACTTCCAGACCTCACTCTCAGATATTACTTATCACACCAGATGGAATCCACAATAGTGACCCAATCCCCATTTTCCTCCCAAAAGTCCAGAACTGTGGCTTAACCTCTTAGAATATTTAACTGTTATGCATTGGTTCCATCCCAGCCTTTCCCCATCCCTTTCATGTGTCCTGCCTCCTGGTGCACTCTCACTTCATCAGCATCAAGATACTCGTGCATACTGTTCGACAGCAACTTATCTTCATGCCTCAAATTAACATGACAATTCCAACATGTGTCAAAATATGTATGTTGCCCAAGCAACCATGCTCTTCAGAGTGAACTACTGCAAATCTGTGTACATGAGCTTAACTTCCTAATCCCTGTCACCCATTGTGATAAAGTCCATTGGGAAAGGTGATACATTCCCTCATGGCTCACTTCTAGACCTATGTGGATGGCTCTCAGATCTTGCTGATCACAACAGATGGAATCGACGTTAGTGACCCGGTCCCTATCTTCCTTCCAAAAGTCCAGAACTGTGGTATAACCTCTTAAACATGTAACTGTTATGCGTTGGTTCCTTCCCAGCCTTCCCCCATCCCTTCCAAGCAGCCTGCCTCCTGGTGCACCCTCTCACTGCATACTGTTCGACACCAATGTATCTTCATGCGCCAAATGAACATGACAATGCCAACATGTGTCAAAATATGTATGTTGCTTGGCCCTCATGCTTTTCAGAGTGAACTGCTGCAAGTCTGTGTACATGAGCTTAACAAAGGAATTCATTGAACAGTGTCTTCAACTTCTTGAGAATATTTCTACTCTCAAGCCTTGGCACTGCATCTCACCTTCCTTAACATTGCAAACAATGGCTGGCAGATGAATACAGGATTATCTCCAAACCCCTTTGGTTCATCTAAAAGAGCAACAACAACAATGCCCCACAATAGCCTACTCCATGCATCAAGAAATGTATGCCCTCAGGAACTTGAGCTCTGCTCCCTGAACCTGATATGCTCTCAAAGTTTCACAGAGACTGAGTAGGTGGGTGCTGCCTTGCTGTATTCTGCTCCAAACAATGGGGCAATCTCTCAATGGCAATCCGGACTGAATTACTTTACAGCAGAATAACCCTGAAACTCAAAACCTATCCGGTAGCCAGCCACAGCTTTCCAATAACTCTTGGTAATCCCATCTTGAATGTTTTTTCTACCTTCTCCCACTGTATTTGTAATTCTATGTCACAGTGTTTTGCCATAAATCGCATTTTACAAACAAGAATGTCTCAGCTGTGTGATTTGAGGAGAAGTTATACCCTTTCCCGTGCTCTGAAGTGGTTGTACAGCAAATTAGTACATTTCACATATACAAAATACATAAATATGAAACAGATGAAAAAAACTAAAGATAGGAACAACATAAGAGGACCACTTGATGAAAATGTGTCTAGACTAGGGATCAAAGGAAACACTGGAAAAAAGATAAACAAGATAATGACATCACAGACACACACACAAACACACACACGCACAACAAACTCACACACAGCCTGTCTATCTGGTGGACATACTTATTTCTCTCTTGCATATTCAATTCATCTTATGTATCATCCCAAAAATGCCACTTTCAAGGGTTGTTTACACACAGCCCTGGCCTATCCACCAGGCAGTCAATGTTGTTTATGTTCCTCACAAATTCAAGTCAGTGTATAAAGGGCTGGTGCAAGGATTTCTGCCACCATAGGCACCAGCACATTTTTCCAGACACCAACACCAATCACATGTGTCCTGACTATATCATCGCCCTGCGCCAGATGTGTCCTCACGTCTTCACATACATATCCTTCCCATCAAATTCACAAGCTGCCATTTTACCATCATGTTTTAGGGCTTCTTTTCATAAAAAGGTGAAATTAAATCAATATCTTTTACCACACAATCTATAACTTACATATCTGGCAGATTAGGAACAATCTCTGATATTAGGTATAATAAGAAACAGATGCCCATTTTGGCTCACTTTACTTACATATCATAGATCGCTATTTAAAGGTTGTCAGAGGGAGGTCATCCCTCCCTTCCACAAGCCCCACTATGTCCCCATAAGCATCACCTGATTTTGAGGGGGAGCTACTGTTGGCTTTGCCTGCCGTATCTCTGCCTCTGCCCTCTTCCAACTACATCCAACCAACCTTCACTAAAGTGAGTAGCAGAAACTACTGCTCCAATCAATAAATGTAGGATCGTGTGTGTGGCTGCCAGTTGCTTTATTGTTGCTACTTTTAGCTAAGATGGTGCGAGACAATGTACACTCTCCTTCAAGGCATCAGAGATGGAAAAGAAGTGCTCTTTTCCTTACTGCGTATTCACAGCCGAGGAACGGGAATTCGCATGACGTCTCAGAGATTCAGAAGAATAGGAATGGTACTGCCTCTGCAATGGGCCTCTGTTAGCACTGGATCAGAAAATATAGTTTGTGGCTTACCTCCCGGCTTGGCCTCCTGGATATGGATTGGAGACATGGCGGAATCTCTGAAGTGCCCAGCATTTACATGTTTGAGAACTTATGCTTAGCTGGTTTTAGAAAACTCCCATTTAGACTTCCTAGAAATAAAAACCTCAATAGGATTGAATTTGCCCTGATTCGTTCCCTGTATAGTGACACTAATATTACCATAGGACCAGCTAATAAGGGTGGATCACTGGTGATACTTAACGCTGTAGATTATGACAACAAATGCATGAGACAACCAGGTGATAAATCCACATACATGCCACTTGACAATGATCCCACTTTTGAGGTTTACAAACACTTTGAAAGGTATCGAGGAGAGGAGTATGGTGGACCAACAACAACACCAAGAAGTGTTTGTATAAACTACATCCCAACATCCCCTTTTTCTATCTTCTACTAAGGGACTTAACAACCATAAAGGCAGGTCCATATTAGCTGCCACCAGAGGCGTTGCTACAGGGAGGTTGAGGGGGCTATAGCCCCGGGTCTTTTGGTTGTAGCCCCTGATAGAAGCTCCGGTGCTACAACTGAAAGATTAGCTAGCCCGAGTTCCACCAGTCCCGACATTAGCTCAGCCCCTGATCTTTTCCAGACATAGCAACACCGCTGGCTGCCACTAAAGGGATCTTACAGCCGCTGGGTGTTTATATCAGCAATTTTCTTCTGCCTTTGGTACAAAAGGCTAGTACTATTCACTTCCTCACCATGTTATCTTACATATCTTTTGAATCATGTGATATTCGTTTCACAGTTGGTGTAAAGAGTCTATACACTAGCATTCTGCATGACTAAGGTTTAGAGGCAGTCGAATGGCTATTACTCCAGGAAGGACAAATAGGAGCCAGCAAATAATTCCTTTTAACCCTATTTGAATGTATCTGTCAGAATACCTACCTTTGTTTCAATAACTGCTTTTACCTTCAGATCAATGGGACACTCATGGGTGCCATGTTTGATCCCCATATGCTAATTCGTTCATGTTTGAAGCTGATCGTGTGCTGAAACACTCAGTTTGGCATAAATAATTTAGGTACTGGTGCCGTTAGATTGATGACATCTTTGTGATTTGAAATGGTTGGGAGAATCACTCCATGATTTCATAGATTATTTTATTCTTATCAACCCTAGAATCCAGTTTACCATGGAGACTGGATCTCCAAAAATACATTTTTTGGATCTACTTGTGACTTCACATGCCGAAAGGTTTTTGACTAACATATACAGGAATGCTACACGGTCAGTTTCCACCCACGTAGTCTTGTCAGAAATTGACCATTCAGCCAACTCTTAGGGTGAACAGGATAGTTAGTGATGAAGAACAAAGCACAATTGAACTTGATAAAATGATATCTAAATTCCAACAACATGGATATAAAGATGATGAGCTTCTTCCATTAAAAAGAGAAGGTATTATCACTGCTTAGAGAATCTACATTGATTAAACGTGTGAGGGGGAGTTGTCATGATATGACTTTTGTCTCCACATACTCTGTACAGAGTAATAGAATTAAGAAAATCATTCATATATACGCAAATGTTATCATAGCAAACCTAAGACTCAAACCATTAATCTTGAATTCTCTTGTTTTCATATACTAGCATAGTCAGAATTTACCAATATATTAGACAGAAAGGGGCCCAAAAGATCCAAGAAAGTAGAGTCTAGAAAGTGTAGGCCCTTTCCATGTTTACACTGTTCTAATTGTAACTATGTGATTAAAGGAGATATTTTACATCACCCGAAAACAGGTGAAAAGATAACATTGAGAAATTGTGCCGCTTTTAATACATAATTTACAATTTACACTATAAAATGTCCATGTGTACTTTGTTACGTTGGACAATCTAAATGCACAGCCAAGATCTGCTGGATTGAACATCGGTCCAACATTCACACTGGTAACCGGAACTCTCCTGTGATGAGGCACTTCCAAGAACAGTGGCACTGACTCACGCAACTTCGATTGCAGATAGTGGAAGTGATTACATACAAGCACCTTGAGGATTCCCTATCCCCTGGAGGCATGAATGAAGATTTTAACAATTCTTTTTCTCGTGAAGTTCACATATTCACTTGTTTTTCATTAAGTTCACTTATCGTCTGTGAAGTTTGATTATGCTTAGAATCTCATAGTCTGATCTAAGGTTTTGATTTCATGAACATCCTGCATGATAGGTGCATTTCATGTTTCCCTTGCTCATATTATTGGGTACACTTTAGGCTCTGCTGTAGTTTACTCTTTGTTTTTTCCTTTTTCTTACTCATTATTTTTAAGTCCTGCTGCTTTATATCCCTTATCAATAGACCCTTACACACACATAGCAATTTGTTCAATTTTTTTTCCTGATTATTTTTATTTTCTGCTCCCACATTCATTACACTAGTTCATTTCTTGATTTTCTTTTGGTTTACATCTTTCTGACGTTGTTTGTATCTACATTATGATGTCATCACTTGTGTACATGATGATGTCAACAATAGCTCTTAACATGGGTTTTCTGTATTGTTTCTACCTGCCTTTTTGCAACTTCTACTATGCTGTGGTACATTGTTCCTGTGGCCACTGAATTTAAAATCATTTGGTATGTTTCTTTATTTATCTTTGGTTTACGTAATTCTTTTTGACATTGATCAGATTATGTCATCATTACACATGTCATCATTACATATGTATGTGATGTCTGCATCCATTGCTCTTAATGCATGTTACCTGTGCTGTTTCTAACTTTCTTTTGCAAATCCTACTACAAGGTTGTTTCAGCATTTCGCTGGCCAAGGAATTTACCAGCATTCGGTGAGTTATCCAGATACCGTTTTATTTATTTACCGGGCCACAATGAGTAAGTGTTATTTTCAAGTTTCATCTGTTTACAGTTTTGTGTAGCCTTTTGGAGGCCCTCTGGAAATCTTTGCAGGTACCATTGTTCATGTTTGATCATGTTTTCCCATGGATTGTGTACTACCCAGCGTACCTTGCTTGTTTTTGTTCACCCATTCAGTTGTTCTGTTTGCTCAAGTATTCTAAGCCTATTTTCCTTCACTCTACAGTGGCTGTAGCTCATGTGTAGCCCAAGCGACTGTGCAGATTTATTTATACATGAGAGACAAGTCGATATTTTCTCTGTTGACAATATTGAGTATTCACTTGTGTGTTTCTTTAGAAGATTCTTGACTGACCTTTTGTTTTTCCTTATTCTCTTTGTGTCTCTTCATGCTTATTGTTTTTTTACTTATTGATTCTGCTAATCAGATGCAATTTGATGATTGACACTGGGATGTCCAAATGCATTGGACAAGAAATCTGCTCTGCTCTGTACATATATTATATGATATTTTTAAAATTATAAATATCTATTTTTCAATATGAAATGTGTCTACTTAGTTTGTCCTTTATATGAATTTACTCAACATATTGAGCACACAGCACTGGACCCAACATACTTCCGTCTTATTTTAGGAAGCTCTACTTCCATCATGTTTCCCAAACAGGCACAGGGAGTTTTAACCATTTTTACTGGCCCAGTGTTCCTTGGAATGTGCCATTTCACCCAAACTACCCAAAAAGCCCAGTTTGGTGTGCAGTTCGTTTTGTAGAGTAATTATTTGTGTTTAGTGAATGTGGGCCACACCGTTTTCTTAATCAGTAAGAGGCACTGGCAGAAGCAGAACAAAGTTTATTTACACACATAAATGACAACACAGGCAGCAGAAGTCCAACTGTAAATGATACAATGTGGGTAACAGCAGAGCAAGTGACCACCACACAAAAAACAGATACACACCAGTTGGACAGGTTCCTCGTGGGTACGTTAACATCTGGGGTACTACAAGGATATCCCTGTTTCCCCTCCTCATCAACATGTTTCTTTAATCCCTCAGACAGACTCTAAGAGACCATAACACCAACTCTCACCAATACGAAGATGACACACCACAATATATTTCCAAATGTCCTCCACCTCACAGCCCCACACCCTCAATCACTGTCCCTCCACCATCATCGCCTGGTTGGCCAACCACTTCCTCAAACTCAGCCCATCCAAAGCAAAATACCTCCTCATATGCCCATCCAACCAAAACACAAACCTGATCTCATTCCATGGATCAATATACTCCCCAAAGACATTCAACACATATTCCCCTCCACATCAGTCAAGTACCAATGCTTCAACCCCACCTAACCTTAACACAACATATAGCGGCTGTCACCAACATATCCAACCTACAACTACAACTCCTATGCCAGATAGGAAATATATGTCCCCCTGACATCTTTCATACCACAGTCCTGGCACTAGTACTATCCAAGATGGCTTACGGAAATGCTATCCTCTCTGGGCTCCCCATCAATACTTTTGTCCCCCTGCTAGCCAAACAGAAAGCAGCCCCATGACTCATAGTACACCTCGCCAAACACTTACACATTGCCCCAGCTCTCTTCCAGCTCCACTGGCTACCAATAACGCAGAACATTGTTTTCAAAGGACTCTGCATCATATACAAGGCCATCCATCTCAAACCAATCCTACCTTCAGAACTTGCTGAAACCCATCCCCCAACATATGACCAGCCAACCGAACTCTCCTACATATTCCACGATGCAAGCTAACCTGTACACAAAAACAAGCCTCTCTGGCTGGCCTCCCTTGGCCCTCTTCCTGCTCCCACCTATGAGGCTAAGAACCTCAGGGCTATCTTCGACTCCACACTCTCCTTCTCTCCTCACATTTCCAATGTCTCTAAGAAATCAAACTGCCAACTGCACCTCCTGAGAGGTATTCTTCCTTTCCTTTCCTTCCCCCAGAAGCTCACTGTCTCCAGAGCTCTGGTTCTCTCTAGGTTTGACTACTGTAACAACCTCTTTTCAAAACTACCTGCCTCTAATCTCCGTCCTCTGCAACTCATCCAGAACAGGACTTCAAGACTTGTCTTTGGCCTCAAGCCCAGGGATCGTATCTCTCGAGCACTGAAATCTTACCATTGGCTCGCAGTGGCATCGAGGATCAAATTCCAGGCCCTTTGCATTGTCCACAAGGCCTTCTAGGGCCTGAGACCAAAATACCTACATCTTCCTTCTCAAGCTCTTCGCTCCTCCAACTCCCTGAGGGTCAGTCACTCTTCTAAGAAATGAGTTGGGGGCAGATCTCTCTCTTTGGCCAGCGCCTCCCTCAGGAACAGCCTCCCTGCCTCTCTGAAACTTGAGCAGAACCATCTTCAGGTTTTTTTGATTTTTTTTATTGATTTACCTGATATTAATCAACTTTTCAATATATATACAAAACATCAAGATGTAGATTTATACTAAAAGTTACATAGGAAAACAGACTATAATCAAAAGATTAAACAAATATAAATATAAAATGCATTTCAAATGACAGAATCTTGAATAACTTTTCTCCTGAAGGAGCAGTTGAGGTTTCCATTCAATTACATTTCAAACAAGAATAAAAATTCAAGGTTCAAAGTGCTATGAACATGAACAAATTCATTCAAATAACATAGACAAATGCGTATTAGAAATCTATATAGCAATGTTTAGCATTATGTATGGAACTGCTAAAACAGAAGCTTAATCACTCTTAGAACTGAGACCATCTGTCAATGAGCATTAACACTCTAGTTTCAATGAGCATTAACACTCTAGTTTCAATGAGTTGCTATTTCAATTGAAACATTTTTGGTACACATCAAATAATCCCATCTTTTGTTAGAGTCGAACGATCCTAGCTGGACACAATAATAGCTAAAATACTTCAAGCGTTCTTGAATTAGCAAAGGACATAATGAAATAAGATGTTCTAGCGTCTGAGGTGCCTCAGAAGACATACACAACCGACAAAAATGAGCATGTTCTGGAATAAGCCTACGTTTAGCCAAAATGTCACGAGTGTGCCACAAGTTAAAACGTAGGCGTAATATGCCGGTACGTGTATGAGGAGATGGAAATTTGAGCAAACAGGGCTCTGCTGTGCCAACGCTGTTATGTTGGAATCTCTGAGTGGAGATATGTTTATAGCGTAAGCACTCATCTCTCGTGCTAATCCAATCACTAAAATAGATTAAGGATTTAGCTTTATCGGGATTGGTTACTAGAGTATTGATGGACACCTCAGCTGTCAAAAGAGTATAGAAGATGCCCTTTAACCATCCTTTGAGAAAATTATGAGACGATGTAAATATATAATTTGACAAAAAAATCAAGTTGTTATCGTCACAGGTTGATATTAGGCATTTTCGAAACAGAGCACAGATCCTCCATTGATATTGGGCATATAAAGAAACCAATCCCAATTCATAGCGTGTCCATGAAGCGGGGACACATTGTGGGAGATGTAAGACAGTCTTCCAGAATTTTGTTTCAAGCCTATCAAGAATCTGATTGGATGACACCGATTGACATTCAATGGCATATAAAATACAAGGAATTGTTTTTTTCTCCAGTAAAATAAAGCCGGTTTCAAGGTAAATTTGCCATAGCGATGCAATATGATTTTAGTCTGAGAGATCGTTGTGGCTAATTTCTGATTTACTAATCCTAGATGACCTTTAGACACAACAGTACCCTCAAATATCATCCCGAGATAGGTGTAGTTTGGAACTACTAACAATTTATTTGATTTAATGTTCCAGTGAAAATTAATTGCGCTATATTTGTTTGCCGAATAAACGATTATTTGGGGGGTTTTTGTATTGATTTTTAACTCATTTTTTTCTATGTAAATATCAAGGTTGTCAAGCAATCTTTGTAAACCACTGGGGGTCTTTGAAATAAGAAACAAATCGTCGGCATGCATTAGAGTTTGTATTGGGATGTTATTTAATTTCGGTGAATCGGAAGGTACTGTTGTCAAAATTTGTCTAACGTTATGTAGGAAGTAATTGAAAATGACTGACACAAGCAGACAACCTTGTTTAAGGCCCGCTCCATAGGAATAGAAGCAGATAATAAAACCTCAGTAGTTAATCTGATACAAATTGAGGTTTGTGTGTGTAAAGAACAGATGATTTCAGATAACGTACAAGGGCAATTATCTCTTTTGAGTTTGGAAAATAGTAGGGGGTCTAGAGATAGCATCAAAGGCAGTATGCAGATCAACACATGCGAAAAATAATGGTTGCTTTTGTATTTGGCATTGGGTTTTCAATGCATTCAAACACAACAAATGTATGTTAGTACCCCTGCCTGCCAAGAATCCAGACTGGAAAGGATCTTGCATATTGGTAGTCTTTGTCCACATCTTCGACTCCACACTCTCCTTCTCTCCTCATATATCTGACGTCTCTAAGAAGTCACACTACCAGCTGCACCTCCTCAGAGGTATTCTTCCCTTCCTCTCCTTCCCCCAGAAGCTCACTGTCTCCCGAGCCCTGGTTCTCTCAAGGCTGGATTACTGTAACAGCCTCTATCTTAATCTGCCTGCCTCCACTCTCCGCCCTCTGCAACTTATCCAGAACAGAACTGCGAGACTTGTCCTTGGCCTCAAGCCCAGGGACCGTATCTCTCCAGGACTGAAATCTCTTCACTGGCTCCCAGTGGCTGCGATGATTAAGTTCAAAACCCTCTGCATTGTCCACAAGGCCTTCTGGGGCCTGGGGCCTAAATACCTTCAACTCTCTCTTCCTAAATATCTTCCTTCACGAGCCCTTCGCTCATCCGTCTCCAACTCCCTCATGGTCAGCCGCTTCTCGAAGCAACGAGCTGGGGTCAGATCTCTCTCCGCAGCAGGGGCCTCCCTCTGGAACAGCCTTCCTGCCTCCCTGAAACTTGAGGAGAACCATCTCCGGTTCCGGAAGCACCTCAAAACCTTCCTCTTCGCTTCTGCCTTCTCTCTCCCTCTCCCCTGCTAAACCTGCTTAACTCCCCACTGAAATTCTGCACTAAACCTGCATCTTGGCCACTCTCAGCGACCTCGGTCCAGGGCCCAGCCACTCTCCACTTGCACTGCCTCCCTGGCTCCCCCTGCACTGTGGGACTGTCACTGTATCCCTACAGCCCCCTTCCTAGCACTTGCTCTGCACTTACCTCGCACTTGCCACCAGCTGGCCCTTTTATTTATTATTTATTTTATTACGCTACTTACCGTGTACTGCACTTTCCCCCCCCTGCACTTTCTCCTTTTCCCCTTACCTCTGCACTTGCCCGATCTGAATGACACCTGGCCTAGTAGGATCGTTTGTCTGTCTTCCCCTTGTTTCCCTCCCTCCCTGCCTCGTCGCGCCTTGAAACACTTGTGTATAGGCGCGTTACAAATACCATATCATATCATATCATATCATATTAAGTTAAAGTCACGCAAAATCAGTTTCGCAAAAAGCTTACCTGGTGCATCTAAAAGTGCTATTGGTCTATAATTGTGTGGGTTCTCATGATCGCCCTTTTTGTGGATTGGCACAATTATAGATGTTTACTAGGATATAGGGATTATGCTTGAAGCTATAATTTAGTGGAAAAGGCTATTTAGGATCTCTGCCCAAATACCAGGGTTTGCTTTAAACATGGAGTTGCAGAGCCCGTCAGGGCACATCGCTCTGGAAGGGCTGATTTTTTTTTTTAATGTAATCCACAAGAATGGCAGGAGAACATTCGACTAGCCATTCAGCATCCTGCTGAGATGATATGGGCTGGTTAGAAAAATTGCTGTCTGAGTATAAGCTAGTATAATGTGCTATCCATTGGGCTTCAGTAACATTGTGTGCTTGTAACAATGGTTGGTTCTGTTGAGCACAATGGTTAAAGACAGCCCAAATTTCGGCTGAGCTTCTACTGGCGATTAATCTGAACACGTGCTCACTATCATTTTGGTGGATCTGTGCTCGGTAAAATCGAAGCCAATTACAATATCTACATTTAGCAGTTTTTAAGAGCTGAGCAGTAAACGGAGACTGCAAAAGAAGAATTGATTTCTTTTCACGTCTAAACTGTGCTTTCCTTGTTTTTATGGCAACATTGAATGAGTGTCGATGGCAAGACTTTACTTTTGAAGTAGGATGTTTCAAATTTCGAAACTGAGTAAGTAGATTTGGGTAATGGACAGATATTTGAGTATTGTTATGTAACGATAACAACTTCTGAAGAGCCAAGGGTTTGATTGGGACCATTGGAGGTGAGTTTTAGCATTATTGAATGTTAGATCTTGACAATGTAATACTTGTGTGGGAATTTTCCGTAACCAACCAATCGTTAGCGATAGCAGATTATGATCACTATGCTTTTTTGGTATAATATCAAACGATTGAATATGCCCACTCAAGGTCGATGGGACATAAATATAGTCAATAATGCTGTTCGCATTCTCCCGCTGCCAGGTGGAACGGGCTGGTCTGTCACTTTCTACAGAGTTGTTAACCATGTAAAATTTCTCTCATTCATAAAGGTGGACCAGCAAGTACCTTTGAGGAAGTTCGACTTGGTTTTAGGGCAAAAACAATCTAGATTACGGTCACCAACAATGATCGTATCAGTAATTCCGGGAGTAACCATTACTAAATCAAGCTGTCTCTGAATCCCATGGTAAGATTGAGAGACCTTTTCTCATATTAACTGCAAACAAAAGACCAGACGATGGCCTTCCTTTGGTTTCTGCAATGGCAGGAATCAATGAAACTTCATAGTTGTTTCAGACAGGGAGTCGAATGAGCTAAGTTTCTTGGAGTGCTATGATGTCGTATTCCAAAGGAAAGCCATGTATGGACGCTTGGAGATGGGAATGCCCGCGTGTGTTCCAACTAGCTGTGGAAAAACTTATACTTGAAGAGTTTAGTGGTGGTTATGATACCAAAGAGTGTGATTGCTGTAATGCAGTATCATTCAAGTGACTCAGATAGGAGTTAACTGCTTGACAAGCTGACAAAGATTTAGAATTCAAGCTCATGGGATCTTGCGCCAATAAAAAGCCCATACTGAAAAGTTGCAGCTTGGCTTTCCATATTGTGTTGAGTACAACTCCTGATGGGATCCAAAGTCTGTCCACCGAACATGTGGATTCTGAAATGAACTCGATCTGATCGATATCACCAGATGAAATATCCTCTAGTTCCACAATATCAAAAAAATGTTAAGAACACTGAACCTGTTCAAATTATAGGATGGAAAGGCCACTTCTCTACATTTGAAGATGAGCGAGTGGCAGCGTGACTGCTGTTGGATATGTTGAGATATAGATGTAGTCATTGTTTTAGGCTGTCTAGGGAAGGTGTGAGTGTCTCCAATATTGGAGATCTGTTCAGTGCCGCTTGTGCAAGTTTGTGCGGGGGCAGGAGACTCCCGTGACTGAATTAAGAGATTTTTCTTTAAAGGAGCAGGCAACTGTGAAGATGTATCACTAGGCAAAAGCCAATGTTGCAATTGCAGATCTCTAGGCTTTGGGGCAGATTTTTTGTTTTCTTCCGATTCAAAACGTTGAAGGACATAACTGTCAACTGCTTGTTTCATGTGATGAAATGCCGCGGCTGACACCAGGTCATACCCTGGATCGGAAACAGCATTGGAATTTGATTGGATGAGTGGTACTGTGATAGATTTGGTACATGAGCTGGAGGGTGGATTATTAGCAACACGATCAAGCTCACGTATGAAGTCATTTAATGGAGGATAGGAGACCGGTATACCAGCTTCAACAACCTTGGTCAAAGGACTTAACTCGGATATGAGGGCCGGTTGCATAGGTAGTAACAGGATTGAAGTCGATACTCCCATCTGTGGTTCTGAAGGTGGCACTGGCTGTTTTTCTTTTAGAATCGGGTCCTGGCAAGTAGAAGGTTTAACAACTTGAAAGAATGCACATAGGGTGTCTTTCCGAAGTCTAGCATTTAGGTTGTTTTTTAGGGACGAGACCACACTCCCATCCATCTGTTTGTGTTTACTTATATTGTTATTGTCAGTCTTGGGGGCCAGACAATACAATCTAGATTTTTTTGCCTGTGGCTGAATCGAAACAGGTGCTACTTCGTTATCGTCCTGTGTGTGGGATATATCATGGACACTGATCCATGACTCGTGTTCCTCTATTACACTGGAAGTTGGTTCTATCTGCATGCCGTTAATGATGACATTAGAGAAGGCAGGCATCACTGATAAGGAAGTACAAATAGGGGCCACAGGGGAGCCTACCATCACAATTGAAACATTGTCGCTCGAGACATGTTCTTCCGTTCTTATATCAGTTACAGCTGAAAAAGATTGTGCAAATGAGTAGTTAACCATTGTGCTAATTGTTCTGTTTCGATAGCCTGTTTATTCACCTTGGCATCTAAGCCTTCCAATAATTTAAGAAGGCTTTCCAGGGTAAGATTAATGGCAGCGAGGGCCACTTCAATCAAAGGGGATGGCAGTATTGGAGATATTTCTGCAGCATTACGTATCACTCTGTGTGGAGTTGGATAAACAAAGGAAACAGGGCTGGAGTGCAGTGAGCACCTCGACCTCACGGCTGCCTCACAAGAAGATAAGAGTCATCAATTATAGAAATGGGTGATTTGCACTGGGTTGCGTAAAGTGAGAGATCAGCATCATTAGAACAGGAGGAGGAACAGTAAGCAGGAGGTGATAGATCTCAAGGTGACAGAGGTAATAGACAGGGTAACAGAGTATTTAACATTGTTTGATCTGAAAGATGATGTGTAGAAATTTCTTTGTCACGTGAAAAAAAGGATAAATATTTGAAAAAGGCTCAGGCTGAGGCAGAGATAAATGAAAACTCATCAGGTGAGAATTAGTTTGTGTAAGTGCCAGCTCAGTGATAGGTGGTTTGAATACCAATGAGTGAGCGGGCGTTAAATTGATGGTTTTGTGAGATGTACACAATGCGCGAGCAGCGCAACTGGTTGAGGCCATTTTAGGAATAATTGAGTTTATGAATACATCAGTGGCATTTGGCATGCCTGAGGTAAGATTTAACGACATCTTTGACATCGGACTCCACTAAAGCGGTTTCAAATAACGCAAAGGACAAGCAGAATCAACAATAAACCTGGAAACCTGGAAACCAAAATGTGAAACACGTTACAAACAAATACAATGCCAGTACAAGTGCGATAAACGTTATTTAAAATACACTCTTAAGCTTGCCAAGATAGTACAATGATACAATCATTGTTCAGCATTTATTGAAAGGAGCGTTTTGCCGCTTGATCATTTGTTTTCCACTGCAACATTTCAAGTGCCCTGCGTGTCCTCAGCACTGCAAGCGAAGCTCTTGCTGAGGCATTTTCGCTTCCTGGAGGAGGCGGACCTGACTGTGGTCACGTGACGGACCACGTGACTTTGAAGGTCCATTTACTCCCGGCCCAGCTGCTACAGCGGGGTGTTCAGCATTGATTGAAAGGAGCGTTTTGCTACTTGAGCGTTTGTTTTCCAACTGCAGCATTTCTAGTGCCCTGCGTGTCCTCAGCACTGCGAGCGAAGCTCTTGCTGAGGCATTTCCGCTTCCTGGAGGAGGCGGACCTGATTGCGGTCACGTGACGGACCACGTGACTTTGAAGGTCCATTTACTCCCGGCCCAACCACCCTTGCGGCGTTAAGCCCTGGAGGCAGTAAGGGCTAGAGCTTATGTTTTGCTGTTTGGCTGTGACCCGTGACTGTGCCTGTGCAACGGCCCTGTGAGTACCATAGACTGTGGCTATAAGTTATCACTCCACTTGTATGAACTCTAACCAGTACTCAGGGTAAGGGGGGAGAGACGGACTCTGGCAGCTCCTCAAGCTGTCGGGCGTTCCTTACCCTGATACTGAGTGCAGCCTCAGTCGTCTCCTGATTTCCTGGAATGATTACCCAGCCTATGACCTTTAATATAATACTCTAGGGGCCTATTTTGGATACATTTCTTACCTATTTCCTTGAGTTGAACAAAGGACCCATATTACTCTGTGTTTTACATTTAATCTGTATTTGAGGTACTGTTACGTGTCTTTTTGCCGCTCCCCCTGTTAAGTGCATTTTAATAATTACTGTTTGCTACGTCACTGTTCTTAGTATCTGTGACCTCTACTCCCTGTGATACTTATTTTAATATTAATTTATAACCTCTAGCATCTAAGCATTCACTGAGCCACCTTGCTGTCTCCCTTCCAGTTCTCCGCCTTTCACCCCTCCAGGCACTCTCATTGTTTGGATGACACGCAAGGGACTCAGGAGCCAGGCCACTATGGAGGCTTCTTTTGACTCTACCCTTCCTCCTGAGGTGGTTCCTGTCCCTACTCTGTTAGACTCTACCCCATCTATGAACCCTATTACTACCCCTCCGGGTAAGCCACAACATACATTAGTAGAGAACCCCCTGGTCAGCCCTCTACAAAAAAGTCTGGCCCAAGCCCATAGCCATTCAAATGATAAGTCTGCTGTACTCAATCTGATGGGTATCATCCCACGTACCCCAATCAATAATAGCTGCATCTTTTTTGGAAAACAAGATATCTCCATAAATGCACAGGAGGAACGATTAGCAGCTACTATAGCTCTGAATTTGGAGGAAGCTGGTTCCCGATCTAGGGCAAGGGAGGGTATGGAGCATCTGAATAATAGCACGATGAACAATATACACCCAACCCCGCCCAATTACAACCTAGGTTGCCCTTGCCTATGAAAGGGGCCCCTAGGGGTCTTCATTGAAGGGTATTCATTTTTCCAGATTGACAAACCCTCCATTTGGCCGTGTGCCAAACGTCTTATTTATTCATTGTATCCTCCTCTACCGAGGATAAGTCTGGGATATCTATATCTGAATCATCATCATCATTAATGTCTATTGCCATGAATTGTTTTACTATTTTTGTTTCCTCAGTGTCTCTGTTATTCCGGCCATGCGTTTGTTTTCTTCTCAACACCATGTGCATACATCCCTTAGTACATCCATCAGTTATTTCAGTGCACATTATTGGTAAGCATTGTATGCAACAGCAGCATGTTATGAATATCCCGAGTACCATCATTAGTATCAAAATTAACTTCCATCCCCAAGACCGCAATAATCCCCAAAACCAGGATCCTATCCCCCAACCCCCTTCTTCAGTAGAGAGTGTGGAACTTATGACATGTAATTTCCGGATCGCTTTAAATATCGTAGGGGAGTAGTCATCTATATACACACAGCATGCTGTTTTTACGAGCTTGCAAACTCCCCCACGATCAACTAATATTATATCGAGAGCCATCCTGTTTTGAAGTGCCATCAGTCTTATTCCTTTTTCTTCTAACGTCATATTCAATAAAATATCAGTTGTGGAATCTATTGTTTTTTGTAATATTCCAGACAGTTTTCTTATATTGTAAGAATTTTCTATTTGGGACAAGAATGGTATAAATGATTTGGCTACATCCATTGCTATCATTCCATCCTCACTACTCCTTTGAGTTCTACCTTTTGTTTGTCTGGATACTTCTGCTGTCTCCAAGAGGAACACTCCTGGAAACAGTAGACCTAGGTAGCATGTACCTCCCCAGTTCCTAGGTAACCATGGATATGCTTTCTCTCCACATATAAAATAAACGGGGTCTCCCACGTACACGGGTTCTATTTCATGTTTTAAAACCACTGTGTTCAGGCAGTTGCTAAACGTTCCTATTTTATAGGAACCCTTTTTCTGTAGACATAGGGGAGCAGTTTTGGGACTGTGATCCACTGTATAGGCAGGGGGCACAGCATCTTTGTTCCATTCATCCCTCATCCGAAATGTCATTACTGATGTTCTTTCTGCTGGCGGGGTTGGTCTATTCTGCCTATGTAATCTATCTAGTCTTGTTATTTTTCGTGTATTCTTTCTCATGGGTTCTAGTGCAAACACGCAAGCTTTTTGGAATATGGAACAACCCACAGGTCTCATGATTACTTCCTCAAATTCATTCATATTGGTCTCATCTAGCTGACCCGTATTACTCTTGTTCCATTTCCCAAAGAACATTGCACTTAATGTTACCTCACATGAATAGATCAAGGGCAATGGTTGTACATACCAGCCTATCCCTTTCCCACCGTGCTGTGGTAAATGGGCGCAAACCCAGCAATCTTTTTTCTTTAAAACCGCATGGGTCATGTTCATGATGAGCAACAATGTATTGTTGCCATATCCTTCTCTATGTCTTTCTTCCATTGGGGGAAAAGTACCAGTGATTACATGAACCGGGCTTTCAGTAGCTGCTTTTGGCAAAAGTGTTTCTAATGAGTGTACGTACTCCAGGAACCATAGTGTAATAGCCGTTATTGTTGGTACTATCATACTTAAAAAACATAGGACCAATGTCCAAATCAGTACCTTATTCCGTTTAACATGCTTTTTTCCTAAATTTACAGTCTTTAAATCTATTATCTTTTCAGCAGGGGTGCAGAAGGAGGCTGAAACCGGTCTTGACTTGTTCTTCATCGTCCTTCTTCTTGCTGGCAAAGTTTGTCGTGAATGTCTCTCGTTCTTGATGCCAGAAAAGTTCAACGAAAAATGTCACAGTTCAATTCTGCCAGCCTTTTCACAGCCTGGATCATTTATCCACTCCGAGCAAGATTATTATTATTATTTCTTTTTTTCTCCCACTGCTCAGACGATTTCTGAACAGTTCTCTATTGATAGAGTACTATGTGCATCCAGCTTGTCCCGCTCTGGCTTAGGACACATGTACTCTATCAGCCTTAGTACTTATGTGCGTCCAGCTTGTCCTGCTCTGGCTCCTGACACATGTACTTTATCAGCACACCGAGGAGCCGTGAGTCTCGAATTGTCCGACTTGCACAATTCTCACACTTCTCTCCTCTACGCCCCTGGTTCCTACTCCGTCCGTGAGTAGAACCAAAGGTCAAAAAGAAAAGCACCAAAGATCTGTGGATCACTTTGCCTGTCGAGACCGCAAATCATACCGATTCACTCCTGGTATTGTATGATCCGTGAATAGTGCCGTTGCATTTCCAGTATCAGGCTCAGTGTCAGCCTGTGGCACAACGATGGGCTGCGATGAGCGTCGTGGTAATGATGTAGTTTCTTTCTTTGACTTTGGTGCATTCGCGGGAACTGGTGGGCGCCAAAGGGGTACACGCGTTGTTTCTGTTCATGTTTGCAATGCAGGGTTTGTGTCGCTCGGCAGTGATGTTGTTTCCGCTGAGCAACGTTGAGGCACTTTTCGCCCTTCCCCCTTACTGGCAGCCTCCTAAGGTTCTGTTTCGAATTTCACTTCTCGTTTGCGCTTTGTTTCAACTTTCACTTCTCGCTCAGGCTGATGCTTTGGCACTGGACTGGCAACAGTTTCTTTCGTTTCCGAGACCGTTTCCTTTCTCTGGTCATCGGAAGTTGTCAGCAGTGCTGGGAATCTTTTGGCATGTGTCGCATGGATCCATGCCTTCCGTTCGTCCACTCGGATGGCCGTCTGTGTTGCCAAAAGTACTTGATAGGGGCCGTGCCACCTGGGTGCTAATGCTGTCTTCCGTTCAAAGTTTTTGATTAACACCCAGCCCCAGGCTCCAGTGAGTGCCCCGGTCCTGTATATCGCATCGGCAACGCCTCCTGCACCTGCTGATGAATGAAACACAACTTTTGTATTAAAAGTCCACAATAAGTGCTTAACATAGGATGCTCCACCTCACATAATCTTTTTGGCTGCGGGGCGCACCATACATTTGCTGGTCTCCACATTATAATCTTATAGGGGGAGAGCCCAGTCTTCGCCTGCACAGACGTGCACATACACAACAGCGCTAGGGGTTATGCATCCACCCAACTCAACTTGCTCCCAGCGCAAATTTTTGCTATCTTTGACTTCAGGATTCCGTTGTGTCTCTCCACAAGCCCGGCAGAACTGGGATGCCTAGAACTGTGGAATCGCTTCTCTGTTTGCAGACCTGCACAGATCTGTAGCACTACTGCGCCCACAAAGTGGGGGCCGTTGTCTGACCACAGGACACGGGGCAACCCAAACTGGGAGAAATACTCCTTCAGCATTACTTTTGCTGTGGACATGGCAGTACAGTCTTTTAAAGGATAAGCCTCCACACACTTGCTGAATGCACAGATTACCACTAACACGTACTTGTAGTTCTGGCACCTTTCCATTTCTATGAAATCAAAATGGACCACCTCATACGGCATAGAGAGTGGGCCGAAACTACCTGCTGGAGTCATGGTTCCCTTCCCTACATTGTGTTGCAGGCACGTAATACAATTCTGCACTAGCCTTTCTGCATTCTTTTTTATGTGCTCATTCTTCCAAACTGTGGATAAATGCTGTACCATCTTCTTCGCGCAAATGTGGGTAGGGCTATGCGCCATTATAACCATTGCAGTTACGTAACAATTTGGCAACATCCAGTTCTTTGTTTCCTTGTCCACCCAACATCCTTCCAAATCTAACTCAGCAGAGTCCTCAGCCCACCCCTGAATCTCTTCGGTCGTGGCCTCAGCCTGCATTTCTTTGACAGTGGCAACTCCATTCTCTATCATACAAGGTACTTCCTCAGTCTGTACTGTCATCATTTTATTCCCCAAATCTGTGGCTGTTTGCTTTGCAATCCTGTCTGCAAACGCGTTTCCCTCTCCCTTCTTATGCGCCTCGCACTTCACTATAGCTAGGCGCTTTGGAAACGTGAGCGCAGACAACAATCGCACAATCAAAGGGCCATGCTGAATCCTGGCTCCATGTGATGTCAAGAAACCCCTCTCAGCCCAAAGTCGGCCAAAGTTGTGAACCACGCCAAAGGCGTACTGGCTGTCAGTATAAATATTTATGTTCAGATTCTCAGAGAGTTCATAGGCTCGGGTCAGTGCTATTATTTCTGCGGCTTGTGCCGAATTTTAGGGGATCCTTCTGCTTTCTACAACTCTCTTTAGGGTAGTAATTGCATATGCAGCTGTTGATGTGCCATCAGGTAATTTAAAACAAGAGCCATCACAAAATAACTCCCCATCTGGCTCTTTTTGTGGAATATCGATCAAATCAATCCTTCCCTTTGTTTCTTCTTCAGTGATCATTAAACAATCATGGGGTGGTGATTCGTTGTCACCAATTTCTGCTATGGGCAGTGGCATTAATTCTGCAGGATTCAATGCGCTACACCTCATAATTTGGATGTGGTGTGCAAACAAGATGAGCTCATATCTTGTCAGTCTAGCTGAGGTGAGGTGTTGCGTCTGCGTCCTATTCAATAGGACGTCTATAGCATGTGGCACCATCAGAATTAAAGTGTGCCCCAATACCATTCCTTCCGTTTGTTTCACTGACGCAGCAGCCGCTGCGACGGATCGCAAACATCGTGGTAGTGCGCCCGCTACAGGGTCCAACGCGCAAGAAAATTAGCCGCACGGCCTATTTCTTCCACCTTGTTCCTGTGTCAAAACCGCCAATGCACATCCTTCACTCTCACTCACAAATAGTCTGAAGATCTTTTTATAGTTAGGAGTGCCTAAAACTGGCGCAGCACACAATGCAACTTTCAATTGCTCAAACGCTTTCTGACATTCCTCATCCCACTGTAAAGGCATCTCTGCATCCTTTTTAGTCAACTTTATCATCGGCTTCACAATCAACGCAAAATTACTGATCCACTGCCGACAATAAGAGGCCATGCCTATTACAGCTCTCACTCCTTTTTGAGTTTTTGGAATAGGCATACTAGAAATACTTTCTATGCGTTCTGGTGTTAATCTTCTCCCTTCTTTCGAAAGTAGGTATCCCAAATAAGACACCTCCTTTTGATTATACTGGAATTTCTTCAAACTTGCCTTATGACCATGGGTCGCTAAATGTGTCAAGAGTAATATAGTACTTTCTTTGCAGTTCTCTGTCGTGTCAGCAGCTAATAACAAGTCATCTATGTACTGCAAGAGTACGCAACCTTCGGGTAATTCTAGCATGTCTAGCTGCTCTTTTAGCGCTCTACTGTAAATGCTCTGGCTTTCTGTGTATCCTTGTGGAATGCGTGTGAATGTAAATGATCGACCTCCTAGAGTGAACGCGAACAGATATCTAATGCTTTTATCCACTGGGATGCTAAAGAATGCATTCTTCAAATCGACTACACTAAAGTATTCTGCAGTGGCCGGTATCATTGTCAGTATTGTTGTGACATCTGGGACCAAAGGGAATTGTGGGTCTACCACTTTGTTTAATGCGCGCAGATCAATTATGAAACGATAGGGTACTTCATTGCCTCCTTTCTTGTAAACTGGAAGAATCGGGCTGTTGCACGTGCTACCTGCAATTTCCTCAACCACCCCCAATCTCACCAGGTCAGTAACAATGCTTTTCAATACCTTCTCACCTTCAACAGAAATTTTATACTGGGGAATTCGTGGTAGTGTTACACCTTCTTTCAGAGTTATTTTTGCTGGCTCTATTTTTAAGCATCCTACATCATTATCATGCATTGCCCACAGACAGGTTGGTACTCTACTTAACACTTCTGGCAACTCTTTTGACATAAATTCCGTCACCGGTGCATCTTGAGGCCACATCGTGAGGAACACCCCGTCTGCCGTACAATGTATGACTGCCCCTAATTTTCTCAACAAATTTAATCCTAGTAAGTTCTCTCCACAATTTTCTGTCAAAAGAAATGGACACTGCTCCGTAAATGGTCCTATTGTAATTGGGACAGCTTCGGACATGGGGTTAATTACTGGTGTACCTGCGAACCCTACAGAAACATTCTTCTGCCCCGACAGTGGTATCTCGGGAACCAAGTGGTGGTCTATCGAGCACTTCTGTGCCCCTGTATCTACAAGGAAACGGTGATCCTTATTCCCGACTCCCATTTCTAAGTAGGGTCCTCTCTGATTCACGGGAATAGACACTGGGTCCGACCCCTGTCGTGGGCTGTCCTATCGCGAAAATAACACATCGTCTGCTGTGTAGTCACCGCTACTGCTATAATACGTGTTTGGTTGTGTATCAAAAATATTCCCATTTCCCCCTCGATGTCCTCCACTCTGATCATTTCTCTGTTGGTCCTGCCCGCCCGGATTTTGGTTCGAAACACTTTGGTTCAATGTCTGGTTCTGTTGTGCTTGGTTTTGGCCATATGATTGGGTTTGAGTACCTCCCTTGGTATATCCCTGCTGCTGCTGCATGTTACTTCTGCTTGGGCCATTTGACCCCTGATGTCCTCTATGAGGCCTTCTCTGACCAAACCCACCTCTATTCTGTAGGTGCGGGCATTGCGCTCGCCAGTGTCCTTCCTCCTTACAGTACGCACATTGATTTAATCCCAATGACACCCCATGCATATTATTCAAATTTCCCCGGCCTTGTGCGTTACCTCTACCTCTATTGTATCCAATGACCTGCTGCAGTAACACCCCTACTGTCGTTTGCATCGTTTCTTTTCTCATCTCCAATGGGTACCCATTACATATCTCACTTACTTCTTTTACTGACGTTCTTTTGTTCGACATCCATCGCATTGTTTCCCCTACCCATACCTGCAATCTTTGTTTATCGCCTATCTGTCCCGGTACCGGCAAATGCTTTGTACCACCTGGAAAAACTCTCGGCCATGATTTTTTCATACTCAACTTTGACGCCTCCTTCCTACCTTTCTTAATAAACTCTCTATTATACTCAGGTGTAGCAAACATTTCAGCATATTTGTCTTCCATTTCATTTTTTACTTCAATCAGTTTATGCACATGTTTTCTTACATCCTCATCTCTTTGCTCACTGCGTGCTAACTTATTCAAATCTAACAACCGCTGTGGCGGTAAATTCCCAAGTATCTTTTTCCATTCTCCCACCAGAATTTCCCCCATGCATTCCAACACTACCTGTCTCTCGTCTCTTCTTTGGTACCCATACAATGAGGCCAATGCTGCTGTCTCATCATTTCCTTCTATGTACATTTCTGCCTCTTGCCGTAATTCAATCTTTCTTTCTTTGCTGATCGCGCTTCGAGTTACCCGTCCAAATCCTGTTCCTTCAGCCCCGCCTCTCGCCTCCCGAGTCTCAATTTCGACTTCTGGAGGGGCGGATGGTGCTGAATCTGTCCCTAGAGTGGGAGGTGCGGATGGGACAAGTGACACAGGTGGCATCTGTGAAGGGCCTTGCTGGGTGTTGGGAAATTGTGTGTCCGCAGTCTGCGCTTGTGGGAGTGCTCGTGCTGTGGGCGGGGCTTGGGTTAACGCTTGCATGAGGGGAAGTGCTTGGGCCGTGGGAGGGGGTATGAGAGCTATTGGTTGCGCCTGCGCAGTCACTGCGGGCGTGTTTGGTTTTGATTCTGGTTTTGGGCCTCGACCCGTGTTAGTTAACAAATGTTTCATTAATTCATCTGCTATGTGTAGTTCCCGCTGCGAGTATATTCTGTCTATGTTCATCTGGTCCCGTCTCCCTTCCCGTCTTAGACTCTCAGTCCACTCCTCCTCTTCCTTCTCTTCTGCTATCTCAAGCTTTGTTTTGTGCCTAGGCGCATGCTTCTCTCTACTCCTTAGTCGGAACATTGCTTCCCTCCTCCAATCTTTGACGGTCTCAAAAGCTGCAGGTCGCGCTTTCTTTCTAATCAGCACCCTCTCTAGGTTATCTATCCTCCCCATCTCAAAACTACCATTAATCGGCCACTGATGGTCGGGTTGCTTTCTAGTTTGCCTATGCCAAATTTCACAAAATATTATCGCACCCACACCATATTTCGCATACATATCATAAGCCGCCGTTCCCCTAGGTGGTGCACTTTGGCCATATTCCAAGGACTGTCTACCGCAGCTGAAAAGCCCTGCTAAAGTGGACAGTACTCCAGGCATGTTTCTTTAACCTTCCCCTTTGGTTAGCCACTTTTACCTGGACGTTTGAGTTTGCAAAATCAACACTCTACCAAAAATCAGGTTTCTCTTTGAATCGGGGAATGACTCACCTGATAAAACAAGTCGCCTGTTCTAACCTCTCCCCACGTCGTGTCTGCGCTTCTCTGGCTTCTGCCTCGTCTCAGGACCCTCGCCTCCTTTGCCCTCTGGCCCGGTACGTCGATCAGGGTTACGATGTGTGCAGATCTGCGGAAGGAATCTCTCCTCTCTTCTACAGGGCGCCCCGTACACTTCTTGATCCCGGCTCGACTGTCCCGTCCTTGCCGTTCTTCCGCCTTTACTCCGTTACAACGTATACGATGGGGCAAGTGGGGGAGGGTTCCTATTCGGGCGCCATCTTGAAAGGGGCCCCTAGGGGTCCCTTGTGCTATGGAAACAAGGCAATGACCATACACGAAAAGATGCACCAGACACGAGGTTCAAATTCCCAATGCTAGGGTTTATTGCAAGCAAAAGATAGTATCAATTGGCCAATTCTGATCTCAAGCCCCGCGACGTGAGTTTCCTAGACCTCGAGGGACGCAAGAGAGCGAATTACGTACATCAGTTACATATATACAAAATGCATATCATACAATCAGCAAAGTCATGTTCAACACCCCTCTTTATTAAGTTCCTTTGAACTCGGGACGACGATGGACATATCCGACGAGTATGACGATTATAATGCTTTCGATGTCTATTCTAGTAACAATGTGCAATTAGAAAGTGCGGAGGCATCTTTTAGAACACGGTGGTTCTGTTCTTGGAAGCAAGCTGCACACGGGGGAAGAGCCACATTCCAAGCTTTGCTATCTATGAGGTACTATTTGTGTCCTGGGAGCCGACAAGTTCTAAAGGGTTTTGCGAAGGGGGGCCGTAAGAAAAGCATAATTCAAGCCTTTAACTGTATTATTCTAACATATTCTACCATTGTACGTGACTGGCTGGCAGCTGTGAAGTGATTAAAAACCCTGCAGCTTCCTCCCAAGGCTACAGAGAGGGAGCGTGGGCATTCCTCTCTGGGCTACTCATGAGGAGTTTCAGCAAAGTCTTCAGTCCCGCGACCTTGTCCTTTCATATTCAGACAACAATGTTAACAGTTGAGCAGAGTAAGCAGAATCCGCACGAATTGCAAGCTGCAAAGCAGTTTTTAGACAGAAAGCAATGAGCAATGGTTAACAAGCAAAATGGCGATTCTTGCTTCATTTAAAATGGCCGCTAGCAGATTGTATTTCTATAATTCGGTGCATAAGACGGTTGGCCCACGGCCATCAAGTTACGTCTATCATTCAAATGAAGGGTATTCATTTTTCCAGATTGACACCTATACCAATGATGGATGCCCCTGACAGGAACTCTATAGAACCTCCTATACTATCTAAAGAGGCGATTGTTCTACAACCCCCCCACTAGAGGACTATAGGAATCAGGGTGGTCCTTCTGTCAAGTTAACACCGGAGGTACCCTCCTCTAATGGGGAGTCCAATTACACTTCCTCTATTCATGTTAATCTGTCTGCTATCTCTGTACCTGCTGCTCCTACCTCGACAGTGCAACCCACTGTTTTCAAAACGCCACTTACAAAATCTTTTCTTCATACACCCAAAACAAAACCTAGTATGGGTAAACCTGCCACTAGTACTTTCATTAAACCTCCACTTTCAGTCCTAACAGTGGCTTCCTTGGACCTTACGCATCTTGAGAATGTAGCAAAGAAATTGGAGACTGAAGATCTTGCTGATAACGATATCGACGATATCAGTATTATAGCATGTGCAGACAAGGCAATAGCTGAGGGTCCCTTGGAATTTAATTCCATTAATACTAATAATGTAACCCAGCAAACTTGTGATGCCTCCTATATGGGTTGCCCTTCAGAACTCACAAATTTTATTGATGAGTACACAGAGAAGAAAAAATGGCTTAGTGAAAGGGGCTTACTCCCAGATATACAAAAGAGTCATGTAAGTGAGTCGTTTGTACACCATACTCTTAAAGAGGCAGTTGATTGAATAAAATTAACTCAACCTACATTATCTGCACTCAATATGGTTCTTACTTCGTTTGTGAGTCTGTATGATAACATTTGGTCAGAGGTTAGATCTCACTCTCTCGTTCTCTCTGAAATCTATACTAGGCTAGAAGGTCTAGATAGATTTAAAGAGTTGGTTAAAATTATTAAGGAAGATAACTCAACAATAATAAAACAATGCCCAGACTCTACTCCTCATAGGCAACCTTATATGGAAGGGCCTCTGGTTAATAAAGTCCCTAATGTGGAGAAAGACAGTACCCCGGGGGTCGTTCTTAATATGCTTCAAGTCAATACTGTCCCTCCTTGTTCGGACAGAGGTTCTGTTGACCAATCTTCTCTAATCCCCCCATCGATCCCTGAGGGCGTTTTAATGTATCCTCCCCCGGATGCTAAACTTTGTGTCACTCCCATAAAAGTGATTACTAATTCTTTAGTGGAAAAAGCCCAAGAGGGGTCGACTCCTAATCTCCCTGGTCCCACTCCTCAGGGACTCTATGGTAAATCTATTACTTCGGAAGCGGCTGAACCACCCAAAGGATACACTGCTGCCCCCCTTCCCGTTTCTATATTAGACCTTCCCTTGGAGAAGCCTCTTGACTGTATCGATCTCACTAAGGAAACGGCATCCTTAAAGGGCTTTGTTCATATAGGTAATAAAAAACATGTCCAACAAATAAAGAAAACTAAAAACCATAAGAACTTGAAAAAAATTAATTCCTTCTCTAACAAATTCTTTATAAATCTGTTCATGGCATGTGCTCCTTTGGGTGTTACAACTTTTTTCCCCCCGAAGGGGGTTAAGACTCAGGGGGAATCAGCAATAACTGATACCGCTACCTTTAATGCGGTTGTTGTCTCTGTTGGTTCCACCTCTGTTCCGACTATTTCGGCTGTTTCCGGTCAGCCCGAAGCTTTGCCACGGAATTCTATGTCAAAGGATATTATTCCTCTTGAGGAGGTGGGCAATATAATCCAGGGAGAGGAAATTCATGATATATGCCATCCAAAGATAATTATTCAACCGGAGCCTTTAAATAACATTGCTCCAGCTATTTTTAATACAGAAATCACAAGTAATCCATTGCCACTTGATCTGATTGCAGAGCCCTCAATTACTATGGGTAACACCCAAACTGGTATAAACCTTACCCTCTCTGAGCCCACTCCCATCCCGGTAACGGCGAATATTGTCAATCTTGACATGATGAAACAACTATTTCAGGAGTTCGTGAGCTCAAACTAACTTACTGGGGTGGATTTCAATTTGACTTCAGGCTTATCTCAGGTTAGGGTTCCCATAACAACTTTTCCTCCCACAGATGGTCACCCACTCTGCCATTCTGATGGTCACTCGACAAGCGCAGAGTCTATAATGGAAGAGCGTGTTATGGGATTTAGACCAGTGGAGGGCCTCTATGTTCCCAACTTTTCTAACTGTGCTCACCCAAAGCCCTCAAGTGGCTCTGTAGGTCTTTCCACTGGGCCCGAACCTACCCAAAATAGGAATTCTCCCAATCTGTATGAAAGATTTCCTGTAGGACCCCACGTTACCCAAAATAGGACTATATTAAGGGGCACTAGGGGTACTGATCTGGAAGCTGACTCTCTGAGTCAATTTACAAAAAGTATTACTGACTCTTTACCTCAATCAACTAAGGTTAAAGAGTGTATCGAAATTTTGCAGCTTACTAGTTTATGGGGTCAAGATATGCCTATCTGTCTTAATCGTGGAAATATTTTAAAAATCTTCCACCAACTTCCTCACTCTCACTTATCTCTAGTTACGACATAGAAAGGATTTTCTTTCCTACTTAAGGACGTGTAGATATGAGTAACATTATTCTGAAATCTAGAGTGGTACTAGAACTAATAATGGGACAAAGGGAAGGTTTAATGCAGCTTGGCTTTGAAGCAAATTTGCTACAACCCAATCAGCGTTCTGGAAAAAATGGTGGGTGTGAAGAATATAGGGGAAACCATACTATGGTTTATTACCCAGAAAGAGCCTCACAACCTCAACGGAGGCAATTTATGCCCAGATTTAATGGTAATGCTAGAAACTGGGCCCAGGTCACCTCAGGTTTGTGGAAATGAGCACTCTTCTTTTGAGTGCCCTGGTACTGTTATCAATATTAAGGTCCTGAATTAATTTATTTTTCTTTCCTGGAATTCCAGGGGAAATTCTCATCTGTTCACGAATACTGAGACAGTACTTATGATTACTGCCTCAGATTGCTTTTTCTTACAAGAAACTTGGTTACTCTATCCTCCCGTTGTTGATGGATTTGATATTCATTGCCAAAATGCTAAACCTAGTTTAGGAGGGAGGGCCTCCGGGGGTCTCCTCATTGGATTCAGGGCTTCTCTTGGTTTCAGGAATAAGGTTCTCGCGGATACTCCATTTGGTGTTTTAGCTATGGAGGCCTCCTCCCCTGATCAACTGGTTAATCTCCTCTTGATTAATGTATACTGGCACAAAGGCATGGCTGCCCTTGAGCCTTTTTTAGAATGCTTAACGGATATGGTACATTCATGGAGATCCCTACATCCCAGGGGGAAATTGATCTTGGCTGGTGATTTTAACTCTGACTGCTCCATTTCTTCCGAGGCCAACTATGATGACATGGGTTTGGCTTTGGAGGATGACAATCGTCAAGGCCAGAAATATGTTTGGCGTAGACTTTGGAATCTGGCTTTGGACTCGGTAGGCCTAACCTGCCTTAACGGGTCTTTTGACGCTTCTCTCCCACTCTGCCCTACATGGCATAGAGGTCTTTCATCGTCTACCATTGACTATGTCTATGTAGATAATTCTCTGTCCCTTCTCTCCTCTGAGGTCATGGTCTCCTTTAACCCTTGGAGTGACCACAGGTCACTGCTGGTTACATTCTCTTCTCCTTTTCCCATGAAGCCTCTGCCCGCAGGGGGACCATGCCATCTCAAAACCGTGGGACAAGGGTCAGGGGTACGTTGGTCTCCTGACAATATTAATATACTTAATTATACATTGATTTACTCATTCAATCACACTTCTCTCTCCTGGAAACACGCAGTATTCAATACCTTATACTTTGATAGCTTTCTTAATGCTTTGCACAGCAGCATCTCTGGTTCACTAAGGAAGGGTATGCCTAAGAAATCCCATGCCCATAGGTTCGATCAGGAGTTGGCCAGTGAAAAGGCCCACACTCGAAAACCTATCAAAGAGGTCCAACTCCTTGATATTGAATGGGATAACAAAAAAACAAAAATTAGTGGTCTCCATCAAAAATATAAAAATGACTGCAAATCCAGAAAATCTAGTCTGTTACAAATTGACGCAGAGTTCATGCTTAAAGTCCTTGTCAAAAGAGATGTTAGGGGTTTTTGGGCTTCTTTTTTCTGGCCAGGATGATGTGGCGGTGGCCGACCAGTTGAATGCTATTCCTGAGGCCAAATGGGTCACGCATTACACTGAACTTTTTGATATGGGCGGAGAGGGCCCAGAGCTTTGCAAAAAGAGGGAGTATGCGCTTAACGATACTTGGAAGCCTGACATTGACTATGAGACAATACTAGGCTTTATTGTTAAAGCTAAGAAATCAAGGGCCCCTGGCCCTAACGGCTTAACAAATAACACACTTAAAGCAGTGTCATGATGCCTACCCCCAGAGCACCAGGCCAGGCCCAGCACCCCCGGGAGCAGGCATCATGCCCCCGGGTAAAAGCCCAGCGGCCCTTTATAGGGGCTCTTTGGACTCTGGCCTGGCGCCATAGGCGCCAGGCTCATAAAGGGAAGTGTTTGGTGCACTTACCTGAAGCAGACCATGCTGCACACTCACCTGATGCAGACCATGCTGCATGAAGAACCAAGCCAAATGAGTCTTAGGAGGGACTATTTTTCTGAAGGAACTATTTTGTTACTTGGATGGGGCTGTGGAAGAATACTCAACTGGAACTTCTTCCAAGGCTATTTAAGCCACACCCGGAGACCCACACGTGCTTCGCGTTGTTCTGCATCCCAGCAGCTGAACGCTCACCGTGTCTGCTCCTGCACCTGGACTCCAGCCACGCCCGCCTCGAACCTGGAACACCTGTAAGGGAATAAGAGAAGAGAAAGGTGAAAACCAAGAACTATTTCAACCTTCTTACCTGCATCCGGAATCTTCACGCCAGCATTCCTGACGGAAGACTTCCATTTAAAAGCACCGCGTTGCTTGCTGCAGCGGCGCGCTTCACTCACCTGTTCCCGAGACGCCGCCCGGCTCCATCGCGGCTCTCAGTGCCGGTCGCCACATCTCTGCACTGCACCTAAGGGAGAGGAGAAGAGACAAAAGGTGAGCCAGGGAACACAAGAGGAAAGCCGGATTTTCAGCCATATTACTTACCGGCTATTCTTGGTGAGTCATTCCACATCTCGGGTCGGCGCCACATCCCTGGCAGGTACCGCACCCCGGCCCCTATGGGGAAAGGACAAAAGACATTACCGGGGAATTATAAAGACATTTAGAGGGGTCAGCCTCATCACTGACTCACCTGATTTTACCCCCTCAACGCATCGCCTTTGTTCTGCACCTGAAATAAAGGACAGAAAAAGACAACATAAAAGGAGGCTCACACTTGAACTTTTGCATCTTCATACTTACGGCTTCATACTTATCGCTCTGTAAAGTCAAGTGGATTTGCCAGCGCCATTCTGAAAACCAGTGAAGTAACTGGACGAACGCGCGCCCCTGCATTCGAAGCAGGATGGAGAGTTCATCTTTCCAAACCATAAGGTGAGCTTAAACCGGGGTTTTTGGAGGAAGTCAGAGGAGAACGAAGAGGGAAAGGGGGGAGCAAGCACATTATTCAGCAGACAGTCAATCCCCTTTCTCATCTGCAGAAGGATATTCCTTCGGCCCAGACAAGCAAGATTTGGGGGTTCTGTTCAATCAGTGGTCCGAATTCTGCGCATCATGCTTGAAGAGGCCACAGCAAACCAGACCAGACCAGCGCCTCCGTGGGAGCCAGGTGAGCGTTATAGAACGCAAAGCCTTCCTACAAATTCCCACCCAGGCGCTATGGAAACTTCCGAGACTGACCTGTTGGCCCAACTACTGGGGGAATTACGGGCCGAAGTACACGCCGCTCATCAAGAGACTAGTGCCCTCAGGAGGGAAGTGATTGTAATAAAGGATAGAGCTGATGACCTGGCTAGACAGCTTTTGCAAGGTCAAGCTGGACAAACTCCTTTACCCGGTTCCGGAGGGAACCCGCTCCTCCGGTGCAGATTAATCTACCTGGAAACATGCCGCTGGCCCCACCCGAACGCTTTGCTGGGGACCCCAAACGATTCGCCGTATTCATGAATCAGTGCTGTTTGTATTTCCTATGCAGACCTGGGGCCTTCCCTAATGACCAGACCAAGGTAGCCTTTGTATTGTCATATCTCAGCGGCAGTGCTGCCGAATGGTCAGTTCCACTGGTAACTCAAGATGACCCGATTCTTCGTGATTTTCAAAGATTTCAAGCAAGCATGGAAAGGTTATTTGCTCGTCACTCCCAGAAGCAGGCTCTAGATGACAAACTTTTATCTCTGTGACAGGGCAATCAAGACCTCCTTTCCTACATTGCAACCTTTAATAGACTAATTGTGGAAACTGGGTGGCCAGAGGATAAAAGAATCACGTTATTTTATCAAGGTCTACGCGGAGAACTTAAAGATGTCCTGGCCCACGTTGTAAATCCGCCCCAAGAGTGCTCTGAATATATAGACTTAGTGGTCCAATTGGATCACAGACTGCAAAACAGAAAAGCAGATCGGTCCAAGTTTGAGACCCCGGTGTTAGTCAAGACCCACGCTAACCTCAAGGGGACTGAAGCCTCAGAGCCAATGCAAATCGGAGGAGTTAAAGGACCTTTAACGCAAAAGGAACGTGAAAGAAGACGGCAGATGCACTTATGTCTTTATTGTGGATCCTCTGGACACTTTCTACGAGATTGCCCGGCAAGGCCGCCCAGGAAGGTGGTAGGAGCCGCTGAAAAGATCCATGAAACCTCTGTATCGGGAAACGACCCTGCCCGACAAGCGTAGGGGTCCGCTTGCCGAGCTTGAAAACGAACTCTCAGACCTCGCATTTCACTGTGCCAATGGTCCTCGTAGATCCGGAACAGCCTAAGCAGTTGCATGCAATAAAGGCATACATCGATAGTGGGGCTATAGGAAACTACGTGGATCGTGAATTGGTCTCCAGGATTAACCTCCCCCTGCGTCCTAAAACCAGCAAAGATGTCATTACCACAGTCGATGGAACCGAAATTGCCTCGGGACCGGTAACACATTCCACAGCTGAGGTAACACTTGTAGTTCCGGACGGCCATCGGGAGGCAGTTGTGTTTGATGTAATCAAGGCTCCACAGTTTCAGGTTATACTCGGAATCCCTTGGTTAGAGACACATAATCCTCGAATTGATTGGCGAGCGAAGAGAATAACCTTTCCAGAGTGTGCACGAACCTGCTATCCAGAAAATCTGAAGGTCAGTCTAGCATCAGTAACCTCTGTCTCCATGCAACTACCTCCGGAATACCAAGACTTCCAGGACGTCTTCCAAAAGGAACAGGCCAACACGTTACCTCCTCACAGATCGTACGATTGCCAAATAGATCTGGTGCCCGGTGCACAACCCCCTTGTAGCAGGATTTATGCCCTTACTGAGCCAGAGAATCTGCATTTGAGACAATATTTAGATCAATACCTAGCCAATGGTTTCATTCGCCCGTCAAAGTCTCCGGCATCCTCGGCTTTGTTCTTTGTGCCAAAAAAAGAAGGCGACCTTAGAACTTGTATCGATTACTGCGCATTGAACCAGATAACTGTTAAAAATCGTTACCCTCTGCCTTTGATCCCTGAACTCCTTGACCAGGTGAAGGACGCTTGCATATACACCAAGTTAGATCTCCGGGGGGCTTATCATCTGGTACGAGTTAAAGAAGGCGACGAATGGAAAACAGCCTTCCGTACAAAATATGGACTATTGGAATACCAGGTGATGCCTTTCGGGTTGTGCAACGCGCCAGCTGCCTTCCAATTGTTCATGAACGATGTCCTTCGGGAACTCATCGACGTCTGTGTTGTCGTGTATATCGATGACATTCTGGTGTACTCCTCTTCGGAATCTGATCACAGAAAACATGTCAGGGCCGTCCTTGAGAAATTGCGCCAGCACAAACTGTTTGCAAAGCTGGAAAAATGCGTTTTCCATACCACCGAGGTTGAATTTCTTGGATTCATCCTGACACCTAAAGGGGTCCGAATGGACTCACGGAAAGTGGATGCCATCCTCAAATGGCCATCACCTAGTTCGGTGAAAGGTGTCCAAAGCATGCTTGGTTTTGCCAATTTTTATCGCAGGTTTATCCCAGAATTTTCACGGGTGGTGCAACCCATCACTGCACTCTTGCGGAAGAATAAACATTTTGAATGGACCGAGGAAGCTGAACAGGCCTTTCAGGAATTAAAAGCTAAATTTACGTCCGCACCTATTTTGAAACATCCGCGTCCTGATCTCCCATATATAAACGAAACCGATGCATCCAGCTTAGCCATGGGAGCTGTCCTGTCTCAGAGAGACCCCGAAACCAACCAACTGCACCCCATAGCATTTTGGTCCAGAAAGTTCTTGCCACCGGATATAAATTATGCAATCACCGATAAGGAATTATTAGCCATTAAGTCCGCCTTTAAGGCTTGGCGGCATTATCTTCTTGGCGCCAGGCATACGATCACCGTGATCACTGATCACTAAAATTTACAATATTTAAAAACTGCCAAGGCTCAGTCTTCACGACAGCTCCGATGGGCTTTATTCTTTGCTGAGTTTGATTTTGTAATCACCTACCGTCCTGGCTGTAAGAATGGCAAAGCGGACGCGCTATCTCGAATTGGAATGGGAGAAATGGACACAAACTCAGAACCTGTGCCGATAATTCCCGAACAAAGAATCTTGGGGGTAACCACTTTACAAACCCTTGAAGACATTCAAGCACGGGTAAAACTATTCCTGGACTCTTCAGCCTTGCAGGATTGGATCAAAAGGGGGTCTGCCTTTTCAATCAACTATGGCTTACCTTACTTCCAAGGACGTTTCTTTTTGCCAGAAAAGGAATTGCAAGAACTGGTTATTTCCCGTCATCACGATACTCTGATGGAAGGACATCCTGGCATTGCCAAAACAGAGGAAAAAATTAAACGACAATTCTGGTGGCCGTCCTGGCGAAAGGATATTAAATCTTTTGTGATGTCCTGTGGAGTTTGCGCCTAAAACAAAGGTCAAAAAACAAAATCCGCCGGTCTTCTTCAACCCTTAGACATTCCACCAGCACCTTGGCACACCTTGTCACTAGATTTTATCACGGACCTGCCCTCTTGTAATGGATACAATACTGTTCTGGTTGTGGTGGATTTATTTTCCAAGATGGCCCATTTTATTCCATTGAAAGGATTACCTTCAGCTTTTGTTCTTGCCAAGGAATTCCTCGAAAATGTCATCCGTCTGCATGGATTCCCGTCCATACTAATCTCCGATCGGGGAAGCCAGTTCATTTCTCGTTTTTGGAAAAAGTGTTGTCAACTGGCACAAATCGACGTAAGACTCTCAACCAGTCACCACCCACAGACCGATGGTCAGGAGAGAACGAACCAGACCCTTGAACAATATCTACGATGTATGTTGCACCAATCGGAGGGTAATTGGAAGGGCATTTTATGGGTGGCTGAATATGCATACAATAACTCGATACACTCTGGAACTGGTCAGAGCCCCTTTTATACCCTATATGGACATCACCCTCGTACTTCAGACCTGGACTCACCTTTGAGCCTCGAAATGCCCGCAGTCGACCATTTGCATTCTACGATTACTCAAGCCTTCAAGGATGCTACTGCACACTTACAACATGCGAAAGAGAAATACAAAAAGAATGCGGATCTGCATCGCAAGGAGGCGCCTCCATACCAAATAGGGGATCAAGTATGGTTGGCTACCAAACACTTATCACTCAAGGGACCTCAGACTTTTAATCCAAGGTACTTAGGCCCTTACTCGATCAAAGCTATAATTAACCCAGTGGCAGTCAAACTAGATCTAGCAGCTAACATGCGGATTCATCCCGTCTTTCATGTGTCGCTTTTGAAACCAATGCAACCAGGAACCAGATTAATAAAGCCACCAGAACCAATCCAGATAGATGGGGAGCCTGAATTCGAGGTGAAGAACATTTTGGACTGTAAGATCTCAAAATCAAAACTTTTCTATCTAATTGATTGGAAGGGGTACGGGCCTCAGGAAAGATCTTGGGAACCCAGCGACCACGTACATGCACCTCGGCTAGTAAAAAGGTTCCATTGGAATTTCCCGAACAAACCGAAACCCCCTGGGGAAAAGGCCTCGGGAGGGGCCTTGGGGGGGGAGTGCTGTCATGATGCCTACCCCCAGAGCACCAGGCCACGCCCAGCACCCCCGGGAGCAGGCATCATGCCCCCGGGTAAAAGCCCAGCGGCCCTTTATAGGGGCTCTTTGGACTCTGTCCTGGTGCCGTTGGTGCCAGGCTCATGTTGGACATCAGTCCTGGCGCCATAGGCGCCAGGCTCATAAAGGGAAGTGTGTGGTGCACTTACCTGAAGTAGACCATGCTGCACACTCACCTGATGGAGACCATGCTGCATGAAGAACCAAGCCAAATGAGGCTTAGGAGGGACTATTTTTCTGAAGGAACTATTTTGTTACTTGGGTGGGGCTGTGGAAGAATACTCACCTGGAACTTCTTCCAAGGCTATTTAAGCCACACCAGGAACAGCCACACATGCTTCGCGTTGTTCTGCATCCCAGCAGCTGAACGCTCACCGTGTCTGCTCCTGCACCTGAACTCCAGCCACACCCGCCTCGAACCTGGAACACCTGTAAGGGAATAAGAGAAGAGAAAGGTGAAAACCAAGCACTATTTCAACCTTCTTACCTGCATCCGGAATCTTCACGCCAGCATTCCTGAAGGAAGACTTCCATTTAAAAACACTGCGTTGCTTGCTGCACCGCCGCGGTTCACTCACCTGTTCTCGAGACGCCGCCCGGCTCCTGCGCGGCTCTCAGTGCTGTTGGGTGTCCTGACCCACGTTTAAGCTATCATGCCACAACATTTGGTGCTGTGGGCTTAGAAAATTCAATATGGCGGAAAACCCACATTGTAGGGTGTCCTGACCCACGTTTAAGCTACCCTGCTACAACATTTGGTGCTGTGGGCTTAGGAAATTCAAGATGGCGGAAAACCCACATGTGCGCCGAAATCCAGGAAAGCTGCGCAGTTGTGCGCACACCAAAATGGTTACCTAACTTGCCACCCACCAGGGTAAAGAAAGGTCTTTGTTAACAAAATCCACTTTTACTGATGTCAAAAAGTTGCTGAAATCGTGACTCATTGGACCACTTTAAAGATTCAACCCTTTTTGTGGGGTTCCACATAACCATCTTACTGTAAGGAGCCCCATCAAAACAATGTTAAGCAAGGATTTACTACCATGTAAGAACCATTCCTGTTTAGAATGCATTAATCCAAGAAAATCCCAAAAATGGGTGCAGTACCAGTACTCACCACTATCCAAAAGCCGGCGTTTTAAAACCCACTGTGTGTTTTTCTGAAGGCAAGCAAAATGCCTATTTCAAACCTTGCAACATGTGCAAAATATTCACTGAACACCAGCAGACATTTGGCAGAATTGAGTTTTGTGTGCCTACAAAATCTGGGAAATGAAGAGCCCAAAAACAATGCTTATAACAAAAATGCTATGGAGTCAGCAGCTTAAGCCTAACTGCAACTGGATTTAAAACCACCAAAATCGAAAATGTTAAATTAAATGAGTGACCTATGTTTGGTGTCACATGCCTTTGTAACTGTTGAAATGTCATAGTTTTGCACTTAGAATCAGCATTCTAGCTGCATGTGTAAAATTACAAGTTATTTTAAAAGCAACAAAAAGTTAGCTGAAGGTCTGGCTTAAGGAACTTGATTTTGCCTAGCAACGGATCCCATCAGGAGTGAAACTTGAGTCACAACTATGTTCCCAGGCCAATGTTCCTTTTGCTGCCCACACTAAGGATATGCCATCTATCTGATAATTGAATTTCCTGTGCTCTGCCAGAGAGTGAACAAAGCCCTCTCCACTCAGGCAAAGGTTTTTATTACAGACGTCGTAAAAAGTGGCTTCCTCCTGGAGAAGCTGGGAGGGGCACTGCCTGTGAGAAGCAAGCTGGCTTGGCAGAAACTGGAAAGACTGGTTTCTGTACCATGTGACCTGAAAAGACACACCCCTGCAGCAAGGATATGGTTTTATAAAAAGGGGGATAATTCATAGTGCGGACATGTGAAAATTTTATAAATGATACCATAATTCTTGTGATTTTTCTGCCCACAGTTTAAGACGTGGTAGGAACCGGTGGTATGTTCAGGGGGGTTTTAGCGGAAAAGTGGATATTACTCTAAATGTGTGCATGTTAAAAATCTGAAACTTCATCAGTTAATGTCCCTACCCCCTGCACACATGTATGTAAAGTTGGGTCCATGTCGGAAATTGAAAAAGCAGTTAAAAAGTCAATTATGTACACTCTTTGAATGCAAGCTCCGAGAATGAGCAGATTTGGACATAGACATGGCTAAATTCAGCCACACCATGTATATGTAATTTCAAACAACTGTGTAACTCTGAAGTATGGATTTTGATCATATATATATTTGGGTGCACAGATGATAAGGGAGGTTGTTTCAAGAGATCATAAAATGACATCAATCTGACTCACAGTTCAGTTTGCCAATCAAGCGGAGGAATGGAAGCCTGACCAATGACGAATGAGAGGGGCAAGTCTAGTGATGCAACACACACACCCATTCTCAAGAAACAGATAAAAGCAGAGAGTCAGGACACATAGACACATTCAATTTCATCTGCCGCTGGAAGCCCTGCCGGAAAAATCCATACTTACCTCCATCAAACTCCAGAAAGCCAAACTAGAGACTTCAATCTATCCAGAGCAGAGACCAGACCAGAGAGAAAGCAGTGCTGTGCCTAGCAGAGACCAGACCAGAGAGAAAGCAGTGCTGTGCCTAGCCGAGACCAGACCAGGCGCTGTGAGCAGAATCCGGAAAGACCTGACCAGACTGAAGATCGTGACCAAGTCGCTTTCCTGTTCAAAATCTCTTGTGAGTACTTAGCAAAACTCAGAACACATCTCTTAGTTTAAATTCATCTAATTCAATCTATTTAACCTAAGTAGAACTGCCTCCTATCTGTCACCTGTCATTTCTAGTAAAATTTGTCATTTTGAAAAAGTGTGCGTTTAAAATTTACAAAACCAAAAACGACCTTTACTAAATTGCGGTTCCTTTGTAATAGCGCTCGGCGCATCCGCGAATTTTGCCGCGATTTGCAATTTCTTCACATGTAAAAAAACTGCTGCTGCCTGATTTCATTTGCCAGAAATTCGTTTAACCTGCTAACTATCCCTGCATCATTGCTAGTGTGAGCCTGGACTAATATTAACTAGATACCACTCATCCTGAACCTCTAAAAGGGAATTAAGAGCGTTTCCAGCATATTTCTCATTCATTGCTAGCACCTATCAAAGCATTTGCCTGTGTTTTCAAACTTCTGTTTAAGCTTGCTGGATTGAACTGAATTACAGTTGATTGCATTTCTGAGAACTGTGTGTTTTCCTTCCATTTCCTTGCCTTGCATCAAGGGGGGGAGGGGAGTAGCCAGAGAAAAGTGATTACATTGTTTGGTTGAAATCATATTGCGTATTTTCTGTACTGCATTCATTGAATATTGCATCCACCTGAGCCTACATAAAGCATCCTCTACCACATTATACTTTTGTTCCTATTTACCAGTGTGCTACCTTATCCATTTCATGTCAACTCATTAGTGATTAAAGAAGTGTGCTAGTGCCAGATTCTCCGTTGTTAATATTTACCATATCAGATTAAGTGTGATATTCAATTATTAATTTATTAAAAAGTGTGATATATATTTTAATTTATCAAATAAACCTTTTAAACTTGCAAAACAGAATTACTTCTTGGCTCAGTGGGGTCAGGGGGATTCCAAGAGAGGGGTGTTATACAAGGGTAGTCATCCAGAACGCATGAACTGGACCTAAAGATATATCAATAAGGGTTTTCATTCAGTATTCTAGACTAGGCGTTAACTTGGCTGTAGTGCTGAATTGAATCCTCTTACAAAGTGGGGGCTCGAGCCGAGACGTTGGGTTAGATTTACCAGTTGTGCAGCTTAATACAGTGTGCTAACTGACGGGATACATACACCCGGTCGGATCACCACGCTGCATTACGCTGTGAAGCATTCCTCAAAAGGGACACTCCAAGAAAAGTTCTGTTCTGCAAAAATAAAATACTAACTTCTGTAAGTCAGGACAGAGACCAATCTCTAGAATGACGACCTTAGTAGACATGAAAATAGCCAGAGAGCACCTCTTGCATAAGCTATTTGTGAGAGGTGAATGGACCGAACAGGGCCAGGATGTGTGGTTGCAGGCCATCACACAACAGGTCACTGAAACAGGGTCAGATATATATAGAGATCAGGGTCCCTTACATGTGGCCCTGAGTGAACTATATATGGCTCCTAAAGCCAAAGAGGAACACAATAAGATCGCCAGGATAGCAGCATACCTGTACCTTTATATGGGAGACATGCAGGATAGATGTGCTGAAAGCCAAAATCTGGCAAATAGGCAACAGATGGCATTACAGAAGGTCCAATCTGATCTGGACTCTTCTGAGCAGAGGCTGCAGAGGAGCCAGGAGTCAGAAAATGACAGCAGACTGTACATTACTAAAATAAAGGAGGATATGGATGTGCTGCAAAAGGAAAAGTCAGAACAGGATACTAGATTTCTGGCCCTGCAGAAGGAGCACCAAGACAGTTTGGACTCCTTACTGCAGAGCCAGAAAAAGCTGGAGCAACAGATCAATTTCAACAGGGCATGCACAGAGCAGGTAGCCACCCTGCAAATCCAACTAGACAGAGAGAAAGAGGAGAGCAATAAACTGATCCTGAAAGACCTGGATATCCAGGCAGAGTTTGATCAGGAGCGCCAGAAAGCTGGTGCCTTCCAAAGGCAAAGGGACGACCTGGCGGCACAAATGCAGGCTCTTAGTCAGGAAAGAGACGCCTTAGGCCAGGAAGTCTGCCATTTAAAAAGGAAAATGGAAGAAAATCACCTGGCCCACCAGGGACTGGGTGACCTCCAAAAAGAAAACCAGAACTTGCTAGAGCACACCAGGAGGGTGGAGGATGCTCTAGCAAGAAAGGAGCAGGCCAATAGGGACACAGCTCAGGAGGTAACCCTCCTGCAGCAAAGACTGGCCCAGTTCTCCAGGACCAACCAGGAAGCACAGAGGGAAAATGAGGCCCTCTGCCAACACAATGATAGGCTCCAACAGCAGGTAGCGATGCAGGAGAGACTGATAGAGTCGAGTAAGGCCTTAACTGAGGAACTGAAGGCACAAATGCAGGCTCTTGCATTGCAACAGGGAGCAGGGGCGGATAGAGATGAGGTTCGCTGGGAAATGGAAACTCCGGAGCATAACCTCAGGAGCCCTAGTACCAGAGGCCCTCATACCTCTCAGTCCCTGGACTCTGCCACCCCCATGTCCCCTGGCGCACATGAGCACAGGGCCACAGGGATGGCAGATTACTATCCAGCCAGAAGCATGGGGCTCATAGGCCAGTACCATCCAGGAATGGAGGGGTGGGCATCCGGGTATGGGCACCCAAGTACAATACAGTTCAGTGGGGAACCCCAGGAGAGTAGGCCCATTAAGGGCATCCTGAAAACCTCTGCCCAGTTAGGTCAGTGGAGGGGGTACCCATCAAATCCTGACAGCAAGGAGGAATCTGAAGACTCCTCTGAACTGCGCAGGACACAGGAGACCAGGTCCCCACATTCTGCCAGCCATTCCCAGGCTCGCAGAATCCGGGAAAACCTGGAAGAACAGACGGGAACCTCTGGGAGCAGTGCCTCTGAGTCCGACGAAGAATGGACAAGGGTTACCCGAACCAAAAAGGCCAATAAGGCAAAAAGGGCCTTGCTCAAGGACCCCTTAAAGCAGATTAAGGCGATCAGGAGCGTCATCACGCCTTACCATAAGAACGCTAAGTATTCTGTTTGGGAGCACTTAGAGTTGTTTGAACAAATGATGGAGACTTTCCATTTGAAGGACAGCCAAAGCTGCATTCAATATGTAAAGTGGACCTTCTCCCCGGAATACTCCAGTTTCTTTGCGGGGCTGGAGGACCAAAATCATTTAAGATGGTCCACCTATAAGGCGGCCATCCTGAAACATTTTTCTGTTCACAGAAATCCTCAAGAGGCTCGCAAGGCAGCCTACAATTTGCAATGTGGGGAGGATCAGGCCCCACAAGAATTTGTGCAGGAGTTAAAGCGGGCTTTTGCACAGACCACAAGAAGGGTGCGCACGGATAGCCGTGAATTTATAAACACGTTTTTCCATGCCTTGCCCAAATATATCATGACCCAGCTCGTGAGGGATTTTCACGAGAAAAGATCTTTAGACTGGGTCATTGAACAGGCTACCCGCATCTATGAGGTGCAGAAGCCCATAGAAAATAAAAGCAATGCCCAGAAAAACCCCAAAGCCAACAGCACCCCTGCTGCTGCCAAGGTGGCAGAGGTAAAGGTCACCCCCGTTTTGGATTTGGAGATGGGGGGGCCTAAAAACCTACCTGCACCTAATAATGCTAGGCCCAGAAGGTCCTCGGGCCAGTCGCAGACAGGGAGCCAGGGAGGCAGCCCCACAAATGGGGTCCCTCGCTCTCCTGACTATGTAAGTCCTCGCTACAAAGGTAACAGACCCATCCTGGGTTATGTGTGGACTCCTCCAGCCCAAGGGGGGGGATCCAGCCAAGCACCTAACCCAGGGAACTTCCCTCCAAACTTCCCACAGGAGGGCAGAAATTTACCAAACCCTGGGCAGAACTTTTTCCCCAGATATCCACCCGACTTCCAACCCCAAAATCATCCATCCTTCTTTCCTCAATTCCCTGAGCCCAGACCACTGAATCCGGGAGAGGGGAGGCCAAGGGTGGAGGGGTACCAAAATCTTCCCAACCAGGGGTACTACCAGAGGAGGGACAGCTATCCTTCCCGGGATCAGCCCAGGGGAGAAAACAGGGCCCCGTATCAGCCTGAGCGGGTTTCCCAGTTAGAGCGCCAGGTTCAAAACATGGCGCGGGATATGGGTCATATACTGAGGGCACAGCAGAACCCTCAGATCAGCATGCCGGCGCAGAACGCACCCAACTCTGGACCTGGTGCTCCAGAACAATGACGGGGGCAGCACCCCGATAACTCACCGGTTCCCAGGGAGGAGGCACAAGGGGAAGGGGGGTGTAAAGCCTTGGAGGAAGCTTCCTTCCTTACTTGTAAACAGCCCCTGGAAACCCAGGAACCGGAAACAAAATCTCTTGCCCCTGAAAGTCTGCCTCCTAAGGAGCAGAGGGGGGGTAGGAGAAACAAAAGACCCAAACAGACTCAGTTTGCGGAGGAGGTACAGATCTTCCAATTTGAGGGAGAGGGATCCTCAGAGGATCCTGGGAAAAGGATCTTCTCCTTCAGAGAGGGGGGAACTCCTCCCAAAGAAAAATGGGTCCCTAGGAATGCAAATCCAGACTGGGGAGATGTGGAGACTGAGCTACCGCCGCCCACCATCTCATCCCAGAACCAACAGCCAGAAAATCCCCTGGTTCAAACCCATCCTGGGGACTGCCTCCAAAAAGGGGGGGGCGGCCCAGAACCGGAACCAGGGGAACCCACAATGGCTCTGATCTCCAGTTGCCAACTGTTTCTTTCAGATTCCCAAGACTCTCCACAGAATTCTGCCGAAATCTCTTCGCTAGCGATGTCCAAAACCAGAAAATTAGCCCACCAGTTGTCCAAAAATGTACATTATCTGTGCCCCCTTGAGGAGAAGGAGGGAAGATATTATGCCCCGGTACAAGTACAGGGGCAGGGTACAATCTTGGCACTGGTGGACACTGGATCTCAAGCTACCCTTCTGTCCAGAAGGGCCTTTGACGAACTGAATGCAGGAAGGGGAGAGAATTACCAAATTCCTCTCACCTCTCTTCCTGGACAACTGCAGAACTTTGACGGGAAGGAAATTCCCGTCGAGGGGACGGCAGACTTGGACATTAAGATCGGGCGACATAAGTTGAAACACCCGGTCATAGTTGTGACCCCAGAGGGCACCCCTTGTTTACTAGGGAATGACCTCCTGAGAAGGTTGTCACCCCTAATAGATTGCGTAAACAAGGTCCTCTGGACTCAGACTAGCCGACCCATAAAATTAAAACAGAGTGTCAACCATGTTAGTTTAAACGGCACATGCCACATGGTTGAACAAAAATCTGACCAAGTAGAATTTCACTTCCAGAACAACCAAATTCCAGACGTGACGGTAATAGCAGTAGGACAACAGACTGGTGATGGGGGGTCCTCTCTATTTCTGAAAATCAACCTTCCTTCCAGTCTAAAGTGGTATTCCACGCTGGAAGGAAACACTCTGAAATTCTATACTAATCCACAATCAGAAACCCCCACTCCTATAGTCCAGAAAGATGTGAAATCAGCTCAAAGCCTGGCTGATATTCAGCAAATTGGAGAGCAGTTGTTCATCCCTGTTCAGTTAAATGATGGGAAGGACTCTGTTCTCGCTCGAGTGTGTGTGAACAACGGTAAGAGCTTCATCAGCGAAGCCATGTTCCGCCAACTCCCAAAAGATCCAGCCATTCCCACCTTCAAACTGATAGACAAATGGGAAATGGACCTGGAAGCACCTGACTCCAAACATCTCCTGCCAAGCAGGTGTATGCTCAAAATCTCCATTGGCAACAAGAGCATAGTCCATAATTGTTGGGTCGTGCGAGACGTCACTGCCGCCTTTTACTTAGGCAGTGACATTCTCAATCGCTTTGCCATTAGTTTGGACCTAATAAACTTCAAAGCTTGGTCCCGATTAGCGGATAATCCCATGGGCTTTGATGATCCAGAAAAAGCATTTAGGTCAGCTCAATTGCTACCTTATGCAGTTGAAATTCAGGTTAAAGAGGAAGTCACCATCCCAGAAAGGACCCGACAATTCTCCCTGGAAGTGAAAGTTAAAAGGGGACAAGAGTTGAAAAACCCTGATGCTTACATAAATCTAAATGCTTCTCTCCAACAGCAAGGGTTGGGGGTAAACCCGACTCCATTAGTCAACATAGAACATGACCCCATTCTAATAGAGGTGGATAACAGCGACTTAAAGAGTATTACTCTAGCCGCAGGCACCATTATTGGAATGGCGGTTGATGACCGACATTTCTCCATTGATCTTGTAAATGAACTGTTAGGACCCATCCCCAAGGACTGTTTTGACAGTGACAGTGATGACAACGCAACACCAGACAGGATTTTTACCCGGCATGGGGGTAACTTCCTGGTGTACACTTCCTGCCCCTATGGTAAGGAAGATGTGACCTGTGACTTCAGGAGGGATGAGGTGATTTTCCAGGTCCATGAGGGCTGCCTTTCCCACCTGAAGCCTCCGGTCCAAATCAGCACTCTGACCAGGGACTTCTCCACCCAGCTGGAGGAGGCCGCGGAGGTAGCCAAACCAGAAGTCTTTCCAGGCTTCAGGCAGATGGTGGAAGAGAGAGTCAACCTAGCTGATGCCTGTGTGACTCTGGAACAAAAGCAAAAGTTGAAACAAGTTTTCTTGGATTTCCAAGATCTCTTTGCGGTAGACTCATATGACTGTGGTCGCACCGACATCCACACCACAACAATCCCCACGGACCCTGGCATGACTCCAGTGTTTGTGAAGCAATATCGCTTGCCTCTCGCATCAATGGAGTCCCTTACTGAAATAATTAAGAACCTTGAGTCCCGGGGAATAATCCGTCCAGTCCACAGCACCTTCAATAATCCGGTGCTGGGAATATTGAAGCCAAACGGCCAGCGGAGACTCTGCTCTGACCTCAGGGAGCTCAACAAACGGGTCCACACTTCCCGATGGCCTCTTCCCTACATTGACCAAGGGCTGGCCCAGATTCAGGGGTCACAGGTATTCACTGCAATAGACCTGACCAATGGATACTGGACCGTGCCTGTCAGTAGGGAGGACCAATACAAGCTGGCTTTTACCTTTGGGGGCCAGCAGTACACATGGACCCCGACTCCCTTCGGATACCTTAACTCCGGTAATGAGTTCAATATTTTCCTACATAAGGCCATGCCCGACCTGGGTACGAGGGGTAACCTGGCTTATGTAGATGATGTCCTCATCAAAAGTTCATCTGTGGAGGAACACATAGCAGAGATCCGTTATGTTCTGACACAGTTGAGGGCCGCCGGAGCAAAACTTTCCTTTCAGAAAGCACAGTGGTGTAGATCCCGTGTTAATTTCTTGGGGCATGAGATTACTCCTCAGGGTCTCTGTCCCCAGGAAAAGAAAGTGGAAGCACTTCAGAAACTGAAAGACCCCACAACTCTGCGGGAACTAAGGAGCCTCCTTGGACTGACTAATTACAGCAGAAAGTTCATTGAGGGCTACGCAGAGATCACCAGACCCCTGATTCATCTCCTGAAGGGGGGGGTCAAGTGGGAATGGGGTTCAGAACAAGCCGAGGCAGTAAAACAACTCAAAAGAAGCCTCTCACAAGCGCCTTGCCTAGCTTACCCTGTCAGAAACAAGGAGTTCTTCCTGGAGACGGGGTTCTCTAATACGTGCTTGACGGCAGTATTATATCAAAAGCATGACAAGGTCAATAAAGTAATCTCCTATGCGAGCAAAACTTTATCCTCTGTGGAGGAAAAATTCAACGATTGTGAGAAGGCACTCCTGGCAACGGTGTGGGCATTGAAGAATTACCGCCCGTTTATCCAGGGGGAACACATCATAGTGGAGACTCCACACCAGCCTCTGCAATATCTCCAAAGTGACAGAATCCGGGCCGGAAATGTGAGTAATTCCCGAATTACTTCCTGGATTCTGTCAATGCAAGGCTTTCCTGTGGAGGTCAGATATGGCCAAAACAAGAAGAGTCCCCTCGCGCAAGGTCTGGCTGACTTGCATGATTGTGCCAGAGAAAACTGTCTCGAGGACGAAAGTCTAAAAATAAAGGACAACATGGAGGCATACCTTAATTCCCCCCACAAAGTCTTTGAAGAAGACAAGTGTGAGGGAATGCCCACTGTGTATGTGGATGGATGCTCTTACCATGTCGACAACAACGGGGAGAAAGAACTGGTGGCCGGCGTAGGGAATGCATGGGTGAATGAGTCCCCAGAACCCTCCGCTGGATACAAAATTGGTCCCCGAAGTAGTCAGGTGGCAGAATTGATGGCTGTGCATCAGGCCATCCTCACTGCTGTCCAGCATCAACTCCACGAACTGGTCATAATCACAGATTCGGATTATGTACGGAACGGGTTCGTGGAGCACCTGGTTAATTGGAAGACCAGAGGCATGGTATGTGCTAACAACAAACCCTTGAAACATGGGAAGTTGATCCAAAACATTGATGATCTGGTCACCTCGAATGGGATGACCATCTATTGGAAGAAGATCAGGGTCATTCCAAAGTAGAGGGACCAGACAAAACTGGAAATGACTTAGCTGATCAGCTGGCCAAAACCGGGGCCATCCAAGGGGATCTAATTGAGATTGAGTCCCTGTTGGGGGAAATCCAGGTCACTGCCATCACTAGGTCCCAGACAAATGCTCACAACGACCTCTCAATTGCACAATGGAGTAAGGAGACCCCTGATGCTGATTTGATTACTGCTCAGAAGGGGGATCCAATAATTGGTAAATTTTACCAGCACCTTGAGGACCCTGAGAACTTTCCCCTGACGGATACCGATTACATTGGGAAAGAGGACCTAAGAGTGTTGATGAAATGTCCCAAAATGTTCCGGATCCAAGACGGTTTGTTGGTAAGGAAATCCAAAGCTGGCCACGATCAGTGGGTGGTTCCTACCTCATTCCGAAGCCTGATGTTAAGTCACGCCCATGATGCGGCCACTGCCGGTCATAGGGGGTTTCACACAACATTGGAAATCTTAAGAGAGGTTGCATACTGGCCACACATGGGGCAGGACCTCGACCAGTACCTGAAGGGTTGCCTTGTGTGTGCACAATTTCAGCCATCATCCCTCACACACCGGGCGCCTTTACAAAAGAGGGGAATGACACTGCCATGGTCAGATTTACAAATCGACTTTGTAGGCCCTGTGATTCGCTCGGCTAGGGGGAATAAGTACATGTTGACCGTGACATGCTTGTTTACCAAGTGGGTGGAATGTCTCCCAGCCCCAAATTGCAAGGCAGAAACTGCAGCGGCCTTGATGATTAACCACATCTTTTCCCGTTTTGGTCTACCTCAAAGGATTGAGTCAGACAGAGGTAGCCACTTCACCAGTGAAGTAATGACAAAGATGTGGGAGATACTGGGGGTCAAGAGAAAGCTGCATATTGCTTATAGACCAGCTTCTTCTGGGGCAGTAGAGAGATATAACCGGACAATTGTGAGCATATTAAAGAAGTTTGTGGCAGATTCTGGGCCAAGTTGGGATATCCGATTACCTCTGGTCCTAATGGCCATCAGATCTACCCCTTCATCTGCAACCAAAATGTCACCATTTGAGTTGATGACTGGGCGCAAGATGGTGCTTCCGCAGCATTTGCTCTACAGGACCCAAGAGCAGACACTGATAAATGCCTCCACTACTCATGAGTATGTAGAGAATTTAAGGAAACACCTCCAACATGCTTTTGCTTATGCTCAGCGGAATCTAGAAAGATCGACTGATAGCATGAAGACCCATTATGACCTGAAAACTTCCAGGAAGGAATATCAGGTGGGAGACCGGGTCTATCTATACAACTTCCAAAGGAACCAGGCCAAGCAGCGCAAATTTTTGCCTACATGGAAGGGACCCTTTGAGATCGTCGATAAGATCTCCCCTGTGGCCTACAAGATCCGCATCCCCAAAGGTGGTTCGGCAGAGGGGGAAGACAAGTGGGTCCACATAAACCAGTTGAAATGTTGCCATCCCAGGCACACTCTGCAACAACTGGAGGAATCCTCTGGAATCCTAGCGGGTACTGTATCAGACTAATTCAGTTCCAATCATAAAACCTACCACATCTAGTCTCTAAAATATTGTGATTTACATGAAACTGTCTCTAGTGATGCTGTTTTTTTTTTCAAAATAAGAATGTAATATTTCGTTACGATGAAATGCATATGCTGCCCCACTATCTCAACAGTGGTGGAAAAAAAATCGTCTATGAGTAGATATTGCCGCTCTTCCTTTATCATCCTAGGAGAGATGAAACCATGAAGGATGACCAAGAAGGACGATCCGGAGACCGGGAGCAAAGACACAACGGGCCCGGGGTACCGCCCAATCTTCCCATCAGGACCGGCGAGGAGAACTGATCGATCTGACCGGATGGAGAAGAAGATGCTGAACTGTGCCATCTACAGAAGAGGAAGAAGATTATGCGGACAGACCGGTGCGTGGGTCAAAACCCTTGGGCACGCGACTCCCCATCGACCCAAACTCAAAGTGCAGTCACGTGGGGGGGCTTGTAGGGTGTCCTGACCCACGTTTAAGCTACCCTGCTACAACATTTGGTGCTGTGGGCTTAGGAAATTCAAGATGGCGGAAAACCCACATGTGCGCCGAAATCCAGGAAAGCTGCGCAGTTGTGCGCACACCAAAATGGTTACCTAACTTGCCACCCACCAGGGTAAAGAAAGGTCTTTGTTAACAAAATCCACTTTTACTGATGTCAAAAAGTTGCTGAAATCGTGACTCATTGGACCACTTTAAAGATTCAACCCTTTTTGTGGGGTTCCACATAACCATCTTACTGTAAGGAGCCCCATCAAAACAATGTTAAGCAAGGATTTACTACCATGTAAGAACCATTCCTGTTTAGAATGCATTAATCCAAGAAAATCCCAAAAATGGGTGCAGTACCAGTACTCACCACTATCCAAAAGCCGGCGTTTTAAAACCCACTGTGTGTTTTTCTGAAGGCAAGCAAAATGCCTATTTCAAACCTTGCAACATGTGCAAAATATTCACTGAACACCAGCAGACATTTGGCAGAATGGAGTTTTGTGTGCCTACAAAATCTGGGAAATGAAGAGCCCAAAAACAATGCTTATAACAAAAATGCTATGGAGTCAGCAGCTTAAGCCTAACTGCAACTGGATTTAAAACCACCAAAATCGAAAATGTTAAATTAAATGAGTGACCTATGTTTGGTGTCACATGCCTTTGTAACTGTTGAAATGTCATAGTTTTGCACTTAGAATCAGCATTCTAGCTGCATGTGTAAAATTACAAGTTATTTTAAAAGCAACAAAAAGTTAGCTGAAGGTCTGGCTTAAGGAACTTGATTTTGCCTAGCAACGGATCCCATCAGGAGTGAAACTTGAGTCACAACTATGTTCCCAGGCCAATGTTCCTTTTGCTGCCCACACTAAGGATATGCCATCTATCTGATAATTGAATTTCCTGTGCTCTGCCAGAGAGTGAACAAAGCCCTCTCCACTCAGGCAAAGGTTTTTATTACAGACGTCGTAAAAAGTGGCTTCCTCCTGGAGAAGCTGGGAGGGGCACTGCCTGTGAGAAGCAAGCTGGCTTGGCAGAAACTGGAAAGACTGGTTTCTGTACCATGTGACCTGAAAAGACACACCCCTGCAGCAAGGATATGGTTTTATAAAAAGGGGGATAATTCATAGTGCGGATATGTGAACATTTTATAAATGATACCATAATTCTTGTGATTTTTCTGCCCACAGTTTAAGACGTGGTAGGAACCGGTGGTATGTTCAGGGGGGTTTTAGCGGAAAAGTGGATATTACTCTAAATGTGTGCATGTTAAAAATCTGAAACTTCATCAGTTAATGTCCCTACCCCCTGCACACATGTATGTAAAGTTGGGTCCATGTCGGAAATTGAAAAAGCAGTTAAAAAGTCAATTATGTACACTCTTTGAATGCAAGCTCCGAGAATGAGCAGATTTGGACATAGACATGGCTAAATTCAGCCACACCATGTATATGTAATTTCAAACAACTGTGTAACTCTGAAGTATGGATTTTGATCATATATATATTTGGGTGCACAGATGATAAGGGAGGTTGTTTCAAGAGATCATAAAATGACATCAATCTGACTCACAGTTCAGTTTGCCAATCAAGCGGAGGAATGGAAGCCTGACCAATGACGAATGAGAGGGGCAAGTCTAGTGATGCAACACACACACCCATTCTCAAGAAACAGATAAAAGCAGAGAGTCAGGACACATAGACACATTCAATTTCATCTGCCGCTGGAAGCCCTGCCGGAAAAATCCATACTTACCTCCATCAAACTCCAGAAAGCCAAACTAGAGACTTCAATCTATCCAGAGCAGAGACCAGACCAGAGAGAAAGCAGTGCTGTGCCTAGCAGAGACCAGACCAGAGAGAAAGCAGTGCTGTGCCTAGCCGAGACCAGACCAGGTGCTGTGAGCAGAATCCGGAAAGACCTGACCAGACTGAAGATCGTGACCAAGTCGCTTTCCTGTTCAAAATCTCTTGTGAGTACTTAGCAAAACTCAGAACACATCTCTTAGTTTAAATTCATCTAATTCAATCTATTTAACCTAAGTAGAACTGCCTCCTATCTGTCACCTGTCATTTCTAGTAAAATTTGTCATTTTGAAAAAGTGTGCGTTTAAAATTTACAAAACCAAAAATGACCTTTACTAAATTACTCATATCTTCGCAACCGTTTGGGCTAGAGACTTGCAATAACTTTCATTTGGAAGCTGAGATCCCAGGCTTTCCTAGGACCCCAAAACGGTAGAGATAGTCCTTGCGGTTCCTTTGTAATAGCGCTCGGCGCATCCGCGAATTTTGCCGCGATTTGCAATTTCTTCACATGTAAAAAAACTGCTGCTGCCTGATTTCATTTGCCAGAAATTCGTTTAACCTGCTAACTATCCCTGCATCATTGCTAGTGTGAGCCTGGACTAATATTAACTAGATACCACTCATCCTGAACCTCTAAAAGGGAATTAAGAGCGTTTCCAGCATATTTCTCATTCATTGCTAGCACCTATCAAAGCATTTGCCTGTGTTTTCAAACTTCTGTTTAAGCTTGCTGGATTGAACTGAATTACAGTTGATTGCATTTCTGAGAACTGTGTGTTTTCCTTCCATTTCCTTGCCTTGCATCAAGGGGGGGAGGGGAGTAGCCAGAGAAAAGTGATTACATTGTTTGGTTGAAATCATATTGCGTATTTTCTGTACTGCATTCATTGAATATTGCATCCACCTGAGCCTACATAAAGCATCCTCTACCACATTATACTTTTGTTCCTATTTACCAGTGTGCTACCTTATCCATTTCATGTCAACTCATTAGTGATTAAAGAAGTGTGCTAGTGCCAGATTCTCCGTTGTTAATATTTACCATATCAGATTAAGTGTGATATTCAATTATTAATTTATTAAAAAGTGTGATATATATTTTAATTTATCAAATAAACCTTTTAAACTTGCAAAACAGAATTACTTCTTGGCTCAGTGGGGTCAGGGGGATTCCAAGAGAGGGGTGTTATACAAGGGTAGTCATCCAGAACGCATGAACTGGACCTAAAGATATATCAATAAGGGTTTTCATTCAGTATTCTAGACTAGGCGTTAACTTGGCTGTAGTGCTGAATTGAATCCTCTTACAACATGTGCGCCGAAATCCAGGAAAGCTGCGCAGTTTGTGCGCACACCGAAATGGTTGCCTCACTTGCCACCCACCAGTGCGAGAATGAAAGGCCGGGTTGCCATGAGGGAAATGGGTTGCCAAAGGAAAAACAGTAGCGCCGGTTAGCTTCAAAGCGCTTTAAAACCACCATTGGACTACCCGCACAGTAGTCTGAAACCATTGGGAATGGAAATGCTGATTGCCAAATGCAACCTAGAATGGTGGGGAATTCATTTCTTAAATCTCAAAAATGGGTGCAGTACCAGTACTCACCACTATCCAAAAGCCGGCATTTTAAAACCACACCAGATTTTACTTTTTTGTGTAAAACTGAATGAACCCAAAGCAGGCTAAAGAAAGACTTACTGAGAGGTGGATCCAATGTAAAGTTATATTCTGAAGTGACTTGAAGGTTTATAACAAGACTGGCTGCGCTGTGGATTTCAGCAGTTTAAGTTGCACTGGATTTAAAGACACTAAAATCGAAAATGTTTAGATTAAATGAGTGACCTATGTTTGGTGTCACATGCCTTTGTAACTGTTTAAATGTCATAGTTTTAAACTTAGAATCAGCCTTCTAGCTGCATATGTGAAAATGTTTAGTTTTATTTGAATGCAGAAACTGGGGAACAGAAATGACAGCTTAAAGAGATTCCAATTTGCCTGGCAACTACCCCCATCAGGAGTGAAACTTGAGTCACAGCTGTGTTCCCAGGCCTAGCTGCCCTTTTGCTGCTCACACTAAGGATATGCCATCTATCTGATAACTGAATTACCTGTGCTCTACAGGAGCTCTGAACAAAGCCCTGTCCTGGCTCAGGCAAAGGTTTTATTGGCAGGAGTCGTAAATGGTCGTAAAAAGTGGCTTCCTCCTGAGGAAAGGGGAGGGGCACTGCCTGTGAGAGCAAGCTGGCTTGGCAGAACTGGAAAAACCAGTATTTCTACCTTGTGCTGAGAGGAAACCACACCCCTTTGGAGCCAGAACATAACTTTAAAAAGATGGATCACTCATAGTACGGACATGTGAAAATTTTATAAATGACACCATAATTCTTGTGATTTTTCTGCCCACATTTTAAGAGGTTTTTCGACCCGGTGGCGTGTTCAGGGGGGTTTTAGCGGAAAAGTGGATATTACTCTAAATGTATGCATGTTAAAAATCTGAAACTTCATCAGTTAATGTCCATACTCCCTGCGCACATGTATGTAAAGTTGGGTCAATGTCAGAAATTGAAAAATCAGTTAAAAAGTCAATTATGTGCCATGTCTGAATGCAAGCTCTTAGAAACAGCAGATTTGGACAGAGACATGGCTAAATTCAGCCACACCATGTATATGTAATTTCAAGCAACTGTGTAACTGTGAAATATGTCTTTTATTATCAAATATAGAATGTGTGCAATCTGACAGAGGAGTGTCCTTTCTGCAGGCTGTAAAATGACATCACTCTGACCCAACCTAGCTCCCCCAATCAAATGATAAATGGAAGTTTGACCAATTAGAAGCTGAGAGAGAGGTAGGGTCAGTGATGCTAGAACACACCCACATTCTAAACACATAAAAGCAGACAGACAGGACAGATAGGGACTTTTCAAATCCATCTGCCGCTGGAAGCTCTGCCGGAAAAATCCATACTTTACCTCCATCAAACCTCCAGAGAGCCAAACTAGAGACTTCAATCTATCCAGAACTAGAGACCCAGACCAGAGAACCAGAGAGAGCTGACCCAGATCACTGTGAAGTGCAGAGACCAGAGGCGAGTTTAAAACCTGACCAGATCCATGGCGAGGCCCATTTCACTCAAGAATATAGTGTGAGTACCTAGAAAACTGTGCAGAACCAATCTCCTAGTTAAAATAATATAATTCAATCTAGCTTAATCTAAGTAGAACTGTCTCTTAACCGTCACCTGTCATTTGTAAAGCTGTCACTTGTCATTTCCTAGTTGCAAGCTGCACTTGTCTTTTTGAACTTTAAAATTTCAAATCTGAAAAACGACCTTCACAAAATCGCTCATATCTCCGCAACCGTTTGTGCTAGAGACTTGCAATAACTTTCAAAGGAAAGGTTAGAATCGTGGCTTTCCTACGAACCTAGAACCGCATTCCTACCCCTTATAGTTTTACCGCAATCGCGGAACACGCATTCGCGAATTTTACCGCGATTTGCAAATTTCTTCACATGTAAAAACTGCTGCTGCTTGCCTTCCATTTGCCAGAAATTCGTTTAACCTGCTAACTATCCCTGCATCATTGCTAGTGTGAGCCTGGACTAATATTAACTAGATACCACTCACCCTGAACCTCTGAAAGGGAATTAAAAGCATTTCCAGCATATTTCTCATCCATTGCTAGCACATATCAAAGCATTTTGCCTGTGTTTTCAAAACTCCTATCTGTTTTCTGTAGTGTAAGCTTGCTGGGGTGAACTGATTTACATTGATTGCATTTCTGAGAACTGTGTGTTTTCCTTCCATTTCCTTGCCTTGCATCAAGGGGGGGAGGGGATTGCCAGAGAAAAGTGATTACATTGTTTGGTTGAAATCATATTGAGTATTTTCTGTACTGCATTCATTGAATATTGCATCCACCTGAGCTTACATAAAGCATCCTCTACCACATTATACTTTTGTTCCTATTTACCAGTGTGCTACCTTATCCATTTCATGTCAACTCATTAGTGATTATAAGAAGTGTGCTAGTGCCAGATTCTCCGTTGTTGATCTTTATCATATCAGATTAAGTGTGCTATTCAATTATTAATTTATTATAAAGTGTGATATATATATATATTTTAAATTATCAAATAAACCTTTTAAACTTGCAAAACAGAACTACTTCTTGGCTCAGTGGGGTCAGGGGGATTCCAAGAGAGGGGTGTTATATAGGGGTAGTCATCCAGAACGCATGAACTGGACATAAAGATATATCAATAAGGGTTTTCATTCAGTATTCTAGACTAGGCGTTAACTTAGCTGTAGTGCTGAATTGAATCCTCTTACAAATTGGGGGCTCGAGCCGAGACGTTGGGTTAGATTTACCACTTGTGCAGCTTAATACAGTGTGCTAACTGACTGGATACATACATCCGGTCGGATCACCACGCTGCATTACGCTGTGAAGCATTCCTCAAAAGGGACACTCCAAGAAAAGTTCTGTTCTGCAAAAATAAAATACTAACTTCTGTAAGTCAGGACAGAGACCAATCTCTAGAATGACGACTTTGGTAGATATGAAAATAGCCAGAGAGCACTTCTTACATAAATTATTTGTGAGAGGTGAATGGGCTGAGCAGGGCCAGGATGCCTGGTTGCAGGCCATCACGCGACAGGCCACTGAAACAGGGTCAGACTTATGGAGAGATCAGGGTCCATTACATGTGGCCCTGAGTGAACTATATATGGCTCCTAAAGCCAAAGAGGAACACAATAAGATTGCCAGGATAGCGGCATACCTGTACCTATATATGGGAGACATGCAGGATAGATGTGCTGAAAGCCAAAATCTGGCAAATAGGCAACAGATGGCGTTAGAGAAGGTCCAATCTGACCTGGTCTCTTCTGAGCAGAGGCTGCAGAGGAGCCAGGAGTCAGAAAATGACAGCAGACTGTACATCACTAAAATGAAGGAGGATATGGATGTGCTGCAAAAGGAAAAGTCAGAACAAGATACCAGATTTCTGGCCTTGCAGAAGGAACACCAAGAAGGTTTGGACTCCCTACTGCAAAGCCAGAAAAAGCTGGAGCAACAGCTAGACTTCAATAGGGCATGTGCTGAGCAGGTAGTCACCCTGCAAGGCCACCTAGATAGAGTGAAGGCAGAGAGCAACAAACTAATTCTGAAAGACCTGGATACCCAGGCAGAGTTTGATCAGGAGCGCCAGAATGCTGGTGCCTTCCAAAGGCAGAGGGACGACCTGGCAGCACAGATGCAGGCTCTCAGTCAGGAAAGGGATACCTTAGGCCAGGAAGTCTGCCATTTAAAAAGAAAAATGGAAGAAAATCACCTGACCCACCAGGGACTGGGTGACCTCCAAAAAGAACACCAGAACTTGCTAGAGCACACCAGGAGGGTGGAGGATGCTCTAGCAAGAAAGGAGCAGGCCAATAGGGACACAGCTCAGGAGGTAACCCTCCTGCAGCAAAGACTGGCCCAGTTCTCCAGGACCAACCAGGAAGTACAGAGGGAAAATGAGGCTCTCTGCCAGCACAATGAGAGGCTCCAGCAACAGGTAGCGATGCAGGAGAAACTGATAGAGTCGAGTAAGGCCTTAACAGAGGAACTGAAAGCACAAATGCAGGCTCTTGCATTGCAACAGGGAGCAGGGGCGGATAGAGATGAGGTCCGCTGGGAAAGAGAGACTCCTGACCATAACCGCAGGAGCCCTAACCCCAGGGGCCTTCATCTCCCCCAGTCCCTGGACTCTACCACCCCCATGTCCCCGGGCGCACATGAGCACAGGGCCGCAGGGATGGCAGATTACTATCCAGCTAAGAGTATGGGGCTCATAGGCCAGTACCACTCAGGAATGGAGGGGTGGGCATCCGGGTATGGGCACCCAAGTACAGTACAGTTCAATGGGGAACCCCAGGAGAGTAGGCCCATTAAGGGCATCCTGAAAACCTCTGCCCAGTTAGGTCAGTGGAGGGGGTACCCATCAAACCCTGGCAGCAAGGAGGAATCTGAAGACTCCTCTGAACTGCGCAGGACACAGGAGACCAGGTCCCCACATTCTGCCAGCCATTCCCAGGCTCGCAGAATCCGGGAAAACCTGGAAGAACAGACGGGAACCTCTGGGAGCAGTGCCTCTGAGTCCGAGGATGAATGGACAAGGGTTACCCGAACCAAAAAGGCCAATAAGGCAAAAAGGGCCTTGCTTAAGGACCCCTTAAAGCAGATTAAGGCGATCAGGAGCGTCATCACGCCTTACCATAAGAACGCTAAGTATTCTGTTTGGGAGCACTTAGAGTTGTTTGAACAAATGATGGAGACTTTCCATTTGAAGGACAGCCAAAGCTGTATTCAATATGTAAAGTGGACCTTCTCCCCGGAATACTCCAGTTTCTTTGCGGGGCTGGAGGACCAAAATCATTTAAGATGGTCCACCTATAAGGCGGCCATCTTGAAACATTTTTCTGTTCACAGAAATCCTCAAGAGGCTCGCAAGGCAGCCTACAATTTGCAATGTGGGGAGGATCAGGCCCCACAAGAATTTGTGCAGGAGTTAAAGCGTGCTTTTGCACAGACCACAAGAAGGGTGCGCACGGATAGCAGGGAATTTATAAATACGTTTTTCCATGCCTTGCCCAAATATATCATGACCCAGCTCGTGAGGGATTTTCACGAGAAAAGATCTTTAGACTGGGTCATTGAACAGGCTACCTGGATCTATGAGGTGCAGAAACCGATAGATAGCAAAAGTAATGCCCAGAAAAACCCCAAAGCCAACAGCACCCCTGCTGCTGCCAAGGTGGCAGAGGTAAAGGTCACCCCCGTTTTGGATTTGGAGATGGGGGGGCCTAAAAACCTGCCTGCACCTAATAATTCTAGGCCCAGGAGGTCCTCGGGTCAGTCACAGACAGGGAGCCAAGGAGGCAGCCCCACAAATGGGGTCCCTCGCTCTCCTGATTATGTAAGTCCCCGTTACAAGGGAAATCGACCCATCCTGGGTTATGTGTGGACTCCTCCAGCCCAAGGGGGGGGATCCAGACAAGCACCTAACCCAGGGAACTTCCCTCCAAACTTCCCACAGGAGGGCAGAAATTTACCAAACCCTGGGCAGAACTTTTTCCCCAGATATCCACCCGACTTCCAGCCCCAAAACCATCCATCCTTCTTTCCCCAATTCCCTGAGCCCAGACCACTGAATCCGGGAGAGGGGAGGCCAAGGGTGGAGGGGTACCCAAATCTTCCCAACCCGGGGTATTACCAGAGGAGGGACAGCTACCCTTCCCGGGATCAGCCCAGGGGAGAAAACAGGGCCCCGTATCAGCCTGAGCGGGTTTCCCAGTTAGAGCGCCAGGTTCAAAACATGGCGCGGGACCTGGGTCACATACTGAGGGCTCAGCAGAACCCTCAGATGGGCGTGCCGGCGCAGAACGCACCCAACTCTGGACCTGGTGCTCCAGAACAATGACGGGGGCAGCACCCCGATAACACACCGGTTCCCAGGGAGGAGGCACAAAGGGAAGGGGGGTGTAAAGCCTTGGAGGAAGCTTCCTTCCTCACTTGTAAACAGCCCCTGGAAACCCAGGAACCGGAAACGAAATCTCTTGCCCCTGAAAGTCTGCCCCCTAAGGAGCAGAGGGGGGGTGGGAGAAACAAAAGACCCAAACAGACTCAGTTTGAGGAGGAGGTACAGGTCTTCCAATTTGAGGGAGAGGGATCCTCAGAGGATCCTGGGAAAAGGATCTTCTCCTTCAGAGAGGGGGGAACTCCTCCCAAAGAAAAATGGGTCCCTAGGGATGCAAATACAGACTGGGGAGATGTGGAGACTGAGCTACCGCCGCCCACCATCTCATCCCAGAACCAACAGCAAGAAAATCCCCTGGTTCAAACCCATCCTGGTGACTGCCTCCAAAAAGGGGGGGGCGGCCCGGAACCGGAGCCAGGGGAACCCACAATGGCTCTGATCTCCAGTTGCCAACTTTTTCTTTCAGATTCCCAAGGCTCTCCACAGAATTCTGCCCAAAATTCTTCTCTCGCGATGTCCAAAACCAGAAAGTTAGCCCACCAGTTGTCCAAAAATGTACATTATCTGTGCCCCCTTGAGGAGAAGGAGGGAAGATATTATGCCCCGGTACAAGTACAGGGGCAGGGTACAATCTCGGCACTGGTGGACACTGGATCTCAAGCTACCCTTCTGTCCAGAAGGGCCTTTGATGAACTGAATGCAGGAAGGGGAGAGGATTACCAAATTCCTCTCACCTCTCTTCCTGGACAACTGCAGAACTTTGACGGGAAGGAAATTCCCGTTGAGGGGACTGCAGACTTGGACATTAAGATCGGGCGACACAAGTTGAAACACCCGGTCATAGTTGTGACCCCAGAGGGCACCCCTTGTTTACTAGGGAATGACCTCCTGAGAAGGTTGTCACCCCTAATAGATTGTGTAAACGAGGTCCTCTGGACCCAGACTAGCCGACCAATAAAATTAAAACAGAGTGTCAACCATGTTAGTTTAAACGGCACCTGCCACATGGTTGAACAAAAATCTGACCAAGTAGAATTTCACTTCCAGAATAGCCAAATTCCAGACGTGACAGTAATAGCAGTAGGACAACAGACTGGTGATGGGGGGTCCTCTCTATTTCTGAAAATCAACCTTCCTTCCAGTCTAAAGTGGTACTCCACGCTGGAAGGAAACACTCTGAGATTCTATACTAATCCACAATCAGAAACTCCCACTCCTATAGTCCAGAAAGATGTGAAATCAGCTCAGAGCCTGGCTGATATTCAGCAAATTGGAGAGCAGTTGTTCATCCCTGTTCAGTTAAATGATGGGAAGGACTCTGTTCTCGCTCGAGTGTGTATGAACAACGGTAAGAGCTTCATCAGCGAAGCCATGTTTCGCCAACTCCCAAAAGATCCAGCCATTCCCACCTTCAAACTGATAGACAAATGGGAAATGGACCTGGAAGCACCTAATTCCAAACATCTCCTGCCAAGCAGGTGTATGCTCAAAATCTCCATTGGCAACAAGAGCATAGTCCACAATTGTTGGGTCGTGCGAGACGTCCCTGCCGCCTTTTACTTAGGCAGTGACATTCTCAATCGCTTTGCCATTAGTTTGGACCTAATAAACTTCAAAGCTTGGTCCCGATTAGCGGATAATCCCATGGGCTTTGATGATCCAGAAAAAGCATTTAGGTCAGCTCAATTGCTACCTTATGCAGTTGAAATTCAGGTTAAAGAGGAAGTCACCATCCCAGAAAGGACCCGACAATTCTCCCTGGAAGTGAAAGTTAAAAGGGGACAAGAGTTGAAAAACCCTGATGCTTACATACATCTAAATGCTTCTCTCCAACAGCAAGGGTTGGGGGTAAACCCAACTCCATTAGTCAACATAGAACATGACACCATTCCAATAGAGGTGGATAACAGCGACTTAAAGAGTATTACTCTAGCCGCAGGCACCATTATTGGAATGGCGGTTGATGACCGACATTTCTCCATTGATCTTGTAAATGAACTGTTAGGACCAATCCCCAAGGACTGTTTTGACAGTGACAGTGAGGACCATACAACACCAGACAGGATTTTTACCCGGCATGGGGGGAACTTCCTGGTGTACACTTCCTGCCCCTATGGTAAGGAAGATGTGACTTGTGATTTCAGGAGGGATGAGGTGATTTTCCAGGTCCATGAGGGCTGCCTTTCCCACCTGAAGCCTCCAGTCCAAATCAGCACTCTGACCAGGGACTTCTCCACCCAGCTGGAGGAGGCCGCTGAAATAGCCAAACCAGAAGTCTTTCCAGGCTTCAGGCAGATGGTGGAAGAGAGAGTCAACCTAGCTGATGCCTTTGTGACTCTGGAACAAAAGCAAAAGTTGAAACAAGTTTTCTTGGATTTCCAAGATCTCTTTGCGGTAGACTCATATGACTGTGGCCGCACCGACATCCACACGACCACAATCCCCACGGACCCTGGCATGACTCCTGTGTTTGTGAAGCAATATCGCTTGCCTCTCGCATCAATGGAGTCCCTTACTGAAATAATTAAGAACCTTGAGTCCCGGGGAATAATCCGTCCAGTCCACAGCACCTTCAATAATCCGGTGCTGGGGATATTGAAGCCAAACGGCCAGTGGAGACTCTGCGCCGACCTCAGGGAGCTCAACAAACGGGTCCATACTTCCCGATGGCCTCTGCCCTACATTGACCAAGGGCTGGCCCAGATCCAGGGGTCACAGGTATTCACTGCAATAGACCTGACCAATGGATACTGGACTGTGCCTGTCGGTAGGGAGGACCAATACAAGCTGGCTTTTACCTTTGGGGGCCAGCAGTACACATGGACCCGGACTCCCTTCGGATACCTCAACTCCGGCAATGAATTCAACATTTTCCTACATAAGGCCATGCCCGACCTGGGTGCGAGGGGTAACCTGGCTTATGTAGATGATGTCCTCATCAAAAGTTCATCTGTGGAGGAACACATAGCGGAGATCCGTTATGTTCTGACACAGTTGAGGGCCGCCGGAGCAAAACTTTCCTTTCAGAAAGCACAGTGGTGTAGAACCCGTGTTAATTTCTTGGGGCATGAGATTACTCCTCAGGGTCTCTGTCCCCAGGAAAAGAAAGTGGAAGCACTTCAGAAACTGAAAGACCCCACAACTCTGCGGGAACTAAGGAGCCTCCTTGGACTGACTAATTACAGCAGGAAGTTCATTGAGGGCTACGCAGAGATCACCAAACCCCTGATTCATCTCCTGAAGGGGGGGGTCAAGTGGGAATGGGGTCCAGAACAAGCCGAGGCAGTAAAACAACTCAAGAGAAGCCTCTCACAAGCGCCTTGCCTAGCTTACCCTGTCAGAAACAAGGAGTTCTTCCTGGAGACGGGGTTCTCTAATACGTGCTTGACGGCAGTATTATACCAAAAGCATGACAAGGTCAATAAAGTAATCTCCTATGCGAGCAAAACTTTATCCTCTGTGGAGGAAAAATTCAACGATTGTGAGAAGGCACTCCTGGCAACGGTGTGGGCATTGAAGAATTACCGCCCGTTTATCCAGGGGGAACACATCATAGTGGAGACTCCACACCAGCCTCTGCAATATCTCCAAAGTGACAGAATCCGGGCCGGAAATGTGAGTAATTCCCGAATTACTTCCTGGATTCTGTCAATGCAAGGCTTTCCTGTGGAGGTCCGATATGGCCAAAACAAGAAGAGTCCCCTCGCGCAAGGTCTGGCTGACTTGCATGATTGTGCCAGAGAAAACTGTCTCGAGGACGAAAGTCTAAAAATCAAGGACAACACGGAGGCATACCTTAATTCCCCACACAAAGTCTTTGAAGAGGACAAGTGTGAGGGAATGCCCACTGTCTATGTGGATGGATGCTCTTACCATGTTGACAACAACGGGGAGAAAGAACTGGTGGCTGGCGTAGGGAATGCATGGGTGAATGAGTCCCCAGAACCCTCCGCTGGATACAAAATTGGTCCCCGAAGTAGTCAGGTGGCAGAATTGATGGCTGTGCATCAGGCCATCCTCACTGCTGTCCAGCATCAACTCCACGAACTGGTCATAATCACAGATTCGGATTATGTACGGAACGGGTTCGTGGAGCACCTGGTTAATTGGAAAACCAGAGGCATGTTATGTGCTAACAACAAACCCTTGAAACATGGGAAGTTGATCCAAAACATTGATGATCTGGTCACATCGAATGGGATGACCATCTATTGGAAAAAGATCAAGGGTCATTCCAAAGTAGAGGGACCAGACAAAACTGGAAATGACTTAGCTGATCAGTTGGCCAAAACCGGGGCCATCCAAGGGGATCTAATTGAGATTGAGTCCCTGTTGGGGGAAATCCAGGTCACAGCTATCACTAGGTCCCAGACAAATGCTCACGACGACCTTTCAATTGTACAATGGAGTAAGGAGACCCCTGATGCTGATTTGATTACCGCTCAGAAGGGGGATCCAATAATTGGTAAATTTTACCAGCATCTTGAGGACCCTGAGAACTTTCCCCTGACGGATACCGATTACATTGGGAAAGAGGACCTAAGAGTGTTGATGAAATGTCCAAAAATGTTCCGAATCCAAGACGGTTTGCTGGTAAGGAAATCCAAAGCTGGCCACGATCAGTGGGTGGTTCCTACCTCATTCCGAAGCCTGATGTTAAGTCACGCCCATGATGCGGCCACTGCCGGTCATAGGGGGTTTCACACAACATTGGAAATCTTAAGAGAGGTTGCATACTGGCCACACATGGGGCAGGACCTCGACCAATACTTGAAGGGGTGTCTTGTGTGTGCACAATTTCAGCCATCATCCCTCACGCACCGTGCGCCTCTCCAAAAGCGGGGGATGACACTGCCATGGTCAGATTTACAAATCGACTTTGTAGGCCCTGTGATTCACTCGGCTAGGGGGAATAAGTACATGTTGACTGTGACATGCTTGTTTACCAAGTGGGTGGAATGTCTCCCAGCCCCAAACTGCAAGGCAGAAACTGCAGCTGCCTTGATGATTAACCACATCTTTTCCCGTTTTGGTCTACCTCAAAGGATTGAGTCAGACAGAGGTAGCCACTTCACCAGTGAAGTAAATACAAAGATGTGGGAGATACTGGGGGTCAAAAGGAAGTTGCATATTGCTTATCGGCCAGCTTCTTCTGGGGCAGTAGAGAGATATAACCGAACCATTGTGAGCATATTAAAGAAGTTTGTGGCAGATTCTGGGCCAAGTTGGGATATCCGATTACCTCTGGTCCTAATGGCCATCAGATCTACCCCTTCATCTGCAACCAAAATGTCACCATTTGAGTTGATGACTGGACGCAAGATGGTGCTTCCTCAGCATTTGCTCTACAGGACCCAAGAGCAGACACTGATAAATGCCTCCACAACTCATGAGTATGTGGAGAATTTAAGGAAACACCTCCAACATGCTTTTGCTTACGCTCAGCGGAATCTAGAAAGATCGGCTGATAGCATGAAGACCCATTATGACCTGAAAACTTCCAGGAAAGAATATCAGGTGGGAGACCGGGTCTATCTATACAACTTCCAAAGAAACCAGGCCAAGCAGCGCAAATTTTTGCCTACATGGAAGGGACCCTTTGAAATCATAGACAAAATCTCCCCTGTGGCCTACAAAATCCACATCCCCAAAGGTCCTTTGGCAGAGGGAGAAGACAAGTGGGTCCACATAAACCAGTTGAAATGTTGCCATCCCAGGCACACTCTGCAACAACTGGAGGAATCCTCTGGAATCCTAGCGGGTACTGTCTCAGACTAATTCAGTTCCAACCATAAAACATACCACATCTAGTCTCTAAAATATTGTGATTTGCATGAAACTGTCTCTTAGTTATACTGTTTTTTTTTTTTCAAAATAAGAATGTAATGTTTCATTATGTTGAAATGCATATGCTGCCCCACTATCTCAACAGTGGTGGAAAAACGTCTATGAGTAGGTATTGCCGCTCTTCCTTTGTCGTCCTAGGAGAAAGAAAACCTGAAGACGGGCCAAGGAGGACGATCCGGAGACCGGGAACGAAGATCCAATGGGCCCAGTGGACCGCCCAATACTCCCATCAGGACTGGCGAGGAGAACCGATCGATCAGTACCGGATGGAGAAGAAGATGCTGAACTATGCCATCTACAGAAGAGGAAGAAGATTATGCGGACAGACCGGTGCGTGGGTCAAAACCCTTGGGCACGCGACTCCCCATCGACTCAAATTCAAAGTGCAGTCGCGTGGGGGGGCTTGTTGGGTGTCCTGACCCACGTTTAAGCTATCATGCCACAACATTTGGTGCTGTGGGCTTAGAAAATTCAAGATGGCGGAAAACCCACATGTGCGCCGAAATCCAGGAAAGCTGCGCAGTTTGTGCGCACACCGAAATGGTTGCCTCACTTGCCACCCACCAGTGCGAGAATGAAAGGCCGGGTTGCCATGAGGGAAATGGGTTGCCAAAGGAAAAACAGTAGCGCCGGTTAGCTTCAAAGCGCTTTAAAACCACCATTGGACTACCCGCACAGTAGTCTGAAACCATTGGGAATGGAAATGCTGATTGCCAAATGCAACCTAGAATGGTGGGGAATTCATTTCTTAAATCTCAAAAATGGGTGCAGTACCAGTACTCACCACTATCCAAAAGCCGGCATTTTAAAACCACACCAGATTTTACTTTTTTGTGTAAAACTGAATGAACCCAAAGCAGGCTAAAGAAAGACTTACTGAGAGGTGGATCCAATGTAAAGTTATATTCTGAAGTGACTTGAAGGTTTATAACAAGACTGGCTGCGCTGTGGATTTCAGCAGTTTAAGTTGCACTGGATTTAAAGACACTAAAATCGAAAATGTTTAGATTAAATGAGTGACCTATGTTTGGTGTCACATGCCTTTGTAACTGTTTAAATGTCATAGTTTTAAACTTAGAATCAGCCTTCTAGCTTCATATGTGAAAATGTTTAGTTTTATTTGAATGCAGAAACTGGGGAACAGAAATGACAGCTTAAAGAGATTCCAATTTGCCTGGCAACTACCCCCATCAGGAGTGAAACTTGAGTCACAGCTGTGTTCCCAGGCCTAGCTGCCCTTTTGCTGCTCACACTAAGGATATGCCATCTATCTGATAATTGAATTACCTGTGCTCTACAGGAGCTCTGAACAAAGCCCTGTCCTGGCTCAGGCAAAGGTTTTATTGGCAGGAATCGTAAATGGTCGTAAAAAGTGGCTTCCTCCTGAGGAAAGGGGAGGGGCACTGCCTCTGAGAGCAAGCTGGCTTGGCAGAACTGGAAAAACCAGTATTTCTACCTTGTGCTGAGAGGAAACCACACCCCTTTGGAGCCAGAACATAACTTTAAAAAGATGGATCACTCATAGTACGGACATGTGAAAATTTTATAAATGACACCATAATTCTTGTGATTTTTCTGCCCACATTTTAAGAGGTTTTTCGACCCGGTGGCGTGTTCAGGGGGGTTTTAGCGGAAAAGTGGATATTACTCTAAATGTATGCATGTTAAAAATCTGAAACTTCATCAGTTAATGTCCATACTCCCTGCGCACATGTATGTAAAGTTGGGTCAATGTCAGAAATTGAAAAATCAGTTAAAAAGTCAATTATGTGCCATGTCTGAATGCAAGCTCTTAGAAACAGCAGATTTGGACAGAGACATGGCTAAATTCAGCCACACCATGTATATGTAATTTCAAGCAACTGTGTAACTGTGAAATATGTCTTTTATTATCAAATATAGAATGTGTGCAATCTGACAGAGGAGTGTCCTTTCTGCAGGCTGTAAAATGACATCACTCTGACCCAACCTAGCTCCCCCAATCAAATGATAAATGGAAGTTTGACCAATTAGAAGCTGAGAGAGAGGTAGGGTCAGTGATGCTAGAACACACCCACATTCTAAACACATAAAAGCAGACAGACAGGACAGATAGGGACTTTTCAAATCCATCTGCCGCTGGAAGCTCTGCCGGAAAAATCCATACTTTACCTCCATCAAACCTCCAGAGAGCCAAACTAGAGACTTCAATCTATCCAGAACTAGAGACCCAGACCAGAGAACCAGAGAGAGCTGACCCAGATCACTGTGAAGTGCAGAGACCAGAGGCGAGTTTAAAACCTGACCAGATCCATGGCGAGGCCCATTTCACTCAAGAATATAGTGTGAGTACCTAGAAAACTGTGCAGAACCAATCTCCTAGTTAAAATAATATAATTCAATCTAGCTTAATCTAAGTAGAACTGTCTCTTAACCGTCACCTGTCATTTGTAAAGCTGTCACTTGTCATTTCCTAGTTGCAAGCTGCACTTGTCTTTTTGAACTTTAAAATTTCAAATCTGAAAAACGACCTTCACAAAATCGCTCATATCTCCGCAACCGTTTGTGCTAGAGACTTGCAATAACTTTCAAAGGAAAGGTTAGAATCGTGGCTTTCCTACGAACCTAGAACCGCATTCCTACCCCTTATAGTTTTACCGCAATCGCGGAACACGCATTCGCGAATTTTACCGCGATTTGCAAATTTCTTCACATGTAAAAACTGCTGCTGCTTGCCTTCCATTTGCCAGAAATTCGTTTAACCTGCTAACTATCCCTGCATCATTGCTAGTGTGAGCCTGGACTAATATTAACTAGATACCACTCACCCTGAACCTCTGAAAGGGAATTAAAAGCATTTCCAGCATATTTCTCATCCATTGCTAGCACATATCAAAGCATTTTGCCTGTGTTTTCAAAACTCCTATCTGTTTTCTGTAGTGTAAGCTTGCTGGGGTGAACTGATTTACATTGATTGCATTTCTGAGAACTGTGTGTTTTCCTTCCATTTCCTTGCCTTGCATCAAGGGGGGGAGGGGATTGCCAGAGAAAAGTGATTACATTGTTTGGTTGAAATCATATTGAGTATTTTCTGTACTGCATTCATTGAATATTGCATCCACCTGAGCTTACATAAAGCATCCTCTACCACATTATACTTTTGTTCCTATTTACCAGTGTGCTACCTTATCCATTTCATGTCAACTCATTAGTGATTATAAGAAGTGTGCTAGTGCCAGATTCTCCGTTGTTGATCTTTATCATATCAGATTAAGTGTGCTATTCAATTATTAATTTATTATAAAGTGTGATATATATATATATTTTAAATTATCAAATAAACCTTTTAAACTTGCAAAACAGAACTACTTCTTGGCTCAGTGGGGTCAGGGGGATTCCAAGAGAGGGGTGTTATATAGGGGTAGTCATCCAGAACGCATGAATTGGACATAAAGATATATCAATAAGGGTTTTCATTCAGTATTCTAGACTAGGCGTTAACTTAGCTGTAGTGCTGAATTGAATCCTCTTACAGTGCCGGTCGCCACATCTCTGCACCGCACCTAAGGGAGAGAAGAAGAGACAAAAGGTGAGCCAGGGAACACAAGAGGAAAGCCGGATTTTCAGCCATATTACTTACCGGCTATTCTTGGTGAGTCATTCCACATCTCGGGTCGGCGCCACATCCCTAGCAGGTACCGCACCCCGGCCTCTATGGGGAAAGGACAAAAGACGTTACTGGGGAATTATAAAGACATTTAGAGGGGTGGCCCTCATCACTGACTCACCTGATTTTACCCCGGCAATTTAACCCCTCAACGCATTGCCTTTGTTCTGCACCTTAAATAAAGGACAGTAAAAGACAACATAAAAGGAGGCTCACACTTGAACTTTTGCATCTTCATACTTACGGCGTATCGCTCTGCAAAGTCAAGTGGATTTGCCAGCGCCATTCTGAAAACCAGTGAAGTAACTGGACGAACGCGCGCCCCTGCATCAGAAGCAGGATGGAGAGTTCATCCTTCCAAACCATAAGGTGAGCTTAAACCGGGGGTTTTGGAGGAAGTCAGAGGAGAACAAAGGGGGAAACGGGGGAGCAAGCACATTATTCAGCAGACAGTTAATCCCCTTTCTCATCTGCAGAAGGATATTCCTTTGGCCCAGACAAGCAAGATTTGGGGGTCATGTTCAATCGGTGGTCCGAATTCTGCGCATCACGCTTGAAGAGGCCACAGCAATCCAGACCAGACCAGCACCTCCGTGGGAGCCAGGTGAGCGTTACAAGCAAAACCTGAAATTTGTGCTAAACTCCTCTGACTTTTTTTCCAAGATGTAGTTAACTCTGGTAATATCCCATCTAGCTGGCAGACTGCCCATATTGTCCCCATTTTTATGAGAGGTCTACGGACATTGGTCAAGAATTATAGACCAATCTCCCTTATTGATGCGGACTGCAAGCTTTTCGCTTCTATGCTCCTCTCGCACCTTTATGTTTGGATTAAGGAAAATAATATTCTTCCAAAGCAACAAACAGGCTTCAGGGTTGGACACTCAACTAATCTTAATCAATTTATTCTTACTGCCCTTCAAAGTTCAACATGGGGAAAATATGGTGTCTCTCTCTCTATATGGCTTCAATCGACCTATCAAATGCTTTTGATTTAGTAATTAGGTCGAGACTCTGGGAAAAACTAACTAAATGGGGGATTCCGGCAGGTCTACTCACTTTAATTATGGCAATGTATGAGAATTCGGGGGTCCATGTTAGTATCGATCTCAAAGGTACCCTCTCTAGAAGGATTCTATGGAGAATTCTGACACTTTTCTCTGCTTTGCTCTCTCCGAAACAGGATACCCTTTATGTTGATGTTGGTAAAATGCTCTTCTCGCGGGGATCACCAGACCGAAACTTATATCTTTCGAGATTTAGTGTCCTCTGCGATAAGACTCTATCAGATCTTTCCACTGACAGGGATACCCTGTTAACCAACCCCAACAAAGTCAAAGAATGTCTTTTCACTAGCGATTGGAGTAATACGCTGGAAAAATTGCATGCTTAACCATCTCTCGGTGATCTGCAATTTGACCACAAGAAAGAGGCTGTCTGTCTTTTATCTTAACTCAATTTCTCAACCGCTATTATCGTTCACTTCTTCTCAAACTCAGATGGAATCTCCTACCTACTAAAGAAGTTCTTTATAGAAGGAAGGAGATTAGTGATTTGGACCTTTTATGTCGATTTTGTCATACCCTCGGGGTAATTGAATCTACACGCCATCTTTTTTTAGAATGTACTGCTCTGAAAGGACTTAGAGATATCTACTTAGTCAGATTCAATACCCTGGGTCTATTGGGGGCAGAGAATGTTATTTGGTCCCGGCCTCTTTCAATTTCTAAAATTAAAGATGGTCTCGCTGTGGCAGGTTTTATTAAGTCTCTTGATCTGTATCCCCCTCCCATCTGACTAATTTGTTTGATGAATTCCATCTTTATATACTACCAAGTCTATCATTTATGTATACAAACCCTGGAATTTTAACTGATACTGCTGCTAAATTTGTTCTTTTTTATGTAAAGGGATATTTTTTTTCCTTTTAACTATCAAATTTGTGTCGAAAATCTTTATGTGCACTGAATTTTTTAACTGACTTTTAGATGTTAGTTACTGATAGAAAAAGGGTGTGTGGATCTGTATGTGTTTTTTATCATATTGGTAAGGAAATAAAATCAATATGCAATGTAACAGTAATGTATGATTCCTTTTCTTTTGTTTTTTCTTTTCCTGTATTTAAGGATTTCGTTTGTAAAGGTTTCTTTTGTAAACTGTACACAATTAAAAAAAAAAATTAAAAAAATGATACAATCAAATCAAAGCAGACTCACTTAGTGGGAAGCACCGGGCTCTGGCTGCGCAGCTATGCAGCCAAGCAGTACTTAACCATGGTACTTGCCACGAGTGCATGTGCACAGGTGCGCGCATGCTCTGCTTATATTAGGTTGACGAATCTGGTCAAAGATGGAGGCGGAGCTCTGTAAAAAGAGTGAAAACGGTCAAAGACCAAACAAACAAAGTCGAACAAAGTCTATGTCACGACATGAAAGCGACGTGAATGCATATGTAGTGAGGCTTCACCTTCTTAAAGGGCTAACAGGATCCTTGTGAGTCTTCTCACACTTGTAGTACATAGCAGGCAGAAGGCAAAAAGCAAAAACAACAGGGGAACTCGCAGCCAAGAAGTTCTTAACCACGGTACTTGCCACGAGTGCGCGCGCGGGTGTGTTTGTGTTCTGCTTATACTAGGTTGACCAATCTGGTCAAAGATGAAGGTGGAGCTCTGTAAAAAGAGTGAAAACGGTCAAAGACCAAACAAACAAAGTCCAAACAAAGTCGAACAAAGTCTATGTCACGGCGTGAAAGTGACGTGAATGCATATGTAGTGAGGCTTCACCTTCTTAAAGGGCTAACAGGATCCTTGTGAGTCTTCTCACGCTTGTAGCACGTAGCAGGCAGAAGGCAAAAAGTGAAAACACCAGGGGAACGCGCAGCCAAGCAGTACTTAACCACAGTACTTGCCACGAGTGCACACGCGTGGGTGCGCGTGTGTTCTGCTTATATTAGGTTGACCAATCTGGTCAAAGATGGAGGCGGAGCTCTTCTTAAAGGGCTAACAGGATCCTTGTGAGTCTTCTCACGCTTGTAGCATGTAGCAGGCAGAAGGCAAAAAGCAAAAACACCAGAGGAACTCACAGCCAAGCAATACTTAACCACAGTACTTGCCACGAGGAACCATCTCCAGTTCCGGAAGCCGCTCAAGACTTTCCTCTTTGCTTCTGTCTTCCCTGGTGATCCCCTGTCTGATACTGCACTGGTTACCTGGCTACCCTTTGAACCACAGACCCAGGTCCCCGCCCTCCCAGTTGCACACTTGCACTGTCTCTGGCAACCCTGCACTTCGGGCTGTATCTGCAACCCTACAGTCCCCCTACTTGCACTTATCTAACACCTGTTGTCTGCACTTAACCCCTGCACGGACAGCTGTTAGTCACACTCTTTTTTTAATCCTATGTCTCACACTTCTCTTCCCCTTCCCCTTGCACTTTTTCCCCTTCCGTCTCCACTGCACTTGCGGGATCTCAATGTCACTTGGCCTATTAAGAATGTTGTCTTGTTCCCCTCCCTTGCCTTGGCGCCTTGAAACATTTGTGTATTGACGCGCTATAAATAAAATATCTTATCATATCATATCAGACAACCCGCATGAAACTTTGACAGATTGAGAGGTATACATTTACCTTCAACATGTACATATTCTCAGTGAGAATGCTCATCTTAGTTTCATAGCATTCACTGGATAAACATACACTAATCTAGAGAGGCAAGCCAAGACCAGTATAGGTAGGCATTGCTTTGAATGTTGACACGGAAATATGCAAATTGATTGGACAGCTTCTCTTTTCAAACTTGAAAGAAATGCTAGATCATGTGTTCCACTATGCATTCATCCAGGTACAAACAACTGCAACTTGCAAATAGCGTGTGTGCCCAAAATAAAGTCTATTTATACCTGCAGCAGTTTTAACATTGCACGAATAAATACACTTCTACTTGATTCAACAAACCAAATGTGAGGTCAGTCCCTAGAGGCAGCCCTTTCAGCACAACTTAAATGTTGTAACTTTTAGTTGGATAATGCAAATGAAAACATGGAAGAGCAAGAGTTTGTTGGCCAGTTGCGGTCCTCTCACGTTCAGGGCGAATGGTACCATCATTTACCTCAGACAATTCCTATAATCAGTGATAGGTTCCTGCCGCTGGCTGGCCACATGGTGTGCCATGTGATGAGCAGTGTATGAGCTTGACCTCTGTATAGTAGGATGTTATGCTGCTCTTACCTACTACTGGCTCGTCGGCAGTTTTTATATGATGCTGGCTGTCTCGCCCTGAAAAGAACAAAAATGCACCTTATTTGCATTACGTTAAGAATAATACACAATGTAAATGTCGATTGGATGCATTTATCTGTCCACACTACCAGGAGTTGCTAAAAGGTTTATTGAATTAATAATATCTAACTGCAAAATGCCATTTAGAGTTACATGCAAATCTTTTAAAGCTGCATTTTCATATTGCACGATTTAAGAGAAGCATTTACTAATGCAAATGACCACATTTTCTGAATCTTTCATGTTTTTAAACATGGAAAATAGTTAAGCACGCTGTTGTTTCCTTTCGTTATTAAAATCTTGTGCATTAAATATTTACATTCATGTAAGGACGAAAATCAAAATAAACCTGATTTTGATTAATAATTATGCTATATGTTTCAAAATGTTGTATTGCCTATTAATCACTCCTTATATACATGGTCATAAATGCACATTAGTCTGTGTCTCGATTTATAATCCACAGCACTACCCACAGGCTTAGTATTTTCAATGTGTTTGAAAAGCACATTGGGGGTCTCAATTAAGAAAAAATGCATGTCAGTGGTACCTTACTTCTCTGCTGAGATCCATGTTCCACGAAGCACTACCACCAGCAGTATTGCAAATACACAACCTCAATGGTAAAAATATAGCTGGTGGAACATATGTAGCTCTGCGTTTACCACAGATGAACAAATACTGTGGTAAAAATACAGGGATCATACCATTTTAAACTTTAGGCGTTTGCATGTGGCCCCAAAAGCACAACGCCCTTCCCGATCATTATACGTGTGTGTACTGTTCATACATGACCCATTGTTCACATGGAATTAGATAATTATGTCTGTGTTCTGCTTTTCAGATGCGTGTAATGAACTTAGAATTACTCACCCTATTATACGCGCTAAAAGTTCTTGGAGACAGGAAGGCAATAATGCATACTCAGACACTTTATTCACACTACAATAAGCATACGTATAACTGTAGAATAAATGCAACTGGTTTTACATAGATACATGAACAAGGACAGGTATGATAGATATACATCACTGTTAGTGCAGTTGTAGGAGAAAACTTCAACTAGGCCATGACAACACTACCCAGTCCCAAGGCAGGTAGGCAGAGAGATCATGCCTCAACTAAAGGGGTCTGGAGCTGAGCGTCCTCCCTCTCGGCGAGTCTTCATCACCCAGGGTTCATTTCTCGTCTCCTCTCGGGATACCTCTCTTCTTCAGGGAGACAAATCCCCGCCCCTCATAAAGTGCCGACTGTCCCAAGCCAAAGGACAGACAGCAAGCATGTGAGGCAAAAGCGGAAAAATCCAGACAGTGGTGGAAAAACCCAGCTGGTCTCCAGTGCCCTCGTTCCCAGCACCCCTTATCAATGCACCTGCACATCTCTGACTCCCCTCTTGGCTCGTCCTTGAGTGAACAATGCAAAAACTGTGTCCATGAGCTCATCTGCTTCACACTAAAATATTGCAATCGTTGCAAATCTCATGTCTGCTTTCTAACTGAGCTCACAGAAATGTAGACTTTCATTGCGGTTTGGAAGTGAATGTTCAAAATGATACTACAGTGTGCTACATTTTAGAAGACTGGCAAAATCTGGTTTCATTTTGGGTGTTAAATACAGCCGCATGTTGTAACCTGGTAGAGTGGGTTATTCTGGCAGATGGTATAATGCCCCTCTGCCATGAGCATTCCATTGAAGCCACAGGTAATTGTTACTCACCACCAGCGCTGTTGCTACCACCTGTTCTGTGATGTGACCCTGGATGTTTTTGGTACCAAAGAGGATACAATACTGAATTGAGATCAATCACTTATTTTGATCATGTTGCAATACAAAATAAGATGCAGTGTGCCAGTAAGATAGCTCAGTGGGTTAAGTGTTTGTTGCTGCAATCTGTGTTTGATCTGCAGGTTCAAATCCCGGCAAGGTAAGCTCAGCTTTTCATCTGATAAAGTGAGTACCAATTTTGATTGAGTAATAATAATATATGTAAATATATGTAAAGCACTTTGAATAAAAATGCTATTTGAATGACAAGTTATTATAAATGCAAGGAAATGAAAACCTCACATTTCAACACATGAAGGAAAATGTCACACATAAAAGACAGAACGGCTGAAATCCAAAAGCAATTTGTGCTCGTGGAACTGTGCAAAGAGCGTTTTTGCAGTGCAAAGTCATTTGGTACTCCAAAAATGACCACTTGCATTGACTTTGCATTGCAAAAATACACTTTGCACAGTTCCATGAATCAGGTTTGTGTCGGCAGTGCAAAGTCACTTTTCAGCAGTGCAAAGTCACTTTAAACTGTGCATATATTCCATGAATCGGGCCCACAGGGTGCCCCGGGCTCCAACAAACATATTGATTTCTTAGAAACCTGGGGCCTGCATTCATGCCTCACATCACAATCCACCACGGGCAGCTTTTGTTTTAAATTAAAATAAGTGCAAAATAATAAGCGAGGCAAGCACCAGACCTGTGATCGACAGTGTGACTCACATGGGAAAGAGGAGGGGTCCAGTGGGAGCCACCTGGCCCCCTAACCTCCTTAGTCCACCAGGCACCGTTGCTTCTCACCAAAATCTTTGTCATGTGTCAAGCCCCACTTTGTATTGGGAGAGAAGCTGAAGTGTTGTGAGCATTACAAAATGTCTTTCATTAGTGGGCGTGTATGGCCCTATAGCAGTACAGGACTAGCGGAAAAGATGAGCTCATCAAATCGAACAGCTGAGGGCAAATGTTTTTCACACAGTAAATTGTATGAGCTGTACCAATTGATACTAAGGAGAAGACATTGATCTAAGCATTCTATAAAGTTCGGCAAATTAGTAAAAGAGAACTCAACGTTCACATGGGATCAGTGACAAGTTTAATGCATCCATAGTCCCAGGGTCAGCCAAGCAATGGCTAACTATTTCAAATGAAGGAAGGGTGTTAGTGGTCCCAATAGTGTTCTGGGAATAAACAATAGCTGCCATGAAAACGTGGTATACAATTCTGTCTGTGGTTTAGCCACGTGGGTACATGTAATGGCAGTAGCCCCTTAACTCGCTAAGGTGTTGTTAGACAGAATTGCATGCAGTTCCCTCTGGGACCACCACATACAATTAGGGCTACAGGTGTAAGCAAAAAACCAACCTTTGGTATAAGTCTGTACTACACTGTTTAGTGGTAGCAGGGCTGAGCAGGCTTATCTCAAGAGGGAATGTGAGCAGTACAAGATATTACACAGAGGACTTAAAATCACAGTGGTTCAAGTAGACACTTATACTCAAGGTTTCTTGGTAAAACACATATTAATTTATTTACACAATCATTTATGAAACATTCACTATTGTTAGGCAACTTAATAATATACACAGATATACTTCAGTACTAAACCAATAAGTTTCTAAACAAGTTAGGCTCCCCTGAAGTGGGAGCAAACTGGCACTTCAGTAACTTTCAAAAGGAGTAAAAAGGCACAAGGTAGCAGAATAGATTACATATACTTGTAGACAGTACAAATAGTTTCAGTTCACCAGAATAGTTCAATTCAAGTCAATAGACCAGGCCAAATGTCAATGGGCTAGTGTTCTGGATAGGATAGGAAAGAGCAGTTCTGGTATAAAATGGTAAAGTCTTTGCAAAAGTTCTTAGAAGTAGTTTTGGCAAAAAAGAATCATATGTCGGGTCACAAGATGATTAAGCCTGCAAGTTGGGAAAGTTCCACAAACTTTCACTGCAAGAGAGAGGTTTTCTCAATCGAGTGGGCACAGTACCTTAGTTTGAAGAAGCAAATGCTGCTGAAGTTGTGGTTTCCTGGCAGTTCCTGCAGATTTCACTGTTCCTGAGCCTCAGTCGTGGGGACAAGATGGAGGATGTCGCGGTACTCCTGTACTGTACGGGATCATCGAAGAAAGCAAACAAGATGGAGTCACTTCAGTTATCATTAGCTGTAGATTCAAGAACACAAGCTGGTTCCCTCTCCCTGGTTAATCCTAACCAGCCTTGAGAATGGTATCCAGGTGTCTTACGAGTTGATTGGTCGCACCAACTCAAAGGAAGAAACCGTCCTTGAAGGAGCTTCCGTATTGAATGGAGCTTTGTCAATTTGGACCTGCAGCAGGGCTTCACCGGGCAAACCAAGGTCCAGGAGTTGCAGCAGCCGTCCTCTTCCAGCTCGTCTTCGGTTCTTTCGTTCCAGTGGTCGACTCTGCCTTCCAGTCCAGGAGACTCACCTTTTAAATAGTTTTCTCCCATTCATTCCAGCCTAGCTGTCACTCATCCAGCAGGGTGGCTATCCTTGCCGGACAGTCAGCCAGCCAATCATGCTAGAGTGCTTTTGGGTCTCCTAGGAGACTAATCACAGGGAGTTTCGGGCACCTTTGTTACTTCCTGCCCACCCCAGACACTCAGACACCAGAGGCAGTCTTCACTCCTGAAGCCTGCCAAAGGCACACGAATAAAGGGACCAAACCTGGTTTGGCGCGCAGAGACAAACTCTAGAAGGACCTTTCCAAAAAGAAACGGTGAAAAAAGAAGACCAGGGCCCTTTTAAACAAAGGGGCTTAAGGCACCATCTTGAAAAACATGCTCCCTTGATTTTTAGCTACCGGAGTTCGCGGTCCTGGAAAATCATGGCAGTTTGTTGTAAAACCACTGCCACTAGCCTTGTTAATAGGAAAGGGTCGCATTTGACTGCTGCTACATGAGCATTTAGACACAGGGGATACTAAGTAACCCCTCCAGCACTCCATTTTAAGATGGTGTGTGCTGGGTCTATGAATTTGGAAAGACTAGTAAAGTCAGTTTCACTTTACATTCTCTGGGAAACAGTAGTTTATCCCAAAGAAGGTATTTAAACCTTTGGGGAGTCTCAAAAGATATCCCAGTGTTACTGCACTGCAGGTGCTGTGTAACACACATGAAAAGATGATGCCTATGGAGTTATCTAAAACCCCATATTCAAAGAACACAAGTGTAACACACACATCAAAACACATGAAAGAGTGGGAAAAAAGGCTTGCACTCTTTTCAGGTAAAAAAGTCAAGTCCTTAAAAATCCAGCAAAGTTGCTGGGGGTCTCTAAGGTGAAGGGAATTAGCACATTTATGAGACTTCTCCGTAACACGTGTACCACTCTTCTTGTAGTTTATAGAGTTTATGGAGTGCACCAAAGTATTTATAACAGGCTTGACAACACTGTACAGTATCTTCTTAACATGAAGTGATGCCCCCTGACTACCTTTGGGGCTACAACCAAAGGATCTGGCGCTACAGCCCCCAGTGCCTCCTAGCGACGCCTCTGGTCATGAACAATGTTTCCTCTGTGCGGAATATGCTCAGACCCTCAGCTCCACTTTGGGGCATCATTTGCAGTCTATAAACAGACCTATTTATTGGCCTCTGCATGGAAGAAGAAAGAAAGACAGCGGGCAGGCGAACTAAAACCCTAAAAGACCTCTAAAGAGATTTTAAGTTGACCTTGACACCAATTGTGGATGATTTATTTACAGGTAGAGGTTGATTTACTCACTTTAAATGTTCTTCTTTTGATAATAGAAACCGCTGTCCCTGGCTCACTCTCAATTGCTGTCAATGCTTATGAAGTATGCATGACGTCGCCAGGGCCTGAACAGTGTTAATTATATGTGCGATAAACATCCACCAGAAGTGTAGCTCTCCAGATTAAGTCAAATTCCACAACCTTTTGCCCGTTTTCAGCATGACCTGTTGAAAAGCAAACGTTGCTCCCACTGAGTCAGTACTGGAATGGAGCTAAGGCCAGCTCCTTTCTTCCTATTAGCTGCACGGCCCCGAATCGCTACTAACCAATCAGAAGGAAAAACACAAAATAAAAAAAATTGCCATGATGCTCAGCCATAGCTCTCATCCATTTGTTTTGCAAAGGCGGGTGAAATAACCCGATTTTGTTTTTGGCGGGTGAGACGCCCATTGGAATGAATGGGCGTCCAGGAGGCTTGGCGGGCGAGTGAGCCCTTTACAAAGCGGGTGACACCCGCCAAAAGCATGTGAGTTGAGAGCTATGGCTCACAGAAAAGAGAGATTGGACGTTTTCATCTATGCCCATATATTTCCACGACAAAGGACATTTTGGGAGACACGGTGGTTGCAAAAGGAACTTTTTTTTTTTTTTAAGGAAATTATTTTCTTGTGCTCGGTACACTTGATTGTTTTAATTTTATGATGTTCAGTTATTAGTGATCGCTTCCACCCTAGATTGTACTCGTAATGAGAATTGTACATGTGTTTTACTGTGGTTATTTAAACCAAGAATAACTGTAGGAACTATTTTCTGACACAAGTCAAGTACAGTCAAGTGGGCAAGTGAGTGAGTCCAGGCACATCCGGGGCTACAACCAAAGGATCCGGGGCTAGAGCCCCCCCCAGACCACCCTAGCGACGCCTCTGGGGTAGGGGGGGCTGTATTGGTTGTAGCCCCGGATGGAAGTCAGTGGCACGGCATACAACCTTCTCTGCTTCCCTCGTTAGTGAGGGGTTCCAGGCATGGCTTTCAGGTACCGTGATGTGACACCAGTACATTATTTCATTTGTTCATAGAAGAGACCTCTGAGTTGATTCACAAAAGCCTTTTACAATGGTGTAATTCCATTGAAAAACGGTTTGTAAATCAGGCTATTCACAAAATGTAAAACTCTGTTGTGTTTATAATAGATTTGAAATGGTTCGGGGTCCCTGCAGACACCGAGCATTGCCTTATCGTATCACTGACACTCTAAAGCATAGATCAGCACACCGATAATATTAAATATTAGAAAAAAATGGCGGCACCTGTTTCACTGTGTATACCTACTTAATTGCTCATGTCATAAAAGTGATGCAAACAGCTAAATGTCTAACTTTCACATTAAGAAGACGACCATGTGAGCAATAGATTTCCAGAAGTGCCTGCTAAAATGGGCATTAAGTATTCCATCACTCAGATAATTATACTTGCTAATTCCCAAGCTCATTTTATATGGGACAGATAACAAGAATCACTTTCAAATGCCTTTTTTTGATGGAAAATATAAAACATCCCATGCACTTCATTAAAACCTACATCAAAAGCTTGCACATGTAACACTAGATCTATATTTTATAATACCCAAGAAATGTCTGCACGCTTCATTAGATAAACCATGCAAGAAATTATCTAACTAAAAAGTGTTCTTAAATAGGAAGAGGAGCAGCGATATATTTTTTTTAATATGAGAGCTATGTTATTAGTTGTAGACTGGCATAGCACCTAGATAATTAACTGAACACTTGATTAGCACCTACTGTCATTCAGTTTGCCCGCAGGGCTTCAGCACTTGTCCCGAGCTTCAGCAATGAGCAACGTTTCGGTTTTGCCTCCTAACCAGTGGACGACAAAAAGCATTTGTGCTGAGGTGTAGCATGTGGCATATGAAGCAGGGTAGACTTATTGGATGTGCCTGATTGCTGCATGGTTCATGCCATGTTCGAAATGATTTCTCTTGCTAGCCTTGTCACAACAAGACTGGGCCACATTGAGTGTTGTGGAGTCGGTGGGGGAGAGGGGGGCCTGTGGTGTGCAGTGCGACAATAAGGACTCGCACGCAGGGTGTTTGTTTTCCAGGTTCCCGTTGCGTTCTGGAGAAAGAGCGCAAAGAGGGCCTCTTTATTCCCTCTGCACGTCATGACGTGAGAAGTCACAGTTAGCGGTCAGATGACACAACACTCCTCCCAATTTTTACAAACATTTTACAACAACATGTCCACAACCGAACACATTTATATTATTGTTTGTACTTGACACAGATTGGCCTCACTTCTCCCAAGGGGTGTAACATGTCCTTGTGGGTGAGTGGAATAATCCCTTTCTTCAGTTCTTTCAATCGGACACGTCATTGGTTTACTTAAAGGTCACCCAATTGTTTTATTTTTCCCCACAGCACATTGCCACACACAGCCCAGAGTCGGAAGTGACTGGCAAATATCCCCAGTTGCACACATTTCTAGGTGGTTGACTAGTTGCTATACAGTTCACTCGGGACTACTATTAACTAACCTAACTTTTTTTATCAAACCAGAGAGGCATGAAAGTGTATGCTTGTCCCAATGGGTTTTCAACCTGTGAATTATAAGTGCCACCAAGTTAAGATCAGCAAATGTATTAATCGACTGTGCTACATTTCTGTTATTGGTGAAGCCCCTTTCTCAAAGTCCCAGAGTGGGAAAAAAAACGCATCACACCTGATTTCCCAAGAGGCATCATGATTTTGCCATTACAAAAGCAATGTAGACAATTGCCAGGAAATCAAGCAGCAATATTTTGTACTTTCCACGTCAGGATGAGTGCGGGGCGGGGTTGTGTGCGTAGGAGGGGTTGAGTGTGTAGGAGGGGTTGAGCGCATAGAGATGCTGAATACATAACGCAGACGGAATGAATGAAGAATATAGATCGAGTCTATATGGATAGAACAAATGTGCGTAGGAGGGGTTGAGTGCGCAGAGATGATGAGCGTAGAGATGCTGAATACATAACGCAGACGGAATGAATGAAGAATATAGATCGAGCCTCTATGGATAGAACAAATGTTATACGTTGCTCGAGCGAGCCGAGGATCTGGAGCCATCTAGGGTGCACAAAGGTGATAGAAATGCGTGACATATATAGTATGGTCTGAAATGCAGAGAATGTTCAAAAAACATATATCACATCATAACACACCACCACGCTTACTCTCTCCTTACACCATCACTCAATTAGAACACAGAGATACTATGACACCATTCGGTATAACTGTTCTCATAGCAACATTCTACCTCATACTGCCCATCACTCTAAATAAACACTGCTGGTTACCCACCCCCAGCCAGGCGTTCTCTTCAGGCCTAACACAGCCACATTCGATCTGGATAAATCCTGCCAGAACGAACACATACTCCTGACCTCTCAACCACCACACCTACCGCTAAGAAGCAGCTATTACCCTAATACCCCACCAGCTGCACACATATTCGGTGCTCACACGCACCTTGAATCTCTCTACTCTCTCTATTGACCTGAACTTCGGTTCCCGAGGGCGTTCAACCTACCAGCGCCTTCAGACCATACCAATGGTATATAAGGCGCTATATAAGTGCAAAGTAACATAACATAACATCATGTTTAAGCCAGTAAAGGCATGGCACTGAACTCACTGCCACCCGGGGGTTGGTGGCACGCTCTCCATGGAGTATAGGCAGTCCACCCAGGAGTTTGTCTTTCTCTCGTGTTAGAGTTCAGGTGCCCAGGTCATACTCCCTCAGGCATACAGGTGGCCCTCTACCACCTTTCAGGCTCAGTACTTGAGAGGTCTCCTACCTGACGGTTGTTCTCACAGGGTGCTTGGTCTGTTGCTCCCTCTTGGCGGGGCTCTCCTGGACCGTCGTCTTTGCATTGCTCAGATTTGGTTGATGGATTGTGCTGTTTTCTCAAGGCCCATGCCACTCAGTCTGTTGTTGGGCGGCCCTGAGAGCCTACGAAAGAAGAGTTACTTGTCACCAGTCCATGGTCATCTGCAGCCATTATCTGCAAGGCTTGCACCCGGACTATCTTGGAGGGTGACGGCTCATGGGTGAGGGAGGTCTTATCTGTCGGGTGTCGGGTCCTCACTAAGACTATGTCTACGACTACCAGGTCATGCTTCTTTAGGCTTCAGCTTGTATTTTCCTTGTTAATTGTGGTTTCTCTTGGGACACGGATGTCTTAATTGTTTATAATTGCTGGAGTCGCCCCATCCAGCTCGGGGAGGAAAGTGCGAGGGCACATCTGGAATTGGGCCTCTGCGGGGGCCACTCCTGTGGAGCAGTGTGGGGTGGTTCTGTATTCAAGCAAAAACTGGAATTCTGCTCTTTTCTCACAGGCCCCTTGTCCGTGCGCTATTCAAAAACGATTCATTTATGGTGCGTATGAAAGGCTGTGCTTCGTCATTTGTACGTGGCCATACTGTTGTGATCTTCCGGTGCGCAATCCCTCTTTCTGTCAGGAATTCTTTGAGGCCAGAACTTTGAAATGGTGAACCATTGTCTGAACACATGGTCTTTGGGAAACCATGGGTGGCAGATATTTTCTCCATCACATCCTGGAGGGATAAGGACGGCACAAACTCAACTTCCGGGTAGAGAGACCGTTGGTCGATCATCACAAGAAAATGGGAGTCTCTGTGTGTGGAACCGGAATCCATGTGGATGCACTCCCATGGTTGTTCTCTCGTGGGCATACATAGAATGGCAGGTTGCTTTTCTTTCAGAGAAGCTACTTGGCACCATATGCAGGCACAGATGAATTCAGCCACCTTTGACTCCACTTTTAGTTTTGGCTGCTCCTTGGTGGCCATGGTCTGCCAGGGCGATTTATTAGGATTCAGTATCTGGGACGGACCTGATCAAACAGTGATGACTCCTCCACTATTTCATCTGATTTTAGCAGCAATAAGACTAAGCCCACAAAGTCTCCTATGAGCCTTATGGGAACAGAGCAACAAGTGATGCTCTGTGGGCCAAGCCCCAAAGCGAAAACACCTGTAAAGGGAAGAAAAACCCTTGTCCACGATGATGGAAAGAAGAGGATGGAGGCAGGATCCTTCATGGAATAGGTAAATGGTTTAGCAGGAAAAAACCACCTCCAGGCAGATCGAAGAGAAGGATGTTTTTCAAAAAGGTAGCTGCAGACACAGTAGAAGTAACGGGAAGGAGAGAGTGTCCAAGAAGGAGGCAAAGAAGAATCTAAGATGGAGCGAAAGAAATAAGGAGAAGGAATGAATAAGAGGACGGCAGACAGGGCTGCGCCAGAGTGTGCATGCCGTGACTCAGAATGGCAAAGAGAGTCAAGGTAAAACAAGTAACAAGGCAGGTTAGTAGGAAGACAAACAGCATCAGTGCTCCAAAGAAAGAAGCAATGAGATATGCTCACCTGAACTGCAACCTTATATTACAGTCCTGTGAAGAGATCATGCTACTGCCGGGCGCCATCTTGGAAAGTGCTACAGTGTTGCCTGAATTCCTGCTGATTGTCCCAATCCGCCGCCATCTTGGAGGGTACAGAATCCTGTGGCAATGTCACCTTCTCCACTGATGCCAGATGGAACAGGCGCTGGCAGAGGTCCTGACACAATTGCCCTTTTGTTTAGTTCAATGGAATCACCAATTGGGACCCTCCCGGGAGAAGGCTGGTGTCAGTGAACGCTAACCCATTCAGAACTTTCAACAATTGTTCCAGTATCATTTTGGCTTCCTGGGTTCTGCTCCCTAGGTTTTCGAGTGCTGACTTTCACTGGCTGACTCCATGGCCTCCCGAGGGAGTTGGAAGTACCCGTCCTGTTTTGAGGCAGATTTGAGCTCTTCAACGTCCATGGATCTGGGGACAGTGCTCTCTGTGATCAGTCTCATGTATTCTTCTGCCTCGGTGACGTCCACCTGGGCAACTTTATTCTGCACTGGGGGGGGGGGGGCGGCACAAGTAATCAGCAGCATTGTTCTGTCCGGGTCAGTACATGAGATTGACACCATACTCTTGGAGCGCCAGCAGCCTCTTTTCAATTCGTGGTGGTAGGTTGGCAGACCCGCCGGTCATGATGGGCAGCAGGGTTTTATGGTCCGTGACCACTGTGACTGGTTTTACATAAAGGTATACGTGGAAGTGACAACACCCCCACAGCACGTCTAGTGCTTCACATTCAATTTGAGAGTACCTCTCCTCCGTCGGGGAAAGGGCTCTGCTGCCATATGCAATGGTGCATGGGGTGCCGTCTTGGTTGTTTTGTGTGAGGATGGCTCCTAGGCCAAACGGGCTTGCATCGACAATGATCTCAGTGTCCTTCCATGGGCCGAAGAAGGCTAGAATGCATTTGTCTGATAGTGCTTTCTTAATATCATCGAAGGAATTCTGTTCTAAGGCTGTCCATCTCCACGTTGTGGATTGTTTTGTGAGGTTTCGCAGGGGCTCAGAGAGCGTGGCTAGGTTTTTGATGAATAGTAGTTGACCATCCCTAAGAAGCTTCGAACTTCTGATACGGACACTGGTGCTTTGGCTTCCTGTAGGTCCCTACTTTTGCCATATCTGCGGATAGCCCTCCCTCCTGCAAAATGAAAACAAATAATTTGATTTTTCTTTTGAGAAATTCACAGCCGCTCCAGGTGTTCGCCTTCTGACCTTGCATGGATCAGAATGTCATTGCTCTCATTTAGAGTTCCGGGCAATCTCGCAAAGGCCCCAAGTATGGCGTTTGGAAACACCTCAGCCACTGGCGAGATGCCAAAGTTGAGTCTCTTGTATCTGTCGAGACTGACATGCGTTGTGAACGTCGTTTTGTATCGGCTGTCCTGGTGGAGCAGGAGTTGGTGTGATACCCTGAGCAGAGGTCGAGTTTAGAGACAATGGTTGCACCTTCAAGTTCAGCTATGATGTTGTCCAGTGTGGGTGTCAAATGTCTTTCCCTCTTTATTGCCTTGTTCGGCAGCCTCATATTGACGCATATGCGGACACTGTCAGGAAGTTTTTGTTTTTGGCAGACAACGATTGGAGACACGCAGGGGTTGGCCCTTCCACTCATTAGATGACGTCGAGGTTGACGAGATTTTGTATCCCCTTCTCTACTTAGTCACGAAGATGGAAGGGCACCCGTTGGTGTTTCAACACCACTGGCTGGATGGTGTCATCGATATGGAGGTGGATTGGTTCTCCTGCTATTTTTCCTATTCCTGTGAACATGCCTTGGATCCCCTGTAGCCGTGTTTGTACATCTTTTAGGAAGACTCTATATGCAAACTGGATAAGTCGAAGGGCTTCATCTGCGGTGCAGCCTAGTAGGGTCTGGTTGCCTACTTTGGGCACATAGAAGCGGGTGTTTATGAAGACATCACCATGCTGGACGGTGTTTACAAAGGTGTCTTCCAGGGGTAGTGGGGTCTTGCTTCCAAAGGTGAATATGCGCAACTTGTTCATTTGGAGTGGCAGAGGTCCTGGCAGTTCCGGTATTGTTAATCGGCCATAACACTGACAGACGCACCAGTGTCGAGAAGTACAGGCACTCGAGTGTTTTTAGATAGTCACCAAGCATCTGGGTTGGTGCTTTCCTCTGCCACTGACTGTGAGCACGGCTGAGATGAAAAAGACATCCTCGTCTTCATCTCCTTGGCTTCTCCTGGTAACTACATTGGGGTGTCCACTGACGTGGTGTTGGCATTTTGTTTTGTAAGATCCAGTGGAGCACCTCTTGGACGCTCTCTGCCCCTTGACACGCTGGCTGGGGCTGACGCTCTGCACACTCTGGCAAAATGATTTTGGATGCCACATCTGGTGCAGGTGTATCCTTTGGCAGGGCAGTGTTTTTCATGGGAAAGGTCATACCCAAATTGCGGTAGAGGAGATCTGGTGTTTTTTCTGTTGCCAGGTGTTCCTTGGCTTTTGGGGGGATGTTTTTCCACTGAAGATACCTATTCTACCTTGACCGATGTCAGTGCTGACTCTGTTTTTGAGGCTCTGATGTCTGTCAGCTTGTGGGACCATCCATGCTCAAGGATTCTGGGAAGCATTATACCCGGCTCGCAAAGGATTTGTCTTCGCAGTTTGACGGAGTGGCACCCAATGATGATTTGGAGCCTCAGCTCTTCCTCCTCATTTACCCAGGCACAGGTTGCAACAAGCTGTCTCAGGTAGGCAACCATGGTACTTGTCCAGGCTCTCATCGCTCTTCTGCATGGTGGTGCCCATGACTAATTTGTTGTAATCAGTGTTAATCGTGGGAGCGAAGTAGACAGACAGTGTCTTTACAGCGCTGCTGTATGAGTCATCTGTGGGGCGCAGGGTCTTAAATAGCTTGTGGACCGCTGGGCTTGCTGAATATATCTGTGTACATTTCGTTGTTAGGTCATCCTTCTCCACCATAGTACTAAAGTACATGTCCAGCCGTTCGCACCACAGTTCCCACCATGGCGCCAGGTTGGCTGGGGCACCATCTACGTCGAACTCACAATGTGGTGCGAGTGACCCTAGCTGATGTGATGTTCCTCCTTGTTGTTGTGGCGCAGGTGCACCAGCCTCATTGTATGAAATCTTCCCTAGGGGGCTATGGCATCAGTCAGTGTTATGGGCTGATGAGAAGGGGCGCACAGGCACTCTAGGTGGGGCCGCACCCCAGAACTGGGGTGGTGAGGGCTCTGTAACTGCACAGTGGGGAACAGAAGCTACAGGGGTGGGGAGCCACAACCCGCTGTGGGATATAGAGGTGGCTGGTGCATGAACACTCTCTGGGGAGAGACCTGTCCTATTCTTTTTCTGGGGCCACCCCGTGTAGGGTCAGGCCTAGCCTGTGGTTTCCAAAAATTAAGGCAAGTGCCTCAGAGCAACTACGTGAGGAGCAATGATCAAAGGAAAAGCACAGAGCCTCGTACCTGCCTTCACAGAACATGGTATGTCCTTACGGCGGGCTACGTCACAGCACACTGTGAGGATCCAGACGCTGTGGGCCTGCCTGGTTAGCAGGGGCGCATCCTTGACCGACTCATCATCATTGTTGTGGAGTCGGTTGGGGGGGCCTGCAGTGCACGGTGCGACAATAAAGACTCGTACACAGGGTGTTAGTCTCACAGTTCCCCGCTTTGCTCTGGAGAAAGAGCATGAAGCGGGGTCTCTTTATTCACTCCGCACATCGTGATGGTCAGATGACACAACATTGAGCATGTGCCTTCAAGTGACCAGTGTGCAGGGGTTTTGTCTCCTGAGCTTCCATCTTTTGGGGATGCTTTTCTGCCCGGCTCCACACCATTCCACACGCAATGTGTCCTTACTGCTCCCTTATTCCTACTTCCTCCCTGCTCACTGTCGATCTTAGTGGGACATAGGTGAGGGGTTTTGCATAGAAATATCCAAGTGTCTCTTCTGAGGCCTTTGCTGTCGTGGCTACCACCCCGCACCATCAATGGCAGCAGGAGGATGACAGCGAGTGGAACAATGTAAGTGCAGGAAGCAGAGCTACAGCGTCTGTGAGAGCAAGAATGTGGTGAGACAAGAGGAGCAGAGCTATGCTGCAGTCGTCTCCCACGGCTGGCTCCTCTTCAATGCCAGTGCACAGGATTTTGAACTCATCTCCCACAGCCAGGCATGGGATGTAGAGCAGGGAATGGCTAAAGTACCTCTGCAGTTGATTCCATTCCTTGCCAATGTAGGAAGAACATAGACAGTTGATTTCATTACTTGGCAATATGGCACGTATCTGTGCAGGTTACCCTCAATGGCAATGGAGAAATGAGATGGCATTGTTTGACAATGGGACAAGAGACTTAGGAGGTCATTACGACCCAGGCGGTAAGTACACCAACTTTACCACCATGGTGTAAACTGTGTTTACACCATGGTGGATGGCTGATTTACCGCCCCATTCCAAGGTGAGTGGGGCGGTAAATCCACATTTCCCATTTACCCTTCCCCATTCCCATTTTTGCCCCATAGGGCATAATGGGAGTGGGGAAGGCGCTAATTACGGCACCGTAAATTACGGTGCCGTAATTAGCACCAAGGCGGTTTAGCGCCATGGATTTTAACGCCTGCTAAAAGCAGCCGTTAAAATAGGAATCAGGCGTTAAGGGTTAACAACAGCGTTAACCCTTACCGCCTGGTTCGTAATGACCTCCTTAGCATTTGATGGCAGTCCTTACAACAGGGCAAGTACCCCCTAATTTAGGGCAAGCACCTGGTCCACTTTTGGAAATCCTAGACAATGGGGCGGGCAGCTGTGTAACTTGATGGGAGTATTAAGCGATGAGGCAAATACCTAGGCAGTTTGTGACCATTTATTGGAATATGGCAAATCTGTGGTTTTTTGATGGCATCCATCTATGGTCCTGCTGTCAATCCACAGTAACAGATGTTTCCCCTCAGCAGCAGATACGTGGGAGCGCAAAGGAAATGTGTCTAGGTCCTTTTGGTATGTGGCTGTTTATGTAGGCATGTATTTGTATGCATTTGTATTCTATTTTTATTTATAGAGTGATATACGCCAAAGTGCTGAACAAAATTATATCAACAACGGTACAATAACTGAAGAGTGGTGATGGCAAAATAAGACCAAATAAACAGGACAGAAGATGATCACGTAGCTGGGAGCAAAACAAAGGATAAGAAGAGAGGTAACGTAAAGCGAGGGGAAGAGCATTCCAATGCAACAGGGCCAAGAGGCAGGACAAGTGGAAAGGGGTCTAGGCAGAGGGAGGGTGAGGTTTTACAAGGAGAAATAGGGGTTGAGAACCGAGTGAGCGAGCAGGGGCGTAAAAAGTGACGAGAAACGATAGCCATGGAGGGGAAAGATTGTAGAGAGACTTCAATTCGAGATAAAGGAAGTTGAATTCAAGTTGAGAGAGAAAAGGTAGCCAACGAAGAGTGCTAAGAGCTGGGGGTAATAGAATCCCAAGGAGAGAGAGAAGAAAGGAGACCGATTGAGGAGTTGTAAATGAATTTGAGAGGAGTAAGGTGAGAAAGGGCGAGACAAGCAATAGAAAAGACGTGAAAGATAAGAGAAGGAACCAGAAGCTTACAGGCATGAAAAGAATGAAAGGGTCAAGCTTCACAAAAATTAAACTAGTGAGCACAGCAAGAGCGTGAGAAAGAAGAGATGTGGGAAGTGAAAGAAAGAGAGGAATCATAATAGACTCCCCGGTTATGAGCCCTGGATGAGACAGGAAGAGTTTGGAAAGAGATTGAAGGGTGGTGAAGGGATGAGGAATAGAGAAGGCAGGAAAGAAAAGAACCTCAGTTTTCTGCGAATTGAGAAGCCAAAGTGGAAGCATGCAAGAAGAGAGTTAGAAGTGATGAAAGAAGACAGTTGAGAATAGACTACACGTTCCAGAAGCTTAGAGAGCTAGGGGAGAAGAGATATAGGATGACAGTTTGAGAGAAGTGAAGGGTCTAGCGAGTGTTTCTTAAGAATCCGAAGAATTGTAGCATGTTTAAAAGAGGAGGGGATAACAGAAGACTGGAGTGAGGTATTGAACAAAGAGGTGAGAAAGGGAAGAAGCAGAGGGTAGGCTTTTAGAATGGGAGAAGAGTGGAGAAAATCATGAGGTGCAGGGATGGAATGTGTTTTAGCAATAAATAGTGCAACCTCGGAATCAGAGAGAGGAGTGAAGGAGGAATAGGTACGACCAGTGGAAAGAGAGAAAAAAGAAATCGAGGGCACAAAAGCAGAGCCAAGAAGAGTGATTTAGAGGAGAAGTTTGATGCCAGATCATCGGCCGAGGGGGAGTAAGTCACAGCATGGTTAGAGGGTTGTGGAGATAGAATGCGGGATAAAGTTTGGAAAGGACAACAAAGGTGAAGGGTGTATGAAAAAAAAGCCCAGAATAGTATGTCTTTTTGGCTGAAAAGAGAGCAGCATCAAAGGTAGAGTGAAGAGAAGAGAGAACTGAAGAATATAAAGAGCAGCGAGATTTATGCCAGCATGTTCAGCACATCAAAGGGTGCGTGTTAGGGAACGCAACTCACGAGTCAACCAGGGCTGGGGTGGCTGCAAGTGGGGATGAAGGGGGAGGAGGGTTAAAAAGAATCAAGAGAGTCAGTTAAGGAGGAAGAGAGGGAAGAAGCCTCTGCATGAGACAGCAGAGAAGTCAGGAAGAGGAGGGAGAGAAGAACTAAAGAGAAAACTAAACTAAACTAAAGAAGAACTAGAGAGAAATAAAGGAAGATGTGTCAAAATTACAAAGATCAGGACGATAAAAGGTAAAACCAACGAGTGTGAGAAGGAGGCAAGGGTGGAGGGATAATAGAAGAGAGGAGAAGGTCGTCAGAAGAATAAACAGGCAGAGTGGAGACAGAGGTAACTGAGGTAGGTAGAAAAAAAGAACAACCAGATACATGAGCGGGAGGAGTAGCAATAGGGGAAAGAACATTGGAATCAAGGATAGAAGTAAAGGGGAGAGCAGTGAGAGGAGAGGAGTAATTAATATTAAAATCCCCAAGAAGGATAACATGGCATTTCATGTGTCTGCTATGGTAAAGTTGCTGCTGTAATAATATGGGTGCTCCATGCCATGCTCTCACACACTTTGTAACTCCATACATTACCCTTTCGGGCAATGTTGGGGTTTCATTGGATACTATCTTTTTTCTGCTCACTCTTGACTGAACCTATGTCCACAAACGTTTCCAAGTGCAACGGTACCTTTTTAATTAGTCCCAAGATACATTTGTCCGAACCTGTACTTCTTGTCAATTGGGCCCCCTTGCTCCTGGCTCTTTATGACATCCCATTAAAAATGACTTTCAATTTTAGGACACAGCCTTTTTAATGAACAGTTTTCTATTGCTATATAATTCAATGGGCCCATTAATAAATGTTCATACCAGAGCCTTTCTTGAATTCCGGTTGCAGTATTAGTGTTATTTTAAACAGATGTCTACAATTTCCATCATCTATATTTTACTAGGAATTTATTGAAATAATCTTAGCATTTTTAAAGACCCTGTTCTCTGGGTCTTGAGCTTTTCATCTGTTACCTGTTCTGCCGAAGACCAATCAAGTCCCTTCAAAGTTGTTAGCATCACCTAATGAAAATATAAATCGATCTTGCTTTGAGTCCCTTTGCCAGAGCTCGATTTTCAAACTTTAGGAGCTTTTCTGTGAATATAGTCTTTTTTGCGATTAACTAAAAAGGAGTCATGTAAGAAAGGTGTCTTACAGCTTGGTAGAAGGCATGAAGAGCAAGGGGAGAACTTGAGGAATCCAGAAAAGGATCTTCAAAACAATGGAACGCTAGAGGATTCCCAGAAAAATCAGGGTATGTTGTATGATTGCCTCCAGCTTTGGGGCCACTTGCATTTTACAGAAGGAAAGAAAACTCAAAATAGGCCTCACTGGAAATGTTTTAAATTGAAGAGAATAAGCTGATCAGGGATGAAAACAATGGGCTCAACTGAAAACAAGAGAGCTTATGAAGAAATACTGCCTGCAAAGTAAATGAATAAATCCAAAGAGATGAAACGCTGACTCCTGAAGCTCTGACTTTAAAACTACATGTGGGGTATATTGGGACACTGCTATTGAAACCTATGAAAGCTGGCGTCTTAAATAAACACTGTAATGAAGTTGGTTGGATGGACTAGGGGTAATGACGCGTTGCTTAACCTAGTTGCCTAAACTGGTTATGGTGCTCCGACTTTCATTGCCCTCACACGTGGCTCACAACATTCTCTAACTCTTCTCCCCACACCCCCTAGTCGGCATGGGGTAACGTGCGTGCAGATGGGGAGGATAGGAGCATGTTGTGAGGAGCCCACGGATGCTCCGGATACTACATCACTTCCCTAGGTAGGGACATATTCAATAAAGATCACGGTCCAAATATGGACCTGGGATCTTTTCTGTATGTCTTGCCATTCCATCATGTGGCTTGATCTGTTTGTATCCCATTCTCCTGGTGTGTATTTTCCTCGATTTTGCATACAACTCCTTGCCATTGTATTGTCATTACGCTCTTCTTGCACGTTAGACATGGAGAATGGACATGCACCATTGCCATCATCATATGCTAAGCCCGAATGAGTAGCCAATGAAATGCTTTCATTTGGTTATGGTTCCATGAGATTTGCTAGCTGGTGACAATCCCGATGCGCAATTGAGAAGGTTGTACAAGGCTATTATCTTCTGGGACTTTCCTTTTCTGGGATCTTAGTGGATGTGATTTTTCCTACCATTTCTGTTGTCTGAACCGAGATATATATAAGGTGATTTCAGTGACATTCCACACTTTCCCTCATTCAATTATGATGGTATTCCAAGAGACCTGCAGTACTCAAAAATGATCACTGCATTTGTAAAGGGTGTCATTCAATGTGCGTTTTAGCTTTGCCTTCACCCAATCACCAAAACACATGTAATGGGGTGTGACAACATGGTGGGCGTTGGATTTAGTGGGGCATTGCTGCTGGAGAGCAATTACATGGGATTTTATATGGTTTGGAACGAGTATTGTTCCATGCAGGGATCAGGTGGTGTATGGTGCACATTCCCACATTTAAGGCTAAAGGTGATACTCCGGGTGTGGAGTGGGGAGTCTTGCTATGTATGCTCTATGGCTCTCTGCACTGTGTCCTGGCCATTGGCACCCGATTGTTTGTCCCATTTCAGTTTCTCCCTAAGGAACATTTGCATTCTGTCTACTTGGCCGTTTTCTCTGGTTCGGGATTGTGCAGCAGTTAGAAAGGATGTCATCTCTCCAGGGATGAACTGCACCCCATTGTCTGGGAGTAACTCTATTGGGTTTCCTTTTCTGTTGGAAATGTCTTGAGGAACTGTAATGGTAACAGAGGCGATGATCTAGAGCACAAACTGTGCTTCGATCCATTTGGACGTGTAATCTGTGACCACCTCTCTATACTTTAGGGATTGTGGTATGTGCTCCATTGGTCCAATGAAATCAATCCCTAACTTTTCCCAATCTTTGCTGGTCGTTTGCACACTCTCATGGGTGGGTTGTGGGTAATGTGTCATTTGTCACCTTCACTGAAGGTGACACATGCTTGGATGCAAGATTATATTTCCCTGTTCATATTGTCCAACAGTCTTTGTCTGGTTCCCTGTGTTTCACCAATGTGCCTCATAGATGTGTGTTGTGGGCTATGGCTGTGAGCATGTTAACTATGGCCCTCGGCAGGAATAGCGTGTGAACTCTCACAAACATGCTGGATTTGCAGATAGTTTGTCCTTGACTTTCTTGAATGATTGCAGGGCATTTGGTATGCTTTTCTCTGATAGCCTCAGCGGAATATTGAAATGCTTTACGGCTCCCAATTTGGCATCGGCTGTTTTTTGATCATGCCAAGTAAAGTGCACAATTGGAATCCAGACAGACATCCTGATCCGATGCCCCCACAGATGCATGCATGTCCCAAACTGCGCATTCAGAACCAGAGATAGGCAACTTTGCAAGGCATTCAGCTTGTTCATTCATCCAGCCAGGTGTTTACTCGATTTTGAAATTGAATTGAGTTGACCTTTTGGCGCCCACATGTGGATGATGGTTTTATGGATTGTGCTAAGCTGGAAGTAGCAACCCCAAACATAGGTTCAACAATGTTCCGTAGCCGCCCAGGTGTAGGCCAGCATTTTACACTTGACAACTAAGTAATTCATTACTGGGTCACTCAGGGAGTGAGGGGCGAATGCAAACACAGTTATACGATTTGATATCTAGTATCAGCTAGTCACTTGCTCCTTTGGGGTTCTCCTCTAACTGCCTGTTCCAGATGTCTTCAGTTCATCCATCACCCCTTTAAGACATCATGCAAGGTATACATACGTCCTCCCACTTAAATTCTGATGTCTCCAGGTATGCTGGCTAACCAATGGGGACATGGAAGCAGGCCTTTGCACTCTATTTGGAAGCCGTTGACAGTTTTGGGTTCCAGGCAAGTGGGAAAAGGTCACCATTCCTGGCTATGAATGCCACCATCTTTTTTCATTGGACCCTAACTTGAAACAGCCTGTTGGCTCTGCTCTTGATTACACCTATACTAATGCCAAAGCTTGACTGTGGGTAGTGATCAGAAGAGTCAATTAGTAGATTTGACCTTAGTTTGGAGAATAGTTCCTGAGAGAAAAGTATAGGTAGTATTTGTCTTGCCGCAGAGTGCATCAAATAGATAGATGTGCTGATCTCTGAAGTGGTTATTGTGTTGATGAGGTCCCATGCTAAATGTTTTATTTGAATTATTACTATTAGTTATTTAGATAGGGTGTCATGCTGTGCTACTCCTGCTTCTAAGTACTCGACCGGGGATCAAACCCATGTTGCATGCTATCATACTGTTCCCAAAGGAGGCCTGTTGCCCCTTAGCTATCATCCGTGCTAAGAAGGTTTGCTGTAAGACTGTGTGCTACAAACTTTAGATGTCACGAGGGGCTACAGGACAGGTGGATCCTAAAGAAAGACATTCACTACAGACACCCTAATGGTACCTGCTCCTATGGTCTAGAAATCCTGTCTGGATTAAAGTGCCCATTTTCCTTTCCTGTAGAGGTATCAATCTGCAGACATCCCTGATTAAGCAGACTTCTGTGCTACACAGAGTGACTGCAGAACCAGTAAGGCTTTGTGAAGACATGCAGAAACCCAACTAGTGGGATGGCCCCTTGGATGCTTAAGAACTATTGTAAAAATGGTCTCTTTTACACTGAGACCAAATGTCCTGAACCCAGGTCCATTAGAAGGGTAGATGCAGTGTCACAGAGGATAATTGCTGTGTTATAAGAGGAAATTAGCAGGACCATTCTGGTGTTCTAGCCTTATAAGGATCGAGTAGCCATCCTACCCCACAATCCGACTTGTAGTAGTACTGGGCGACCTTTTGTGCTGTGTTTGGAACAAATGTATGTGAGGGCCCCCAGAAGTTACAGTCCTAACTGGAGGAAAAAAAATGCTGGCAAAAAAAAAAAGTTATATTAAGAAGCCATAGCACAGGGACAGTGGAAGTTAGGCAACAGGAAGAGTTGCAAGGAAACTTTCTTCATGACTGGGTCCCCTAAGAAGGCCCTAGTTACTGCCTGACTGAAAGGAAGTACACAGAATACACGATTGTTTGGGGAGCATTCCAGCATGGCCACCATATACAAGAATATAATACACAAAGTTCTAAAAGCTGTAATTGAATAATTCTTACTATATCAAGGATTTAATCCTAATTTTTCTTAATGGGGTATCCTTGCATGCACCAAAATCTGGATTGGTTTGGTGTTACAATAACGTATGTCTTGGTGCTGGAAAGCATAACTGTGTGTCATGTTCAATTATTGTTTTATGCTCCATGTTTTTTGTGCTCATTAATCAAATTTACTATTATTCACATTTTGTTGTTGGAAAGTATAATTGTGTGTTATGTGTATTCATTGTTTTATGCTTAATCTTTTCTTATTAATTAAATTTTAGAATATTGAGGAAATATCTCTCAAGAAAAAGATGTTATTTTTCCCCTTTTTTCATTACTTTTTTTCATTATTGTTTACACTCCAATTTACTGGGTAAATTGCGTGAGGATATTCAATTCACAGGATACCCCATTAAGAACAATTAGGATAAAATCCTTGATATAGTAAGAATTATTCAATTACAGCTTTTGGAACTTTGTGTATTATATGTTTTAGACCCCCGCCATAGCTGTATCACCATTGGGGCTCCCCTATTTTGTGTCAGCACTGTATACAAGAAAATATTTAAGGAACAGCATTTAAGAAAGCAGGTATTTTGAATGGGGAGACCTTCTGTAATGGGAGGAGCCTTTTCCTAAAAACCAACCATCACATTAGCTGCCCCGTTCACTTTTCTCCATACTCATGGGTGTCCGACCCATTTGGACAGAACTGGCGAATTTACACAGTAAAACAAATCTGCCAAATGTGAAATTTTAAACATGGTCCCTGCAAACGCTGACTATACCCACTGGCATTGCCCGCCAGTCCCTTTTTTGCACGGGCCGGGCCAGTAGCACACACTCCTGTCAACACATATTTTGTTATCCATTCTTTTCCTTCCACTGTTTTATGTTGAGAATAAAAGCTTGCATTTACATCGGCAGGTTATGCAGGGGTCACTATTCAGCACAGGACCCACACTCCCCCTGTTTGGAGTATCTCTGTCCCGACTACTGCTGGGGCATGTACGAAGCCTATGAAGCACTTTCACACTGGGTCTTAAGAAAAAGGATTGAGCACTAGAGAACATATCTTAAAGGCATTCCCACCAGAACATATGCAAAGCTTCATTGAGACTAGAGGAGAAAAGTTAAGGACCCCATTTTTTATAAGGCACCCTGGTGAGGTTATTCTTTCCTGGTAGACGTTGTCTCAGGGAGGAGCCTTCCAGCTCCTTCTGGGTTCCTCACCACACTATTGAGGGTGAACCTAGGCTATCAAGGATTCCAGTGGGGCCTTCCTGAGGACCCTTTTAGATCTTTCAACGGCGCTCTCATTGAGGGTCCATCTGAGCCTTTTAGTGTACTGAGACTTCTACAAGGGCTTCACTCCGCAAGGGCCCCACACCTTCCACCGGAGCTCACTCTGAGGTTTCTACCCACTCTACCATGAGTCATATGGGTTTTGTTAATCCTAAACTGAGGGGCACAAGGAAGTCCAGATGTTGCCTAAAGTCTTGAAGTGCATCACAAGCTCCAGTTAAGAAACTATCAGTTTGCTCGAAGGCAAGGCCAGGTGTTTTTGTATGTGTATTTATATTGATTTATTTGGAGAGTGCTCACACCTAATTGCTGGAAAAAAAAACATGAACGGTACAATAACATAAACATGATGGATGGTGAAGTACAATAATACATTAAGAAGTTGAAAAAAGAAGGAAGGTTTTGAGCCTCCAATTCAGGGAGAATAATGTTGAAGCTCTACTGGTGGATTCCTACCAGTGCCTCTAGAAACAATTGGCTGAGTTACAGGCGGACTTTCCCCAGGAATGACATGTGGCTTTTTTGGTTGGTCTTGCAGATGTCAGAACTATTGCACAAGTGCTTTTGTAGGTTTTTGTCCATCCTTTCGACTCTGTGGCTAAAGGAATGTTCCTCAAAACAGGAATGAGGAGAATTACTTGGTCGTGCTCATCTAAGTCGCTGCAAGATGTACAAGAGAAAACCGCAGATCTGCTATTTGAGGAATTTATTCCACAGCACCGCTGAGAAAGGGCTGATTAGGAAAGAGAGTCCAACAATTACTGAAAGGCCTTTGGCTATTTTATCCTTATCAGTGTATAAGACCTTTCTTTCTCCTTCAGGCTTGAGGCAAGACTTTAGACATGACATCCAAAAGCTTCAGAGGATTCTTAAAATGGCAGAAAAGGTGACCTGATAATTTACCCATTGTTCCAAGAAACAAGCAGAGAAAAAAAAACGAAGGCTTCTTTAGACAGCCCACTGCTCTTTCTGCCCTGACAGAGGAGAAACAGAAGTGAGGTTTTCATCTGGGTATACACGTCTCTGGTTAGGGCACGGTTTCAGATTTCATAGCATGCAGGGCTTCTATTTTAGTGGATCCTTTGGTCCTGTCTGTGGCTGCAAGGACCTGCACTCTGCCCCTCTGTTCTTTCTCTACTTCCTCTCCTCCTCTTCAGCAGGTTGGTTCCCTCTTGCTTCAGCAGGAGTTACAACATATTCTGGATGTAAGGGTTTAGAGCCTATTCCCACCGCAGAGAAAGGACAAGCTTATTGCTCCAGAATGTTCACAGTTCCCAAGCAGAATTAGCCAGAAATATTGAAAAATTCGGGATGACCATATGTGCGTGGATCCGTTCCTCTCTGACTCAAGGTGAGTGATTATGCACAGTGGACTTTAGTGAAACATATCTACATATCACAATTTGGCCTCCCCACAGAACGTTTCTTCAATAGCGACTGGGGGATTCATATTCCTAGTACAGGTATTGTCTTTGGCCTGAATGAAGTGCTGAGAGACGCCACAAAAATCATGTGCACGATTGGAGTTCACTGCTGCCTTAAAGGCATACACATTTACCAATATTTAGACAATTGGTTGCTGTGCGTCCCCTTTGCAGAGGACCCTTAAGCATATTTCCAGGTTCCATTGAATGTATTATTCAGTCACGGACTGTCAGGAAATCAAAAGAAGTATCAGCTGGTTCCCAAGCAATCAATATGGTTTACAGGCTTCTTGTTAGACTCTACCTGGTCCTGGTTCTCTCAACAGCAGACAGAATATCAGACTTCAGATCAACCATAAAGTTAAACGCCGGAATCACCTATTAGCTTCTTGGTCTAATGGTGTCATGAGTGCTAGTGGTTCCCTTAGCCAGACCGAAAATGAGACAGGCACAGCTACATCTAGCAGACCGTTTAGACCAGTTTCAAGATATCCAGTCAGCCTGCAGACCCATTTCCCAAACTTTGCACCTGGATATTCTCTGGTGGAGCAAGGAGGTGAATCTGATGGGGCACCATGCCTGTTTGAGATGCATCCCACGAGGTAGAGATAAGAATAGACGGCTCCCTTATGGGATGAGGTGCTACCCTAAAGTGATTCTTAATTCCCATGCTTTGCTTACTTTTGGACTAGCAAGGTCACATCAACATGCTGAAGCGCAGGGCAATTTTTCTGGCACTGAAAGCATTACTGTCATCAATTGTGGGCAAGGTAGTGTTAATACAGATGGACAGCACAAAATGTATGTATTATATCACCAAACAGGTCACTCAGTCTCCCAAACTATGCACAATGGCAGAAGAGATCTGAGAGTGGGCCCTCGTCCAACAGATCTTCCTCAGTGCTGTTAATCTTCCAGGTGTAGACAATGTGAAAGCAGATAGAGTAAAGGAATAGTTTGCTCAAAAATATTATTGACTTAAAAGATGGGCAATAATCAAAAACATATATTGAACATCTTTTTAAAGAAAGTTCCTATGTATTGAGCAAACGAGGCTCAAAGCGTTTACATGGGGGCATCCATTTCGTCATTTCAAGCAGCCTCCTCTGTTCATGTTAAACTCTGCCCTGCTGGCACTAATCAAGCAGCAAAAGCCCCCTACTGGGAGTGTTTGCTTACTGCAGCTATAGCAGAGCTGAACATGGAGAGGAGGCTGCCTTCACTTTCGTTTTACATTTTCAGTGCTCCCCAAGCCCAGGGAAGCACAGAAAACGTAAAATGAAAGTCAGAGCAATTAGAAATACTTCGCCGGCTGCCGGCGAAATTTTCATAATTGCTGCGACTTTCTTTTCTAGTTTCCCGTGCATCGGGAACTGGAAAAGAAAGTCGCAGCAATCATGAAAACTCTGCTGGATGCAGGCAAAGTATTCATAATTGCCTGGAGAAGCCTACAAGCAAAGGTGTGGCAACTATAAATACAACAATGTTGTGTTTAGGCGTGCGGTGGTTAGAAAACCACGGAAATCATAAATACAACAACATTGCATTTATGATTGCAGTGGCTTCAGCTTCGGGTGACTCAAAGCAGAACCTGCTGCACTCATAAATAAAATGCGGTTGTATTTATAATTGCTGTGGTTTTCTTTCTAAGTTTTCCGGGCTCCCTGGCTCGGAGGAGCCCAGGAAACTTAAAAAGAAAACCACAGCATTTATAAATACAACAACATTGTATTTATAACTGCGGTGGCTTCAGCTTTGAGTCTCCCGGGCACCCCCGGGCTTGGGGAGCCCGGGAGATTCAAAGCGAAAGCCGCTGCAGTCATAAATACAACAAAGATGTATTTATAATTGCTGTGGTTTCTTTCTAAGTTTTCCAGGCTCCCCCGGCTATGAGGAGCCCGGGAAACTTAAAAGAAAACCACAGCCATCATAAATACAACAATGTTATATTTATGATTGCAGAGGCTTCAGCTTTGAGTCTCCTGGGCTCCCCTGGGCCGGGGGAGCTCGGGAGACTCAAAGCGATAACGCTGCTGCAGTCATAAATACAACACAGTTGTAGTTCTGATTGCTGCGGTTTTCCTTCTAAGTTTCCCGGGCTCCCTGGAAAACTTAGAAAGAAAACCATGGCAATCAGAAATACAACCGCACTGTATTTATAATTACTGTGGTTTTTAAAGAAAATAAAAATAAAAGCACTTACCGGCAGCAGCCTTTCTGCCTGCATTCTCTGCTCTCTGGCAATAATGAAGCAAAAGCTACATACTGGTAGCTTTTCTTTATTACAGCTGGATGGCTTTTGCTTCATTAGTGCTGCATGGGCAGAGCTTGACACAAGCACAGGAGGCTCATCAATTTCACAAAATGGATGCCTCCTAGTGCTTGACATTTTTGAGTTTGATCCTCATTTGCTAAAATCTTTACATAGGAACTTTGTTTAAAAATATTTTGTATATATATTTTTGATTATGGGCCATCCTTTTAGCCAATACAATTTTAGAGTGAACTATTCCTTTAAGCAAGCTTGCTGAGAACAACCATGAGTGGATGTCATCAATGAAGTCATCACTCTTCTCTAGTTTTCAGTGGACTATTGATGATGACATAAGTGATACCACATCTGGTGTCATATGTAACGTCCTAAGGGATGTAATTTGTGATGTCATCAGTGTGCTCTAATTTTCAGTGATATTATCAATGATGATGAAATAATTGATGTAAGTGATGTTGTCAGTGTGCTCATGGGTTTTGCATCAGGGGACCTTGGCATTAAGATGTCATATCTTCCATAACCTCCTTTTTTTCTGGGGTTTATGTCACTTCAACGAAAGTTTCTTCACTAAATTTCAGGGTTTTGTTGTACTGAATTTATTCACCTTAACTGTCTTTAATTATGTTTTTTCCTGAATTTTAAGGGTTTTGTAATGGTATATTTCGCACCACTAAAGTGTGAAATACAGTACTGAAGTTTTAACTTTTCATATCACAAATGATGTCAAATGCAATGTTATCAGTGTCTTTCTAAGCTATCATGGGGTTCTTCCCATTGTGCGTCTGAAGGCCTATGGCGTGTCTATTGTTGACTTTGCCCAGGCCATGGTCTTTAACCATGCCGTTTGATCCACTCTGCCAAACAATAAGGACAAACAAGAGGAACTGGGACAATGGAGAGGAAGTGGGACTGTGACACCGGTGCGCGTGCGGTGATGTGATGACAATGAATGCGCAGGACTGTGAAAAGAATGCATGCAAGGGAATTTTGTGAGGATACACGCAATGTACTGTAATGAGGATGCAGGCAAGAGACTGTGAAGGGGATGTAGGCAAGCAAGTGACAGTGGCAAGAGTCTGCACAAGGAACTGTGGCAGGGATCTGCCAAGGGGCTGTGATGGAGATCTACATGAGGGACTGTGATGGTGATGTGTGTGTGGGACTGTGCCAATTCTGCCTGCAAGTGACTGTGACAGGGATGTGCATGAGGGAGTGCAATGGGGATATGTGCAAGGGACTATGATGGGGATTCAGGAGATAAACCTGATGAGGATGCTTGCTAGGTACTGAGATGGGCATCTGAGGGAAGGAGTGTGATGAGGATGCATGCAAAGGACTGTGATGGAACTGAGGAACTGTGACAGGGAATAGACATGAGGGAATGTGAAGGTGGTGCATGCAAAGGATTGTGAGGCGGATGCGAGGGGGTATGTGACAGGGCTGCACACACAGGACTTTTAAGTGATTTGTGCTATGTACTAAATGAGGAGGGGCGGAAAGGACTATTACAGGAGATGTTGGCGAGGGATTGTGATGGTGATTTGCACAAGGGACTGTGACAGTCAATGCATGTGAGGGACTGTGGCAGTGGATAGGCATGAGGCACTGTGATGGGGATGCACATAAAGGACTGAGATGGGGTTGGACATGATTAACTGTGATGGGAATGCATGCAAACAAATGTGATGGTGGATGCACGGGATGGACTGTGATGGTTATGCACACAAGGGACTTCGACAGGGATGCGCACAAGGGACTGTGACAGAACTGCACATGAATGAATGAGACAGGGATGCGTACAAGGACCTTGATGTGTGACAGCCGGGGGCTGTGATGAGGAAAAGTGAGTCGGGGTAATGGGAGAATGTGAGGAAGAGGGAAGAGGGTAACAATGGGGCACTGTTATGTTATGTTATTGGTATTTGTACTAAACACTGCGGCCATTTTCATGGTCTCCGGGCTCGCAATTGGATCTGAAATGGAAAAAGAGGGGTGGGGAGTTTGCGGAGTAGAGCGAATGGACAAGGTATTGTGCTTAGCTGTTGGTGTGTGCAGATCCACAAGCCACTGGTGTCTGTGTGGGTGTGTTATCTAGGTAGAGGGGAGACCTCAAGTGTCTAGGGAAGATCTAGGTGTTTTGGCCAGAAGATAGGTTGGCAAGTTGATTGGAGAAATGTAGAATTGTAACTGTTTTGTTTTGGGTTGATGGATGTATTTAGCCATTTGCAGTGCCGGTAGGTAAGCATCTGGTGAGTGAGGGTGGATTTGATGTTCTTGTGAAAAGAATGCACGCAAGGGAATGTTACGAGGATGCACACAAGGGACGTTAATAAGGATGCAGGCAAGTGACATTGATGGGATCTTTCCCATTGGTCTTTCTGCTAGGGAGATCTGTTCTGTTTCAAAGAATACTGTTCAATAAGTAACATTTTAATATGGTATGCTTGAGTGGTCTGCTGGTTCAAATATGATCAAGCTTATTAGCTTATTCCTTGTGTTCTTCTTGGTGAGATTTTCTAGCTAGGTGGGTGTTGTTTTCCAATGGCTCTAAAACTAGATGAGTTTCGCCCACATCGCTTTTTCTCCCAATGTGATTAGATTTGGTGGAGTTTGCAATCTCTTTTGCATGTCTGTTCCTTGTGGAGCCTTTCTTCCTTTTGTTTATTTTGGTGAGCTCTTTGCTATGCGGCTGTCTGTTTTTTTTCTTCATGGGAATACCTTGTGGCTGTGGGGGACTGTGACGAGTAACAGAGATGTGAGGTAATTAGGGACTGTGATGAGGAACAGGGAAGCAGGGGCAATAGGGGACAATGACAAGGAAAAGGAGGTGGGGTCACAGGGTACAATGAGAAGACAAAGGGAAGCAGGATTATGTGGGAATGTGGTGAGGAAGAGGGAGGCTGGGGTAATAGGGCACTGTACCGAGGAATGAGGTGGAGGTAATAGGGAATGTGACGAGGAAGAACGAGGTGGGGTGATGGAAGACTGTGCCGTGGAAGAGCGATGTGGCATAATGGAGGACCATGATGAGGAGGGAGGCAAGGGGTAATGGGGAACTGAGACAAAGAAAGAAGCAGGTGGGGTGTAATGGGTACTAGGACCAGGAAGAGGGAGTTGGGGTTTGAGGAAGAGTGAGACGGAGATAATTGTGGACTGAGATAAGGAAGAGTTAGGCAGGGTATTTGGGTACTGGGACAAGGAAGAGTGAGGTGGGGTAATGGGGACTGGGAGAAGGAATTGCAAGGTAGGGTTAATGGGGCACTGGGATGAGGAAGAGAGTAGGAGTGGTAATGGGAGGGGGTGTGCGCTTACATTTCTCGTCATATTTATATTAGCTTTGTAGAATATTGCTCTTCAACATACAAATTTGACAGTAGCCAGACATATCACATAATATTCATATCATCACTAGGTTCTTAAATTGTAGGTCACCCCAAGATGGCGCCCGTGATTGTGTGTGTGTATACGCACGCCTGCCTTTCAGGCATTGGTATGCCTTAACTTGAAAATCCGGCGGCCAGTGAGCCCCCTGTATTCTATACTATGCTCCTTCTTTGGTTCAGTGCTTATTGCGCTAGGCGCGCTCGAGCAAATCCAGGCAATGTTATGCTTTGCAGCAGAGTGTACACCATTCACTCATGTATATTTCAAATTATTACTGACACTGTATTTTCATGGCTTGTTCCGCAGAGCACATGTCTTTAAAGTACATGATCTGCACGCTTATCACGTGTGTAGCCCGTCTTGGTCTGTTCAGTGGAATGCCAGCCATTTTAAAGATTGAATGTTTTACTTGAGGTCAGCTGTGGGGAGTTTTCTCTTGTTTATTTGTGAGCACAACTGACTTCTGGCTTCACAATTGCTTGTTTTGGCTTTCTTTACAGCCAGCCTTATGGTCACAGGTTTTTCTGCATTTTTTTAAACAACTTTATTTATCTTCGCACACAGGTTATGCACAGACATTTATAGCACTCAGTTATGCAAGCATACAACATATACAGGTTAGCTTTCATCTGTTTTCAGGTTCTCGATGTCAGTTAAATCTGCCAGATATTGTTTATACCGTGACCATACGTTCCTGGGTCTACAGGGGGGCATGACTGAGTCTATGTATAGTTCTTCGGTATCGTTGGCCCACACCATATCTCTATTCCAGTCTTCCATTGTTGGGGTTGTACATTCTTCCATCTCATTAATATGACCGTTTTGGCTATTAGTAGGCTTAGGTTCAAAAGTTTTCGCCACGTTGGGTTAATTTTCCCCACTGCCCCCAGCATGCACAACCGCGTGTCCATTCCACCGGTTGGTCTGCCATCTTATCCAGAGCTCCGCAGACCTCTGACCAGTAATGTCCCAGCTCCGTACAGTCCCACAATATATGAAATATATTAGCATTTTCAGAGTTACATCTTGGACAGGTGCCAGATGAAGTAGGATATATTCGCTTGAGTCTTGATGGCGTATAGTGTGTTCTATGAACTATTTTGTAGTGAGTCAGTTTGAATCTTGAATTGCAAGATATCCGTTTGGTCAATGCACAGATCTGGGACCACTCTTGGTCTTCTATCGGTTGCTCCAGATCGTGCTCCCATCTGCCCTTAGCCGTGTGGGTTACCGCCGGGCGTGTCTGTATTATAGCTTTGTAGAGAGTGGAGCCAGTAATTTTCTGAATCCCCCCTGTGTATATGTATCCTAGTGCTGTGTTTATTTCAGGTTCTTCCGGGAATGGTGGGTATATATGCTGTGTAATGGCTGCCATCCTATGGTATTGTTGCTTATGCGCATTTGTGTTACCCACTATATCTTTAATGTCCTTCCACTGGAGAAAGCGATGATCTGAAAATAGCTGTCCCCATTGTGTAATGCCTCTAGCACTCCACTGTATCGCCATTTCGCTCTCTATGGAGAAGGGCGTGTGGGGATCGCCCCATATTGGCATACTCGGGTGAAATAACTTAATGGCGCCAAATATGTCAGCGATTTTGGACCATGCCATGATAGTGACCTTGGATGGGTTTATCGTGTTGTATTGTTTAGGGCTGGGCCTAGTTATCGTTTGTAGAGCTAGCGTCGCTTCACAGGGGGTGGGGGCCCAGGGTTGAGAAAGCATGTGACCCAACCAGCAGCATAATGTGCCTGCGCTGCTAGGTAGTACAGTTCCATGTCCGGTACCATCAGCCCGCCCCTGGGATAGTTGTCTGTCAGTACCCTCCAGCACAATCTAGGATGTCCGCCCCATACAAATGCTATGCAGGCGCTATTAATTTTGGAAAACAAAGTGCGGCCGGGCCATACTGGCACTGTGCTAAAAAGATAAAAGGCCTCGGCAATATTACCATTTTGATCAAGGCTATCCTCCCCATCAATGATATGGGCAGGCCATTCCAGTGTTTCATTTTGGCACACAGTGCTTCTGCCAGTTTAGTGTAGTTCAATGTGCGGGAGAGTTGGGCAGTTCTGGCAATATGAGCGCCTAGATAAACAATGTGTACCGGACTCCATATAAGACCATGTAGGTTTTGGGGTTGCGTGGTGTTGTCTGTGAGCGGGAATATCTCCGATTTATTGGGGTTAAGGCGTAGACCTGAGTATTGACCAAACTTTTCTACTTCTGCCAGCACCCTGCCAAGTGTGCGGTCTGGATTCTTTAGATATAATAGAATGTCATCTGCATATAGCGTTATGATTTGTAGTTTGCCCTCAAGCCATATCCCGAATGTGCTATATTGTGATCTGAGAATGTCTGCTAGGTGTTCTATAACTAGAGCGAAGAGTAGTGGGGGCAATGGGCAGCCTTGTCTGGTGCCTCCTAGTAATTCCAGTATGTCTGTGAAGGATCCATTAATTCTAATCTTCGCGTGGGGTTGTGTGTATATTATCTGAATCCATTTTATGAATTTTGGGCCGAACCCGTAATCCCGCAGTAATCCGAAAAGGAAGGGCCAGGAGACAGTATCAAATGCTTTGCGCATGTCAAGGGAGACCGCTATTCCTTGGGTTGCAGGGGGTATCGTGGCTATGATTTGGTGGCATCGTCTTATATTTGTTGCTGTGGATCTGCCCATTATAAACCCCGCCTGGTCCTCATGTACCATATATGGCATCAATGGTGTGAGTCTGGTTGCTAGTATCTTCGCTAGGATCTTGGCATCAGTATTTATTAGGGATAATGGCCGGTACGACCCGCATTCTCCAGGGGTTTTCCCTGGTTTAAGCAAGAGTGTGATTATTGCTTCTCTGGTGGTTTCGGGGAGTTCCCCTATGTCTAGTTCTTCCATTCAGACAGCGTGCAGTCTGGGTGCTAGTAAGTGGCTAAATTCCTTATAGTATTCTGCTCCCAGCCCATCCATGCCAGGCGCTTTCCCATTGGAGAGAGCTTTTATTGCGTCAATTATTTCAGCCTCTGTGAATATTTGGTTCCTCCAGTGTTTCCCTAGTCACATCTGCTATAAGAGTTGTCGGTATTCGGGAGAGATAGTGCTCTATCTCGGCATCTGTGACGGTACACTGAGGAGAGTATAGGTCTTTATAGAATGCGTAGAATGTTTCCTTCAGTTTATTCTGATCTGTGGACATTGCACCATCCGCCATTTGTATGCAGGGTATAGTTGTGGGGCCTCTCTCTCCTCGCACCGTTTTTGCTTGTAATTTCCCGGGGCGTTCCCCTTCCCCATATCTGCGTGCCGCTGCAGGTCTATCAAAGTATCTGACCTCCTGATCTGCTGCTTCTACATATTCGTCTAGTTTGGTCTTTATTTCTGTGCTGAGATGAGGTGACGGGGACAGTGCATACTGGGATTGTAGAGATGTTATTTGTATTTCCAGCCTGGCTATCCTACCCTGAATGTCTTTGAGAATTCCGCCCTCTGTGGATATTGACTGACCTCTTATACAAACTTTAAATGCATGCCATAGTATAGCCTGACTTGAGACCGAGTGCTCATTGATATCGGAGTACACTTGTATATACTGCACCATTGAATTTTTATAAACCAGGTCTCTTAGGGCTGCAGGTTTAAATCTCCATGGTGGTCTGTCGCTAACCCAGTCGGGGATTTGCAGTGTCAGTTGTATCGAGGAATGATCTGAGTAAGTCCTAGGGTGTATGTGAGAGTCTGTTACCCATGCCAAGCTGTCTACGTCTATTAGCCATAAATCTATTCTGGAGTGCATGTCGTGGACAGTGGAGTAGTATGTGTATTCTCTCCTGTTGGGATTTAATGTTCTCCAAGCGTCCCTTAGGTGTAGGTCTGACATATGTGTGACTATTGTCTGTGCTGCTTTGGTTAGTGTTCTAGTTTGTGTTGTTGTGCGATCTAATTGTACATCTAGAATTTTATTAAAATCCCCACCGCATAGCACCCGGGCAGTGGGATAACTCACTAGTTTTTCAAAGTCTGAGGGGTAGAAATCCGGATGGTCAATATTCGGTCCATATAAGTTAAGGGAGACTATTTCCTTATCATGGAGATTGCCATGTAATAGAACGCATCTCCCCACAGGGTCACACTCTGCTTTGATACATACGAACGGTAACATTTTGTGTATCAGTATTGCAACCCCTCTTGCCCTGCTGGAGTATGTTGTGAAGTACTGATGTGTCCCCCAGTTCGGCATCAATTGTTCACCTTGTCGGGGGCCCGTGCGGGTCTCCTGCAGGAAGATTATCTTAGCGGCTTTTCTATTGATATAGGCCAGAATCTTCCTTCTTTTGATCCTAGATCCTAGGTCCCTCACAATTCAGCTTAGTACATTAATATTGTCTTTGCCCATTTTAGCCATTATCTATAGGGCGCTCGCTTTCATATGAACACCAATGCGTTACTGTTGTATGCTTAAGTGCTTCCGTGCCTAGAACCTGTGTGCTTTTTGCTTTACCAAACTTCCTTTCATAACAAAAACCCAACATTCCCAATTTAGCCCCTCCCCCTCCCTCACAGTCCCCCCAACTTCAACTGTGCCTTTAAGTTTAAACAACATCACAAGCACCTGCTACAGGGGGGACTGCGGCGTTTCCAGTGCCCAAGCCAACATTAGTTATGTGTGTTACATCCGCTTCTAGCCTGTTGCTCTCACTCATTATAACGTCTTTGGGTTAATGCTTTCAATGTATTTTGAAACATTAATTTTTAGACTTCCCGGATGTGGACCTCCCGGAGGGGAGCCTTTGTTGCTGCTATTTCTTCTTATTTCTTGAACGTGGTCGCAGTGATCTGGCCTCAGGATTATTTAGATCGCCCTTGTTTTAGGTTTGTCCATTGGTGGTCGGTCAAAAAAACGAAAACAAAATATCGAATCACAAAAATATCGAAACCAAAATCTCGAAAAAAAAAAATCTCGAATTATTTATTTATTTATTTATATGTATTTGTGGGTTCAGGTAAGTATAAAAAAAGGGTAAAATAAAAAAAAAAAGAAAAAAGGGGGGTTGGGGGGGGGGGAACCCCCCCATTTCGAAATAAAAACGTATTAAAAAAAAAATTTGAGATTTTCTTTTTCGAGATTTTGGACTCGAGATTTTTTTTTCTCGAGATTTTGTAATTCGGTTTTTACACTATAAACCTTGTCCATTATTAGGGGGAATATGTGCCTCTATGAAGTTTGCGGCCTCTTCTGGGAATGTGAAAAAATATGACTTATTTTGATGTTGGATCTTGAACATTGGAGGGTTTAGCATTGCATATTGCACTTGCCGATCCCATAGCATTTTCTTGATTCCTGAGAAGAGCTTCCTTTCCTCTTGCACGGCCAGAGTGAAGTCTGGACAGATGCGTATAATGTTTGCTTCCCATTTTAGCTCTTGTTTCTCTCTAGCGGTTTTTAGGATCAGGTCCCTGTCCATGTAGTTTACCATGCGTGCTATGATAGGCCTGGGGTATGCCCTGGGTTTCGGCTTCGGGGCCAGTGACCTGTGTGCCCTCTCCACTATAAACATAGGGGACCATCCCGGGTCTCCTAATAGTGTACGCAAAAGGTCTTCCACCGCCTTCTCCATTGATCCTTTAATGGCCCCCTCCGGAACACCAATTATGCAGATATTATTTCTTCGAGTCCTTGCTCCCAAATCTTCACATTTGGACTTCACCATCCCCAGCTCGATAGCCATTGTGGACACCGTTTTCTTCAGGGTCTCTAAGGTGTCCTCTGTGCCTGATATTCTTGTTTCTGCCTCGGTCATGCGAGAGGTTGTTTTGTCGAGTTGCGCTTTTATATTTGCAACACTTGCCGTGATTCCATCTAACTTGTCTGTAAGTGCTGCGAAATGCTGCTGCATAGCCTGAAAAACAGCCTGGGGATCCATCATGGATGCTGTGGAGGCCTGCTCTTCCTGTGTGGGCATTTCTTCATCCCTTTTGAGCTCAGCGTCTTTCTGCATTGTAGTCGTGTACTTATCGATAGTTCCTCTGCTCCTCTTAGGGCCAAAGTTCTTGGGCATCGTTCCGGGTCTGGAGAGTATATCAGGAGGAGTTATTCCTGAATTCCCTTTACCAATTGTCCTGTGTTTGCAATATATTGCAGGGGCCGAGAAGCAGAGTGTAATGAACAGGGTAACTCAGTGTCCGGTTTCTATTGTATCCTGTATTGTCATGCAGGGCTGGTGTGGGACTGAGTGGTGACTGTGGCAGGGTGATGTTGGAGGCGGTTCCCCCCAGCTATCAGCTTAATGTCTCGTTAATGATACACCACGTACACCGAAGTGGTTTAGGTTGTCTCGGTGACTTATTACGCCTCGTTAATGATACACCACGTACACCGAAGTGGTTTAGGTTGTCTCGGTGACTTATTACGCCGTGGTCTAGCCTGGGGATGCCTATGCTAGCGCCCTTAGGAGGGCTGTTATTGTCCTGCCCTGTTTTGCTCTTTGCCCCGTTGTTCACACCACTCAGGGGCTGTTGCGCAGTTGATTGTTGCCCCCACTGCGTGTCAGACTGTTCAAGTGTTCAGGTCACCCCGAAAGTAATGGTGACAGTGCTGGTGCTCTTGCCAGTGCTTTATTGGTTGCCTCTAGCGTTCCCAATGGACTCGTGTATAGGAGATCAGTTCCACTTGCCAGAGCATATGGGCTTGCTGGCTGCTCCTGGGCACCGAAAGGTTCATGGGAAGGGGGGGATCAGATGTGTGCTGCTTAGGTGGGGGTGTCAGGCCTTCTTGCGTTCCCGCCTCCCTGCAAGAGAGTTAAGGAGGGGTGGGGAGGGGCAGTGCCGTTCTCCCCCCGCACCCGTTCGTCTATGCCGATCGTGCTGCGATGAAGAAAGTCTTTTGTTAGTTTGGGCAGAAAATCCGCCCGCCTGCCCATCCCGTGGTCTCCAGCGAGCTGCGGTACCGCCTGCAGGCCAAGCGGAGGGAGAGGAAACATGCGTGGGGAGCAGGCCCGGCTTACCTTCACTGCGGCAGGCCCGGGCGGAGGGCGGGCTCTCCCTTCTCGTGAATCACCGCCGTGATGAGGGTGGAGGGGGTCTACAGGCGCTCCAGGAAGTTCGGAGCGCCTGCGACTCTCCCTCGCAAGACGGGTGAATCGTGCAGTTGCTTCCGCCGCTCACGTTGTTTGGGTGCCGAGCTCCTCCACTCAATCCCCGGCGGACGCGTCCTGCACTGCCTCGGTGGGTGTCTGGCTTCACAACTTGATACTCGCTTCACCGCTTTGGTCCAAATTTCGTGTGGGCAAACTGTTGATGTAGCAGCACGTTCTCTACAAAAAATTGCGTGGAACTGGAGTGAGCAAAAGGTTTATTTTGGCTTTTCGGCCCTAGAGACAGCCGGAGCTTACACGGGAGCTGCCACTTTCTTCCGTGCGCAAGAGCAGCCCCCCAATTTCCACATTGAGCAAGACACACATCAATGCACCAGTCATCAAAGAGGAGTGCATAAACAAGGTGCCGTCTCAAACCCTCACGCCACACGACACCAACAAGAAAAACATCATTGTTTCCATTGCGGACATGATCTTACACATGATGGATCATGCCCCACCATCGGCCAGATATGCGCAGCATGCTGGGACGAGGATCACTACTGCATGATGTGCCGTAATCCAAAATCAACGGGGGTCGCCTCCATGGATCGAGGACTACACCGGCAAAGGACACCACCCAGGTACTCAAAGGAAGACAGGGCGAAAGGAACAGAGAGAAGATACCATAAGGAGAGACGACACACCAGGGGGAAATACTTACAGTTTGCAGAAGGACGGCGAAACAGGCAAAGAAGAATACATAGATTGTACACATCAACGCCATCAACCAGCGAATTGGAATCACACTCCATCACCGATAGATGGAAAAAGGGCTACCTATACTCTCTGGGAAATCCAACCGCCTCAGAACACAGTCTCACCCTGACGTTACCTTTGCAAAATCAGGAATTCAATTTCTTAGTAGACTCGGGAGCCACAATCAATACCATGCCTGAGTCGGAATACCTGAAGCTCAAATGCAAATCAAGATTGCGCACGGCACAAGTGGTCATATACGTATATAGGGCCAAGGAATCCCTTCCGTGTCTAGGCACATCCAGAACTTTGTGTTGCCATAAAGACAAGAAAGATCACTTGACAGTGCACGTCCTGGCGACAGAGGCCGCATGCAGCTGCATCCTAAGCTTCAAATCAGCGGTCCAAATGGGATTGATCCACATTTTATACCAAATAATGGCAGCAAAATACATGTCCGCGGCGGCCAAGGTGGCGGCTAATTTTCCAAGTCTTTTCAAGGGCATAGGGAAACCTAAGGGATGCAAGATAAAACTACACATTGACCCGGCAGTGAAACCCATTGTGCAATATTTTAGACAGATCCCGTTCAACATTCAGTAAAAGGTTGAAAAAGAGCTACTATCGCTGATGGAAGGAGACATCATAGAGCATGCCTCAGGGTCCACACCATGGCTCTCACCCATCAACCCAGTGCCAAACAAGAGTGCAGATGGCCAAATCATATCATGCAACAAAATGAGGACCCCAAATCAAGCAATCCTGCGAGAACACCATCAGTCGCCCCGCATCACACATATGATGCACCTTCTCAACGGAGCAACAGTGTTGTCCCGCCTTAATCTGAACGAGGGCTATCACCAGATCGAGCTCAGCGAGGAGTCGCGCTATATATCAACCTTCATCACGCACCTAGGGCTGTTTAGATATAAACACCTATGTTTCGGGATCTCGTCAGCGGCCAAAATCTTTCAAGAGGAGATAAGGAAGATCATTCATCACATACCACATTGCCTCAATTATAACGATGACATTGTGATATTTGGAAACTGTCCGAAAACGTCCGATACCACGCTGATGGAAGTATGCATGCCACTGAACGATGCAAACCTCACGCTGAACAGAGACAAGTGCGACTTCAACAAAAGTACCCTAAAATTCTTTGGCCACATTTTCTCTCAGAAAGGAGTCCAACCCGACCCTGACAAAAAAAGGCAGTGACGGAAGCGCTCCAACCTGAAAACGTGGCCCAAGTACGGACATTTCAGGGTCTGACGAGTTATTGCACGATATACCTCCCAGACTTTGCCACAACTAGCGCATCCCTACGTGTGCTCACGAAGCAAGATGCCAAGTTCAAGTGGGGACCAGTGCAACAAGAGAGTTTTGATGCAATTAGAAGAGACATGGCTCCGGAAGTGTGCATGTCTTATTTTGACCCCAATCTACAAACAGAACTGACTGTGGACGCCAGTCCCATAGGTCTGGGGGAAATCCTTGCACAGCACTCAGTAAGTGAACAAGCCCAAAGAAAAATGATTTTGTATGCCGGCAGTAGCCTCACAGACAGAGCAGAGATACTTGCAAGCTAAAAAGGAAGAGCTGGCAGTCGTGTGGGCCTGTGAGCATTTTCATCTGTTGTTGTTTGCAAAGCCTTTCATGATAATCATGGACCACCAAGAACGCATAACAATCTATGGCAAACCAACAGCACAAATGCTGCCAAGAATTGCAAGGTGGGGGCTATGTCTCGAGGGATACAAATTCACCATACTGCACAAACCAGGAAAAGATGAAAACCCAGCAGACTTCTTTCTCGACATCCACTTGTCGGAAGGACGACCTCGAAAGATCGAGCAGATGGCTACATGAACTACAACACATGGCTGAATATGCCACAATCGCCCTGGTAGGTAGCATCCTGCATTAGAAATGGAAGATGGAAGTCGGCGTAAGAGGGGATTCGAGGAAATCAAGCAATGGATGTGTAGAGGAGCAATTGAATACATCTGCAGGAAGTCCTGCCCGTATTTTGCCTATTTGTTGGAAAGCGGAAATTGCGACATGTGCAACTCCAATAACGGTATCTATACCATGAAAAGACAGGGTATCCACTGAGAAAACCCTATATGATGTTTCTCCGAAGAGCTGACGGTCTCCTGAGGGAGACCCCAGAAGAAGTGTGAAGATGTGTAAAGGAGAGGCTGGTGACGTCACAAAAAGTGAGCGTGATGCACTAGGAAGGATGACCAAAGAAGAGAAGGCATAGAATTGATAGAATCTGATGGCGAAGTATAGAATCGAGAAGACTTTTATGTTCAGAATGAAAATAGCACGTGTGAAGAAGCACTGCAGAAAATGCAAGTAGTTGTATACCTGTACAGACGCCGTAACACAAGTAGACTAAGTAATCGTAAAGGCTGGCTATACATAGTGAAAAGACTGCAGGCGGTGCCGCCAATATATATATATATATATATGTAGAATCTTGACATTCAATGTCACAATTTTAGTAAGTTCAACCGGTGGAGAAAGAAGGATTGATAGCTCTGTGTGTGTTGCAGCAAAGAAAATAAGTTGAGGCTCAGAGATGGACCATTGCCTGGTGTCAAAGGCTAAAGCAGCCAAAACTGGTTATCAGCCCTTGAAGAACAGTGAATGTGAGACACCAAGGCATCCCTTGTTAAGTTGCAAAGAGAGAACACTGTGAGTGCAAAGTTTCTTATAAAATGTGCCAATTCACTGTCTCCTGTCACATGAGTCCAAGATGGAAATAGATGTGGGCATGCAAGCATGAACCTTGATAAGAACGTGCTCACGCGCCTTTATATTCCCAGAGAAGAAAAGCTACAACAATGCCAAGTTCAAAGACAATCTGAATGGCAGAAGGCATGAGTGATGAGAGATGATGGGTTAATTGGGCGCGGAGGCACGGTCAAGTCTACCCACTAGCACCTGGGGTACCAGCTTAAGTGCTGCTAGTGTATCGAATGTTCCAGAAGGGTACAAGCATGCCAACCAATTGTAGAGGGCCATATAATGGAGGGACGTATAGTTTGAGAGCCAATGATATATTGTATTTCTAATCACTGTCAAAGATGACTTGCACTAATGGAGGGCATGAGTTGCCCACCTGACTATAGAGACCCAATCACAATCCAATCCCTTATAGAAAGTATACTTAGATACTCCCCTTAGTCCAATCACAATCCCATGTAGGTTTTTGAAATTTGCCACATAGTATGACGTCACGTATGAGTTTTTGCTATAAAAATAAGGTTTTTTATGAAATGCTTTGAGACCATGCTGTGCAACGTCCATTGATGTCTGTTGTACTCCCGGTTTTCGACAATTGAGAATAAATCAGACATTTTGCCAACTTCCTGAGTCGGCCTTGTTATTTGGTGTGAGAGTTATTTCTCCATCCCATACATCGTATGATGTGTTACCTTAATTAAAAGGACCATAAGGGTTCAGATGAAAGACTATTCAAAACACTGGCAAAGTCAAAGGATTAACTGTCCATTTCACCGTCATCCCTGTTACTAAAAGCGGACCGAATAATCATGCCAGCAGCACTCCATCAACAGATCATCGAAAGTGATTGTGGAATTGTGTCCATCAAACGCATGCTGTGAAGAAAAATATAGTTCCCCGGCATGGACAAAATAATAGAAAAAACACTGAAATCCTGCCACATCTGCCTGAGCCTACAAAGCACAGTGTTCCCGGAACCGCTACACATATCAGGACTCCCAAATGGGAGATGGGAAGAAGTGGCAATAGGCTTCTTTGGGCCTCTCAGGTCAGGGGAATATGTGCTGGTAGCACTAGATGAACACTGCTGCTACTCAGAGGTAGAAATTGTACCCTCCATGGCTGCCACTGCACTAATACCAGCACTAGACTGCATATTCTTGGTGTTCGGAGTACTGAAGGTCGTCAAGTCGGACAATGGCCCACCATTCACCAGCAGAGACTTTCGAGATTTTGCAAACTACCATGTGTTCCAACACCGAAAGGGCACACCGCTCTGGCCCCGGGCGAATGGAGTTGTGGAACGTTTCATGGCCAACATCAAGAGGGCCGTCCGCATTGCAACAATCACACCCATGCCCATTGAAAAGGCTCTTTGCCAACTTCTAAGGGACTACCACAACATACTGCATGACTCCACAGGGAAATGCCTGGCAGAACTCATGTTCAGACATCCCGTCAGGATGAGGGTTCCCTTGGGGGGGGGGCAGGAAGTGGAAGAGAACAAAACAAGGGCAGAATCAAGGTAAAAGAACCATTGAGCAAAAGAAAAGATGAAGGAATATGCAGACAAAAGAAGAAGAGAACGAGCTGCAGAGCTAACAGTAGGAGAACAAGTACTGGTACGACAAACGCAAGTACACAAGGACATGCCACAGTTCGACCAACAGCCCATGAAGGTTTCCCACATCAAGGGGTCAATGGTCACGGTAGAAAGAGACAAGCGCGTCATAACAAGAAACAGTTCCTTCTTCAGAAAATCATGAGGTGACACAATTCAAATAAATGAACAATGGAGCGGAGAAGAAGAAGAAGGGATACAAGGAGGGTCAGATAGTTGATGGACGAAGATGAACCCGGCAGAGAAGAGCACAGCTATGAAGGGGAATGTCCGGATGAAAATGTTGAATCGCCCTAACAAGGAAGACCATCCTGCATTGTCAGGAGACCTCGACGATGGATTGAGGAAATGGGGTAGGACTGCATTTATTTTGGGGGGAGATGTAGTGTTGTGCGACGTCACCATGTTGGGATGCAGTGACGCGTGAGCTGGTCAGGTGACCTAGGAAATGTGTGCATGCACCGCGCACCAATGAATCAGTTTATGGCTAATGCAAATGGTGTCGGTCACATCCTTGCGCGCGCTGCTGATGTGCCTTCCCAGCGCACCCCTACCGACACAGAGAAACCTTGCAGTAACGTGGTTAGTGTGCATTATACATAAGCTTTTCAGTAATTACTAGCCAGGTTGCAATAGTCATTTTGAACCATGTTACACTGGTTGCAACTTGTATTGACAGGTGACTTAATTACTTTGTAGCTTGTGAGGCTTCCCGCATTTTGTCGAGTGACAATTAGGACCCTTATTAGCTGTATACTCTTAATGAGAAGGTCAGCGAATGCTTGGCAATGCTGCTATTTTTCTTCTTTTGTGTGTGTCTAGGAGTGTTTTGAGCAAAACCTCATAGGCATCAATTACTATGTTTTCTTTATTTATTTCTCTAGGAACTTAGCACTGGTAAACCCCTGAAGATGGGATGCTTCCCGAAACACGTAGGGTCTGTTGTGCTCCTCTAAGGATTTGGTACTATTGTTTTTTTTTTGGATAATTGTTTAATTAATGGAAGGTGTTCAATAGGCTGCTAGGATTCTCTAGTATTTGTTTTTCTTTACAACAATATTTTTCTTTCAAAAATGTATTTTTTTAAAAGTTTTTCTTTTGTTACTCGTTCAATTTCTATTTTTATTGAAGTTTCCTTGAATTATGTGCTTATTTTATTCATTTTTGCTAGGAATTGTTTTATTGTATTTTTTGACTATGTTATCATGAGCTGTCGCTTTGAATAAATGCGGACGTCACATTTTGTGACTTTTTTTCACACAGTGTGCGTTTGTGTTCTATTTGTTTCTCATTCAGACATTCCTTGCAGTAAAGTTTTGGCTGGCATTTGGGCAATCCAGCTGTTCAACCTTGCACCTGTCAGTATTTTTTTTAATTACATGAACTCTCTATGCATTTAAATGTATCCATATTGCAGCTTGCTAGTGTGCAATCTCCAGTTCTTGTCATTTTTGTGTACAAGCCAGTACAGGATAGTGGAAGACGCTGGTTATCATAAGGGGTTTCAGAGGAGTAGCAACTCTAATGAATACATTACTTCCGTTCCAGCTAAGTGGTACGAGACAGGGAAGAACGATATGTAGTTGTAACCAGTATGCAGTCTTTAGAACAAATAAAAAAATAACTACAGTTTTTTGAATATTTTCATTATTTTATTTAAATGCACTATCCAATACTTTCCCCAAATATTCTAGGACTGGAGTTAGTATAGAAAATTGCACCAGTCCTAAAATATGTTGGGGGGGGGGGAGGGTGTTTGGTGCATTCAAATAAAATAATGAAAATATCGAAAACACTGGTGTTATTTTTTCATTCCTCATAAACACATGGAACCGTTGTAACCGTGAATAGTGGGAAGAGACAGTGTCAATCATTAACTTGTATGCACTACCACCACTGCAATCCGAGATGTAAAGTGTTATAAAAGGGCTACTGGTAGAATATGGGGTTGACCTGACCATAGTGGGAGGTGACCTCAATGAAGTCCCACGAACTAGAGATAGAGAGATATCTACAGAAACTCACTCTTCCTACACTAGATGCACAACTAAGGCAGGAACTAGCAGATAACCTAACACAAGAAAAAATGCAAGAGGCAGTGAATAATTTGCAATCAAGAAAGACCCCAGGACCAAATGGGATACCAGTGGCACACTGGAAATGTATGGGGGATAAGGTAAGCAAGCCTATGCTGGATATCTTCCAAGAAAGTCAAGAAAGAGGGGAACTCCCCAGAGATGATAGGATGGCCAGAATAGTGGTCATCCATAAAAAGGGTATGCCCCCTGACGAGTGCTACTCCTACTGGCCCATCTCCTTGTTAAACATGGAGGCAAAGGTATTGGCCAAAGTGCTAACCCATAGACTGTTGAGAGTCATTGGTAAAATTATACACTTGGACCAATGTGGGTTTGTGCCTGGGTGGGCAATATGGATGAACTTACAAAGGCTTCAGAATGCACTAGAAATGTCAAATACACAGGATGGTCATCAAGAAGTCATGATGTTGGACTATGAGAAGGCTTTCGATTCGGTGTGCTGGAGCTTTCTCTGGGCAACGATGATGAGGTTCAGGACTGGGACCTGGTTTTCTGGAATGGGTACAACTCCTTTATGAAGGACCACTGGCCCGGGTCAGAACCAATAGACGTTTCCCAAACTTTGAAACTACAAAGGGGTACTCGGCAGAGCTGCCCTTCGTTGCCTCTTTTGCGCCTCTTGGCAAACAAACCACTAGCAGAAAGAATCAGAAAGGACCCATTGATCCAGGCGTTTAGATGGCCAGGTAACTCGGAAGACAAAATCTCATTATACGCCGACGATCTTCTCATATATGTGGGGGGACCTTAACAGATTTAGCTCAAGAATGATAGAAACGCTAAGTGTATTTGGGTGGTACTGCAGACTTAACATAAATTGGGACAAATCAGTCTTGTTGGGACAACCCCCAGGTATGCCAGAGGGCCACTAGGAGTTTGTGGGCTCTCGGAAGGCCCAACACCTTCAACAGGATAAACAGAGGACTCAGTCAATGGCAAGTTCAAACTATGGTTTATTACAAACAAAACCAACAGGGATCAGCACAGGAACAAGGAAAATCCATGCACCTGTCAACTTCTCCTGGCTCGCTGGCCAGTTTTGATGCAAAATCACATCAATGCTCTATCATTACTTGGGCCTTTCCCCAAAAACCTATCAGCCCTTCTAATTGGATACTGATCCTCTTACCACCTATAGTGGACACTATACATGTTATTCTACTGGCCCTCGCATGCCAGGTGGCTGACCTTGCCCATCCTCAAGTCACTATCTATAACAATGTTGCAGTGTGGGGGGGGTCTTACCCTTGGCTCTTGAAAGTTGCTACCCACCCCTAGGATGGACTATGGTTGGCTAGAGATGACGTCCCCAGTCCTGGGATCTGCAAAGATTCCCAGCTCTCGATGTACCTTTTCAAGCTAATAAGAATTTCTATGTGTCTGCATTGTAACGTGTGTACCATCTTAGTCTATCAGAGTGCTCTTTTTCTTGGTACAACACTTGTCTTACATTGTAGCATCTTGGTTGCAGTCCTTTGTCTGGTAGCCTGTGATCGGCTCTCATTCCCAGCGCTTGTCGCTGCCCATTGTCTGCTTCGGCCGGATCACGTGTTCGGAGACCATGATTCTGAGCTCTGCAGCTATGAATTTTGAGGAATTATTCATATTTACTGCAGCTGGTGCCTTTGTCGTCTAGGGAATTGAATGTTGTCCATATCTTGTGGCCTTGGCAGCTGATCCTGTCTTGCTTTTGTCTGGCCTGAATCCAACTCAGCTCGGCTCTGGCTGAGAGGCCTGTGGTTTGCTGTAATTTTCTTAAACCATTGAAATGCGGTTCCTACAGTTGTTCATGCTATACTATATTCTCCATAGGTTAGTCACACCTGGTTCTGCCAGGTCTCGTAGGTGCTCCTGCATCTCCATAGGCTTATTTGCATGTAAGCGTCTGCAAGCTGTGTTCAGGATCTCTTCCTTCTTGCGGTTTCTGCGTTGCTGCATTTAGCTTGTGGCAAAAATAGTAAAAGCAATGACAGCAGGTATATTTATCTGTAACTATAGAACTGTACAATGTGTTCTTCATGTGTGTTCATGAGTGTGTGTTTGTGTCCCGGAGTGCGGATGGCACGTGTACGTTGTGCCTAAAGCTGCTAAGTCGTGGTGTCTCTAACGACGTCAGCATCATGGCTTCTTACCGCCTTAATCAAGACTGCTAATTGAGGTGTCTTTGGTCATAGCCTGGGGCTCCTCGTCCACACTGGGGTAAATTTGTACCACACCTGGTATGTAGGGCTGGTTGAGGGCATATGGCTGGCTGAGGGAGTATCTCTCGACATACTTGTCAACCATTGGTCTGTTGGGGATTTGTTTCCTGGCCTTCTTCCGTCTCATAAATTTCGTGGGAGCGGGAGAGGGTGGTAGCATTCGCCATCCCTCTTCAGTCTTAATGTCTGCATAAGGGGGAGATTATGGATAAGGGTTCACTCAGAATAGAAAACAAAGGTTTTAAAGTACCTGGGAATTCTGATGCACCGGGAATTGACAAAGTTCATCGAAAGCAACCTGGTTCCAATACTTAATAGACTGCATGAAGATGGCAAGCATTGGATGACCTTACCGGTAACACTATTAGGGAGAGTCAACCTGCTGATGATGATGGCCCTGCCCAGGCTGTTATATATCTTGCAGAACACACCAGTTAGGATACCCAAACATTGGTTTGATATGATCAAGGCACTGATCAGGGGAATATTATGGTGTAGTCAGAGCACACAGATTGCACATAAAGGTATGACAAGATCGGTGTGGGAAGGCGGTCTGGGTTTACCGGACATTGGGAATTGTTATTGGGTGGCATAATTGATAGTTGCAAACAAATGGCTGTTCGGGGGAAGGCTCTTTCTCATATTAGACTGGAACTATTTTGTGTGGATGGACGAGATCTGATACAACTGTTATATGGGGGTTCAGGGGAATCACATTCTCCTGGTGGACCAGAGACTGGTCCAGAGCTGGAACGAAGTAACCAAAAGCATGGGATGGGAAGATCACTAAGCCTGTACCCCCTGTGGGATAATCCTGTAATCAAGGAAATAAGTAAAGTAGGGAACCAGCCACAGTGGACAGAGCAGGGTATATACTTACAGTCAGTGCTCCAGATAAGATTTTGAAGTGGGAGAATTGTACTCCTTATTTTTTAAAGTTGGAAGTAAAATTGTTTTTTAGGGAGTGCAAATGTAAGTCCAATTCCAAAAGGGAGTATTTTATAAGTGAGTAAAAATATGTTTTAACTAGGAAACAGGAATGTTTTTGTAAAAACTATTTCTTTGCATCTAGTTAGGCATACACATTAAAAGATGCAGGTTTACTTCTTCCAATCATGCTAATAGCAGTTTCTTCCTGTGGTGCTACATCCACTGCTGGTCCCAACATATACATGGAGCTGTATGAGTGAAAGCAGGGGCACATGGTCAGATGTGTATGTTTCCCATTTTTGGTTGGTAGTATTTTTACTCCCCATTTTTTATTTTTGGGACTGTTTGCCTTTTTTTAAGGAGTAAAAGTGGCTGGTACACACCTTATCTGAGCGGCTACATACAGTTGGAGGACAGTGGGCTAATGATGTTTTAGGCCTTGTGGGATACATATGATTTGGCAGAGGAAGAGGCATACATGCAGATACGCAGATACGGTTGACACATGCCATGATGGCCCAATTTGGGGAGAACCTAGATCTGCCGGATCACTCGCCCCTAGAGGTTAACCTCCTTTCCAAAAAGTTGATAAAGAAAGGGATATCTCAGCTATACCAAGCCATTAATAATAGTTTTACATCTTCCACTGTGACAAAGCTGAGTGACAATTGGAAAAGAGATGTAGGGGCCCTGGAGAGGAGGAATGGATGGAAGAATTGGTTGCGGCTAGGGAAGTTAACTTCTAGAATGCGATTGATGTAATACAACATTTTGGGCAATGCTGCATGGGCATCCCACAAGCGAGGCAGGGTAACTGCTGTTACCATCGGCAGCTGGGAGAGGGGCAGCCCTAACCCCCCACGCCTGCTCCTCTCCTTCCCCCCAGCTACAGAGACACGCAGTCTCAGCAGCACAAAAGCCACTGAAGGGTAAGGTGCGAACAGTCATCGCACCCTTCTTCTAAACAGCAAGGTGCTAAAGCGCCACAAGGAAACAACCATCAGGCAGGGCCCAGGTTCAAAGATCTACCCCCACCAAGGGTCAGACAGTCGGCTATCCGGCCGGGAGCTGCGACAACAGTGGCCCCCACCACATACACAACAAAGACCCAGGGCCTCCCTGGGTCCTATAAATGAGAGCAGCATGCTCAGAGTAAACACAATCTGTTTGTGGACCCTGAACGGGGACCCAAACAAACAGGAGGTTAACTGTTTACTCAGTGTCTTCCAAATCTTCTTCCTTCTTTACCACAGAACCCATCCACCCTACAAAAGGAGAGAAGAACAAAAAGAAGTACGAGGCACTGTACAGTGCCCACAACAAGTCATGGGGCACAAGAAGGCGGCACGGGTCCGAGGGGGTAACCTCAGGACCCGCTGCCCAAAAGTATGATACCATCATGATATGTGATATTGTTATTGTCATAACCCATATCTGTACAATAAAATCCTACAGCCTTTTTATTGCCAACACTTGAAACAAGTTGTGAGCCTATAATTATGGGTGAGGGTTCGGGGTTCGGCCATTACTAATGCATGCATATGGGTTCAGCAGTTATACATATAGAATGTACTAAGCAAGAGAGCGTATTTAAGATGTGGAGAATAGACACTGACAGATGTCTCAAATGCCAAGGGGAGGCAGGCACTTTTTTCCATTTGATTTGGAAATGCCTGAAAGTTTCGGACCTGTGGGATAAAGTACTACCAACACTCACGAGGATATTAGGTCACATGGGGCCCAGATATCCCAAACTGTTTCTGCTGCATATGGGGAGGGGAAGGAAGCACGTGAGAGGAGAGACTTAGCCATATCACAGCAATGGTGGTTAAGAGAGACTCGGCAGCTAAATTGGGTGCACAAGAAACATCCACTCCAGGTATAAGGAAGATTGTCATGCAAAAGATAATGCATAGGAACAGGGGGGGTGGTTAGGAAATATCAGAAGATATGGCGGAAATGGGAAGAGTCTGGGGAATGAAGGGAGGTCACTTGCTTGCCACACTAAGAATTCCATGTAAGGGGATGAAGAGAATTGGACTGTGTGTTTGTGAGCGTTATGGTTTCGTGTCACAGGTAGGGAAACACAGTGGGAGGACACTGTGTACGGTAATGATGTTATGTGATATTGTTATTACTTTATGGAAAATCTAAAAACAAGTTTTTAAAATATAAAAGTACGTCCTGGCAGCCCCGAGTTCATAAGAAGTACTGCAAGAAACAGACCTGCGTGCAACATAGAGAATCTCCACATGGAATAATATACCAAGACAAGCCTAACGCCTTGAAAGGATGCTTGCTCATTGTCACACAATGGGACTTGTCTGTGTCTATAACCATGCTGTGACCATGACAAGCTTTTCCCGAGCTCTTACTAAGCCGGATTTACTTGTGTGCTGTTTCATCCGAGGTTAACACTGTTCACTGGGTGACTATCGACTTCTGAGCTGCAGGTCCCATTGTAGCGCAACCTTTATTGCCGCACCTTGCACCAATCCATGATTGATTGCGACACATCTTGCAATAAAATGGCTCTTCCCACAGTTAGTAACCAAGTGGAGAAAGCTTTATGATTATTTTGCTCATGAGCTGCTTATTGACTTTCCTCATGCAGGACAAGCGAGCCCTGCGACTTAGTCACAGACGGTATTGATTGGACATAGTAAAACAAAGTCACGCTCTCCTTTACATATATTGAATTCTACCTCAGCAGCGAGTCCGTCCTGCTTTCCTTAAATGTCACTTTCAGGGATTCTTAGCTCGAGTTCTCCCTCTTCTGATCTTTGCCTGGTTTCTCACACAAAAAGGTCATTTTGTACTGATATCGAATCCTTCAACAGAATCATTGCCAGGTTGGATACATTTTACTCGGAAATTGTACGAATTCTGTTGAGGAAGGAATGTGTGTTGTCATCAATTATCGCTATCTTCCACTAGCCAGTGAACGTTTTCATTATAATAGCAACAGAAATCGGGCCACGGACAGTTTGAAAATGCAGTACGATATTAATTGGGGTTGATTAGGATGTGGTTTAAAGGATACCCATAACAAAACTGGCAGGTATATATGATAGTGTTGTCTTTCAGGCTTTCGTGATAGAAGTCATCACACAGAACTCCGTAAGAAGACCTGGGGTGATAAATGACGAAGCATGATGTTGGCTAACGCATACACTGGGTTGTACACTATTTACTTGGACATTATTTCATGTGACATATATGTGTACTAATTGTTCAAATAGAAAGACAGTCAAGATTGGAACGCTTACCCTTTTTAAACCAGAGATATATGTGGCAGAACAAAGTCTGGCTGCGCTTCGATTGATTCGTGAAATTAAAAGGTCAAAATATCTTATATTTGTTTCAGAATCATTAAAAAAATAATCTGTGAACAGGGCATTCATTTAGATACAGCAGAAACAATGGCTGGCTGGCTGCTGAGATGTGGTACCATGTCGATGACTGCTTTCTCTGCGTCATTTCCGTCTTTGCTTATTAAAAAACACTCCCTTGAATTCTTAAGGTGACTTTCTGAGAATGTACAGCTTCTTATGGCAAATTCCTATACGTCATATATTTACGCAAGGCCTCCCTGCCACTTCACGTCCTAGAGGTTCAGTCTTGCAGCTGAGTGTGAACTGTAGACCTTAAAGGTCGTTTTTCAAATGTATACTTAGGGTCACTGCTCAAAGTATTACACTTGTGGAACACCTTGTTTTTTTTCAGAGCCCTGAACAAGAAAGCCACCACTCCAGAAACAAACAACCACATGGCACTGGCCACATCAAGGGAGCTTCCAATTGTTAAAAAAAAAAAAAATAGATTGTTTTTAGGTGTAGCACGGGAGACCTCCATGGTGACCCCCAAATGACGTTGAACTTAGTGTATCCTCTCCTCTCTTGCTGCCTGCCCCGGTTCTCTTTCCTTTTGTCTGTCTCTTTTTGTGCGCTCTGATGCCCAGGGGCGTGTGGCGCTTATTAAAAATTTAAATAAATAAATAAACTATGCTTTGACTGAAGATATTTGTAGAGAAGGTTATTAGCAGGCTATTAGGTCTGTTCAATCTCGCTCTTGCTTTATAGTATCTAATCAATGGGTACTGCGTGTCACATGAAGCAAAACATTTGAGCAATTACTGTCAGAAACACTTGCCTAGCAGAAAGAAACCAGGGTACACAAGTAGATAATTGTGAAGGCTGAAGACTTCATCCTGAATATCCAAAATGGATACCAAGGATAATGGGGATTTGCCCAGGTGGAGATAAAGGCAGACAATTCAAACAAAAATCACAGGGGCTGAGGTGGAAATGACAACAGACACGCGGCTGAGCATCAGGTACGTCTTTTGGGGGTTGCCAGGGGTCAGAGCTGCGACCCCTGAGGACTCTCTCGCTACCCCTAAAATATGTATATTTTTTTCTTTTTACACATGGAAGCTCCCTGGCTGTGGCCAGTGCCATGTGGTTCTTTGTTTCTGGAGTGGCTGGCTTTCTTGTTCACCCCTCTTAAAATAAACAACGGGTTCCACAAGTGTAAACTTTGAGTAGTGACCCTAAATCAGAAATAATTGGAATAACAAATAATGTGTCTTTCTGGAATTCTATACAATAATTGCTAGACTCATTAAAGGTTTATTTCAGGCACATTTCAGGGGGGTGAGTCACTGATTTAGTCTGTTCTTAAACACCTCAAATTCACAATGCAGACAAAAACTTCCAAAAAGCATGCAGAGTAGAGCAAGCATCCATTTCGGATAGGTATTTTGCTTTTCGCAAGGTGCAGTTATAGCATGTTTTTTTCTGCCGTGTTACCCATTACGATCATCACAATACAGTCTCTCTCAGTGTCCTCGGGCACTTGATAAAATCCTTGTGCCTAAATGGCACAGTGTAGACATGTTTGACCTTAGCACATAAAGTGGCCCTTGATTTCATTGTGCCACAAATTATGCTTTGTTGTAATGTGCCTATCTTTCACTTGATGTGCAGTGAGCGGACAGTGTAAAAAAGTACTGTACGTGTAACATATACGTTTCCATATGTAAATGGACCGGGAGGATAGCTCAGGGGCAACGTCTTTGAAGTAAGACAACGCATAGCAATACAACAGGTTTGAATCCCAGGTTTGCACTTAGAAACTGGTCACTGGCCCTAAGTGCGTTATAGATGAACAGTTATAATTATAACTGAATGGACCAACTCTGCAGTACATGTGCATGCAGCATCACCCTCACACACAGAGGCATAGTCAAACATGCAATGCAATTGGTCAGAAAGACATGGCACTCATCCACACACAAACAGTTCCCATTAAGGGCTGTAGGGATGCTGCACTCATCAGTGAAGGCCTACTCAATGAAGCGCTGCAACCAACCTCACCGCTATGATCCCCCCGTGGCCACCACACAATACCTTCAGGGCCACGCCATCTACTGCATTCAGGCAGTCAATACACATTCACTGGTTGCATGGTACAAAGTTGTGAAGTCCCGGGCGTCACATGTGAAACACCCAAAGCATTCTCCAGATGAACTGTGTTGGGTGGATTGGCTTCCTTGCACATCGTATCTGATGGCAGGTCACTTATCTCATCAGAGGTAGCCATGGAAGCCAAGAGGAACAGGAAGGCAGCAGCGTAGCAGGCACCTTTGCCACCACTACTTCAACTCCTGAGCCACCCAATCGCCACACCTACAGGGATGCAGGCCAGAGTGCTAACAGAGGTCAAATAGGCAGAACGTCTGCTTTAGCCACCATAGTGCCTGATGCCGTGACAGCAAAAGCAACTGCACCTGCCAGCACTGGTGACAACAGTGCCATTCCCACCTCCAGCAGCTGTGATGCTGTGGCCACCACTACTGCCACCATATGTGCCTCCACAACAGCCACAGTGGCAACCACTGGCATAGCTGCACCTGTCTCCTAGGTGACCAGTGTGCCAATGCTCAGGTCTGGGACAAGGGTGGCAGTGGACACCAAGTCGTACATTCCTCACACTTCTGCCATCACAAGGGGTCTGCCCACCAGCTTGACACTCCTCCACTTCCCTCCTTCTCCCCTCTCACCACCATGTTTTCAGCCACATACACTGACCAGCCTCTGCAGTGGCATCATGATCAGGAGAGTGATTCCACTCCTGATGATGACACTGCAGATGGTGGGCACGTGTGTATCTGGGGGTAGATGCCCCATGAACCGTCATCACCAATCCCCACAAAAACACTGGACATGATATTGCAGAGACTGAGCAAAATTGAGGAGAGGCCTAAATGTATGGAGGCCACTGCACGGGACCATATGGGGCACGTTCAAGCCTTGCAGGATGCCATTCAGGGTTCCTCGAGAAGGGTGGGCATTGTTGTGGAGAGGCAGCGCAGGAGGGTTGCTGATGCCACAGTGGCAGTGACAGTATTGGTCCAAAGGGTGTGAGAGTTGGCAGACTCCATTTCCTCTGTCAATGAGACCTTGCTGAGGGCCATGACTCTGACATGCCAGCACATTTATTTGGGTGACACGGGTTGATCCATCTCGACCACACTCTCTCTGGAACCCCCTAGCGGATGTGGCAAGAGCCGAAAGAAATAGGAGGGACCATGCCACAGGCATTGTTTTGGGGATGTGGGTGGTGGGTGTGCAAGGGACAGTTTGGGATGTGGCTGCTGGGGGACAAGGGGCAGTTGGGGTTGTGGGTGGTGGATGGACAATGGACAGTTGGGCATGTGGGAAGTGGGTGGCCAAGTGACAGTTGGTGATGTGGGTGGTTGATGTGCAAGGGCCTGTTGACTTACAATAAAATAGTTAACTCCAGCAAATGAGTACAGTAATTGTTGAGTGTACAAAATATGATTATTTATAGTGATGTTATGTTACGGTGCATACATAGGTGTAATACAAGAATTCTGAATCAGTTAATGACGGATGATGAATCTCTCCCTTCTTTATTTATTTATTTGAATTTGTAAAGCGCCCACTGCCCTGAGGCCTCGTGGCGCTGTTATGAAGGCTTACTTGGTTACATAAGTGCATTTGAAAGCATACAAACATGTTGCTTTATACAGATTACAAAGTGCATGGCATAGATAACATGGTTATGTGGGCAAACTGTATGGTGCAAACACATCTTGCATCCATATAGTTTACATGGTCAGATTCAGTGAGCAAAGAATGGTGCCAGCCATGTCTTATATGGCGGCAGCTACAAGCAGTTGCGTGGTCATAAAAAGTGAACATATACAAGGTGTCAGCCACATGTTGCATGGCAGCAGCGACTCATATATGCAAAGCCATAATCAAAGGGTAGGTGTATGATGCCAGGCATAATAGTACAGAGAAGGTCATGCCACGCATTGATACAAAGTAGAAATCAACATAAAATAGTATGGGGCCAGTTGTTAGATGCGGGGAGGCAAGTGCATACTATAGATAGGTTAAGATCGAGGGGCAATAGCGTGCTGCATGTCTCATGTATTACGGGCAGCTACACACACTTACCGGGGTAGGGAGAGGTGGGGATGAACCCCAAGGGTACACAGGTTACAAGGGTGGGGGGTATGCCTACAGCATGTAGTGGTGGGTGGGGGTCAAGCACACTGGGGCAATGGGAGGTGGGGATGCACGCATACTAGGGGCAGCGGGGTGAGGGGGTGCATGCATACTGGGGCACCAGGGGGGGCACACATACTAGGGGCAGCTGGGGTGGGGGCACAAGCATCCTGGGGGAAGTACGGGTGGGGTACAAGCATACTGGGGGCAGCAGGGGGTGGGGGTGCATGCATACTGGGGCAGCAGGGGTACAAGTATACTGGGGCAGCGGGGCTGGGGGTGCATGCATACTAGGGCAGCGGGGGTTGAGGGTGCACGCATACTGGAGGTGGGGGTTCACGAGGTGGATGTGCCTTGTATCGTCACATCCATCTCGAGATGGCCTCTGATCACCTACATCATCAGAGTCAGATTCTAGGTGGTGTGAGAAACCAAAGGGTGTCTCACCTGCTAGTCCCCGTGGATCTCTCTCTCAGGTGGCCAAGGTCCAGTCATCGCCCTTGGATCCAGACCCTGGGGGTGGACCAGTGCGGGAGGATCACCTGGTTGAGGGGTCTTTTGAGACTGGAGGTGGGACAGCCGATGGTGAGACGCGGTATTCCTCCCTTTCCCATACCCATGATCCCTCCTATTTCCTAGGATTCTCTGATGTGCCAACTTCCCCACACTTTTTTTACACAAACACTGGGCTGAGGAAGAGGGCAACTGAGAGTAACCATGCTAACTCTTACGTATAGCATTGGACATGATCCGCTAATTGGGTCAGGCAAAGTCAGGCACTTGACTCTTAAGTGCATACATCTGATACCAATTAGTTCTCCTGACACGGATAAAAGGTGGAAGATAGAGACACAGGGCCTCATCACGACTTGGGCGGTAACAGTAACGCTATTAGCGCGGGCGGTATTAGCCCTACCGCCGAACTCCCCGGCACTAATAGCACCGGATCACGAGTTCGGCGGTAATGTCAATCCCCATTCCCCATTGAGCCCATTTGGGAATGCCCCATTCCCCATTGGGCTCAATGGGGAAATTTTGCGCTAATACCGCCGGCGGATTTCCCGCCGTCGGTAATAGCGCAAATTTTCGGCGGATTTCCCCCCAGCTCAGAGCTGGGGAGAAATTCGCTGAAGTCCTGCTTTGGCAGACCCTTAAATCCGGCGGTAATAGCGCTACCGCCGGATTTAAGGGTTACCGCCGAAGTCGTGATGAGGCCCACACTCTGAGCAATGTGGAACACGAGTAAGAGCAGAGGTTCCGGGGTGAAGGCAAACCTACTGGAGCAGAGCAACAGACTGAGGGACAAGAGCCAGGGGTGGAGAACCCCAGGAGTTACCTGCAGGAGGTTGCTGCCTCCAAAATGCTATGCAACACGCATGGAGAAGGCCAAAGCCCAAACAAGAAACCTGCATTGTGTTTCAAGGATGCCAGCGACACTCCCGGGTGAAAGGCAGAGTAGGGGAGGCGAGGCCAAGCCTGTGTTACTAACCTTGACTCGCAAACTGGAAGACAGTAAAGACAAGAAAGAAACACACACAGCCAATGAGTTGGCAAGCAACATGCAAGACCAGTGTGTGCTAAAGAAAGATTGAAGTGGCAACATTATATCACACAATTGAAGGGTGCACACATGTCTGTGAGATGCGAAGAAAGGCAGACCTGCAAATGAACCTAAAAGTATCGCTAGCAGTAAAGTCATCAATACTAAGCTAACAGAGTGGTCTAGCGAAGTAGCTCACCCGAAAGTCTCTGTGAAATGTGAAAGGTCTGTAGTGTTGAAGTGAATGAACTATAAAAGCAAGGTGATGAAAATTAACCCTAAAAGAAGGTGAACATTGAACTTTGATGCATAAGATAGTGAACTACCCAGACCACGAAGCACTGGGGAAAAAAACATGAGTGTGAGTTGAAAGCTGGAAATTCAAAGTGGTCCTGCGGAGGTCTGGATATAAAGCCACGCTCAGTCTAAAGTCTTTGACATCAGGAAACAGTCTGAGCCCGACTGAGGGAGACCGCAAGTGTAATAAGTTAGGGGAAGGAAACCCCTAAAGGAGGTGAATTGAGTCTGAAGAATGGAACCCCTGCAAGTGTTTTTGTTTTGCTGGGAAAGGTCTGAGCTCGACTGATGGAGACGATGATGACTTTTTGCTGTGAAAGGTCTTAGCTAAACTGAGGAAGACCGATTTGAACTTTTGCTTTAAGAGGTCTGAGCCTGACTGAGGGAGACCAATGTGAACTTTTGCTTTAAGAGGTCTGAGCCCAACAGAGGGGGACTGACATGAACTTTATGGTGAACTGTATTTTGGAAATTGCAAAGTAAGACTTTAACGTAGAAGGTCAGGTGGGCCTCGGTCTATGTTTTGAGAACGTAGACCGAGGCCCACCTGCCTTTGTTTTGAGAAACTGAGCCAGAGTGTGTCATTGTGCCTACAGGGACCGCCTTACTATGTGCTGTCCAACGTGGGGATGAGTGATGACTCAGACACATTTATTCTTTATATTTGAATACTGACTTTCCTTTACATATATATTCTCCTTTTCACACTTTTTGTACATGATATAGGGCAGGCATTAGGCTTTGTTAGCATAGGCCATTTTCATTTGACGGACTCAACTAGGACTGTTTTATTAACTATTTAATGGTCGATACTACTCCCATTTTAGCAATAGGGCAAAGTAGGAGTTTCTCTAAACCCATTGAAACTTCAAAGAAAGGTTTTACAAATGGTACCTTTTGTGTCATTGTCATACTCATGATACCATGCCTCTCTTACATATGGTGCATACACCTCTCAAACTCTAACCAAACAAAACCACAATCCTACAACACAACAATCCACACAAACTTCACTACACCACAACAACAAAACAAACCACACATTGGGCCTCATTACACGGATGGCGGTGAGGATTTACCGGTACTGGTAAAATACCGGTACCGGTAAATCCTTACCGCCTTACCACGAGGTCCCTTTGCGGGTTCGGGGATTTAACGCCTGCTTTTTGCAGGCATTAAAATCCAACCCGCAAAGGGACCTCGGAGCTAATTATGGCACCGCAAAATTGCGGTGCCGTAATTAGCGCCTTCCTCATTCCCATAGAGCCCTATGGGGCAGAAATGGGAATGGGGAAGGGCAATGGTGGAAGGGGGATTTACCGCCCCTCCAACCTTGGAATGGGGCAGTAAATCCCCTTTCCACCAAGGCGGTGCCGGTATTTTACGCCTACCGTGTAATGACGCCCATAGACTTGCATTTGTGGCAGCAGAGATGGCACTATCCCTCCTGGGAAAAGAGGGATGATTCCCACGGACTTATTTCTAATACCCCCTGTGGGTAGTTATATAAGATTGGCCCTAAAATCTGGACTGGTCTGGAGGTTTGGTCTAGTTGTCCTAGCTGGCCTTATAACCCCAGACCTTCGGGGAGACATAAAGGTTCTCCTACAGAACCATGGCAAAACTCTGTTTGACATATGCCCTGGGGACAAATTGCACAGGGGATTCTTGAAAAGGCTCTATTTTCCCATTTTGAGGAAGAAGGTGAACAAGAGGAAACGGAGAGAGGTAGCATAGGATTTGGAGAGGCCGATGAGACACGTATCACTAATGCAAAAGGGGAAAAGGAACCTGCCATTCTTCCCAATCTAGCCTTCGCCCCGCGAAATAATCCAGTACTCACAGAGGCTTTCTTACAAGTGATTCCTGAGGGTGAAGGACAAGAGAAGGGGAGCCCCATTTTCTTCTTGAAATAGGGCTTATTATATAGAAGGGAAGCCTCCAGGGAAGGCCTAAGTAAAACTCAGTTAGTAATACCCAAAACCCATCACAAGATCGTGCTAGAGATTGCACACTCTCATTTGACAGGAGGACACTTGGGACAATCTAAAACCCAAGCTCACATGAGTGGAAAATTCAATTGGCCGGGTATCCATGCTGACATAAAGAACTTAATTCATACATGTGAGATATGCAAGAAAAAATGCTCACATATTCCCTTACCTGCCCCTCTAAACCCATTACCGATAATAGAAATCCCTTTCTCCCGAATTGGGATGGATATCATTGGACCATTGGAAACTTCTAGACTGGGTAATAAATATGTTCTTGTAATCATTGATTATGCTCCCCCGTACCCAGAAACCTTCCCCATGCAGAACAACACAACCCAGCAATTATTGTTTTCTTCAAATTTGGCTTTATTGGCAGTTTTATTACAGATAACAACATAACTTTGAGAGGCATATAATCACACCAACTTTAACCTGTCCCAAAAGAGCACCTGTCCCTTGCCTCCATCTTATATGATATGAAATGATATGATAGGATTGGTTATTTATAACACGGTCAATACCCAGAGGTTTCTAAACGCAGATCGGGGGATTGAACCTGTGTTGCGCTGAATCGTCTTGCTTCCAAGGCGACCATGTTTCCCCTGAGCTATCCTCCCAAGATATGAGACAGCAATGATCAACTCTCCTTCCGTCTGCCTCCCTGACCCCCTTTCATCCCCTCCTGCTACCGCCCCCCCCGAATCCCATACTCACAAATCCTTCCTATGCCTTGACCACTTATGCCAACCCTATCAAGCACCGGGCCATTCATCTGGCCATCTCCGTCACCCCTAACTTGACCAACTGCCAGCCTCTCTCTCCCCTTCGTTCCTTAGCAAAAGCACAAGCCCCCCACTCATACCATCACGTCTCCAGCCCCTTCCCCGTGACCCTCCTAACCTCTCAGGTATTTATTAGCGAATCCCCCCATTTCATCTCCATCATACCTCCCACGGCCATGCAGACCCGCAGTTATCTGCTCCATCACGTATAGATTCCTCGCAACATTGACCCATTACTCTTTACCTGGCATGTGGGTACATTTCCATTTATTGGTGAGGCATGCTCTCCCTGCTAACAGTAGGCCTAATGCCATCATAGGCAGTTCACAGAGGTCCCTCTCCTTCCGTACAATCCCAAACAAAACTATTAGGGGAGATGTAGCCCTGGTAATCCCCTACACCTCCTTAATCCATCCCAGGACCTCATTCCCCAAGAACCACACCCTTGTGAACCCGCACCACATATGCCAGTAATCCGCCTTCTGTCCACACCCCCGCCAGCACAAAGGGCTGACATCTTGGTACATTTCTGAGAGTCTGACTGGGTCAAATTGCCACCTATGCGGCAGCTTTATACCATGTTGTTTATATTGCGTTGAAATGGATGTCTGCGCAGCTCCCTCACAGAGACTCCCCCACAAGGCATGATCTATCTCCTCTACCAGATCCTGTTCCCACTCCCACTTGACCCTCAGTTTATCCGTGGACCCCCCACCTGCTTCCACTAGGACCCATACATGGGTGAGACCAGACCCTTTGTTTCTAACCTACTGTCCAAAGCTTTTCCAAAGGTAGTGAGGTCCCACCGTATTTGTTCACTCCATGCCCTCTCTATAATCGCCCCTTTATTTGTAAATACAGAAAGAGAGACAATTTCCCTATTCCCAGGACCTCCTCCAGTTTCAGAACATCTATGAACCCATCTCCCCTCCACAGCTGGCTTATACTTTCAAGCCTGCTTCATGCCATGCCTGAAATCTCTCTGGATTTGGGATCACATCTCTAACTCCTGGTACCCACAATTGTCCCAGCGGGAAAGGCCAAGTTGTTACTCCCTTCATTTCTGTGCCTTTTCTGTGCCTTTTCTCCAAATATCCCAGATGGTCCCCAATATTGGATGCTCCCTAATTCAACAGGGATTCTACCTCTCTCGGTGTCAGTTGTCCAGCGCAATCCATTGGAGATCCCCTTGGGCCCTATGGTGTGCTACCAAAACCCAAAGCTGGGCAGCCTGATAATATCGTCTCACGTCCGGGAGACCAACCCCCCTCTTTTCTTGGGCAGAACCAGAACCTACCATGATATCTGTTCCTTCTTCCCATGCCAGTGAAATCTAAATAAGGAATGCTTCACTTCTTGAAAGAAGAAGTTTGGGACGTGGATCGGATTTCGATTTGTTGATTTGTTGATCTTAAGTCTGGCCAGGGTGCCGTATTGATCTGTTGAACCACCACCGGTGCAGACATCAGGGGGTTTACTACGTGCAGAAGCATGTCGTCTGCGTAGATGGCTACTTTATATTCCACCCCTCTGACACTAAATCCCTCAACCCTGTTATCATCTCTAATCCCCTGTGCAAGGGGTTCCAAGGATAGCATGAACAGTGAGTGGGACAGATTGCACCACTGTCTAGTCCCCCTACCCAGTCCAAACCACTGGGAGAATCCCCCGTTTACAGCCACGCAGGCACTAGGGGAAGCATGCAACGCCATGATCCTGCATAGGAAGGCACACCCAATACCAAATTTAAGCAGGAACAACTCAAGGAACCCCCATTCCACCCTGTCAAAGGACTTTTCGGCATCAATCAAAAGAAGGGAGGGGTGCTCCCCTCACTCCGCTTGCCTCATGCATCAAAAGCATAGTTTTCCGCATTGTGTCCACCCCCTGCCTGCCCTTAATAAACCCCACTTGATCCAGAAGGATCAAGTGCGGCACATAATCCTCAAGCCTCGCAGCCATCACCCGGGTGTATATTTTAGCATAAATATTGAGCAGGGAGATTGGACGTTATGTGCCACATTTTGTGGGGTCCTTCCCTTCTTTAGGAATCACCGAGATTAAAGCCATGGAGAAAGACTGCAGCGCTTTCTCCATCTTCATTATCGCATTGAACATTTCCGTCATAAATAGGACAAATACCTGTAGGAAAGTCTCATAAAAACCTGCCGTAAACCCATTCTCCCCAGTGCCTTACCACTGGGCCGTCCCCCTACAGCCTTCCAAATTTCTTCCGCCATTATAGGAGCCGTCAATGAGGCCGCTTCCTCCTCCTTCAGTCTGCGGCAGGGGAATATTGGCCAAGTACTCTGTGATCCCTCCTGCATCCGGGGTACGCTCTGATTTGTATAGTGTCTCATAAAAGGAGGCAAATACCTCCTGGATCCCTTCCATAGATGAGAACAATCGCTCCTCCTCCCCTCAATCTCTTTCACCCACCTTTCCACCCTCTGCCCTCTTAATCTGTCTATCTCTTCTCGTAGCCTACTCTCAATTAGGCCCCGCTACCTTTTTTCACGCCTCTTCCCTGATCAGTACCCCCCTCCAGGTGGCCTTCTCCACCGCCCATACTGTCCTTATATCCACATCTCCCGTGTGATTAGTAACAAAGAACTCCTCAACCTCCCTAGTCATTTTGGTCGGTGATTTCAGGCCCTTTACATTAAAAGTTCCAATCCTCAGCCGGCTCTTGTGTGCCATGTTACTTCTGTTCACAATCATGTTATGCCTGTATGAGCCCTTCTCCCTTGCTACCCGGTTAGCCACAGCAAATTATGTCACTGGAAGGTAAAACAAAACTAAGCAAGGTCCACGGTAGCAGTTTCCCTCCACCCCACACCCACCATTCCCCAACCCTAAACGACGCCCGGTCCTCCCAGTTAAGATCACTAGGGTGAAACCGAACCACCAACTGGACCCCCCTTACGTGAGTCCCAACAAAATAGCAACACTTCCTCTCAGAGCCCCCTTCCTCCCACCCATGCCCCTTAACACCCCTCAGCCCATTCCCCTGCCATCCTCCCAGGTGCACAGTTCGCTCCATGTCCGGAGAAAAGATCCAACCCCCTTTGGCTTAGTGAGACTCCACACTAGGTGACCTTCCAGGTAGGGCACCTCCCTCCATCCTCCACCGGTGTATCACTTATTGAAAAAAGATACAGTATCCCCTGTTGCCATAGGTCAGCCACTGGAGATGTGTTCAGTTTCCTGAACTTCTGGGACCCTGGCATACTTTGTCTCTTAGGCCCCCTGACTTTCTACTGGCCCACACCCCAACCTGCTCCCAGAGTGAGCTCCCGGTCTCTCCCAACAGGTTGCTCGTTGCTCTCCGTATGTCATCCTTGGTGGACAGTTTGTACTTAGTCCCATCAATTTCGTATGCAATGGAGAATGGCAAGCCCCACCAATATCAAACGCCCTTCTCATTCATCCACTTTGTTAGGGGTGAGCACAGGCATCTCCTTTCTAGTGTTAGTGAGGACAGATCCTGGAAGACCATTGCAGAATCTTCATCTTATCGGGGTAATTATGGAATCGGGCGTGAACCGATCTGAGAGCGCCTGCTGGTCCACGGGCCCTGTGGATCCTGTCTATCTTGGCCTCTCTATGGTGTCATCCTCAAAGATGAGTTTGACAATTTCGTGAAGGATCCTCCTCAGGTCCAACTCTGTCTCCCCTTCCTTGTCTGGAATCCCAGAAAGTCTTAGGTTGTTCTGTCTTTCTTGATTTTTAATGTCATCCATCTTCAATGTGATTTCTCACTCTCTCCTTTCCATTTCTGTCATTCTGATTTACATGTGCATCTTCATGGTGTCCCTTGAGGACTGATTGTGTTCCACCTCTTCCAGTCGATCTTCCATCTTGTCTATCCTTTGAGTTATTCTGTCGACCCCTGCTCCAATGTGGGCCCGCATACTCCTGATATCCTCCTTCAATGTTGCCTGTTGCCTCGTCTTTCTTTGTGGCTGAGGAATCCTCCCCAACTACTGACATGGTGGTTAAGGGCCCCGTCTCCACCCGGGTTTCATCCCGCCTGTACTTGAAGCTGGCTAGCTTGGTTCTCATATCCATACAGCGTACCTCACTGGCCGACGTGGCATACATCCTCCACTGTGGGCTGTCCCACTTCCAGATATCTTCCCGGGGGGGGGGGGTTCTCTTGCAAGCTGACTGTCTGCCAGCCGAGGGGCTGCTCACGTTCGAGAGGATAAGCGTGGGAGCCCACCACTACACCGGGCTCAACCACTTCACGTCTCACTGCTATCCTCTTGGTCTTCTCTGTGGGTATACCCCTCCAAGCTCCACCATGGGAGGGGGGAAGCCCGCACTTCCCCACTCTACATGCAGCCCCACGTCCTTAGTCCTCCTTATGCCCCTCTACTATTTCGCACTTTCCGGGGTGCAGAGGCTATTGTGTCAGGCCTGTGTGGCAATATCCCTTGTAGGCGGGCACACAACCCTTAATAGGGGGCCCTCACCTCCATGTGGTCCTCTTCTATCGTCTCCGGTGACCCACACACTCCTATGATAGCTTCAGGGAGCCCCCCCACAGTGGCAGTGGTCCTCTCAGTGTACTTGGCGTGAGGTGGGTTTGGGCCGCCCCGATGGCCAGCCCTGCGCCGCAACCAGTTTCTAGGCCAGATATTTAAAGACCACTGTTCCTCAAAGGCTTTTATCGGGCTCCTCCTGTCATGGTCACCTGCCCTAGGACACAGACACCACACCATCAGGTGATGGGGTAATGGGTCACATAACTCATTCTCACCACTTTGGGATGTATCAAAATTGGGGTCCCGGCTGGACTCAGTAGGCTTATGTAAGAATATAAATGGGAATGCTTCATTACAGCACCAGAGCACTTTATTGTACAAGACTTTCCATGTGCTTTTACTTCAGGAGCAGTTCCATGTGCAGACTATTTGGGCATGACTGCTGCATGTGCAGAATTCTACGAGTGGCAGGCAGGGTGTGGTGGGCAAGCCAGGACTAGTGGGCGTTGCCTCAGGAACTCAGCTTGGAGACCGGCGTCCATCCTACCATCCGCAGATTCATTCTCTGGAACTCCGCGATCCTGATCTCAATACCACCGCACATTGCGCTTTTCGTTTACGAAGCCAATTCCTGTGGAAGAAACGGAAGACAAGGTTAGAACATTATTCAACATTCCATTTAGGGTTGTGCCTCAGTCAATCCTCGCGCGCATCCCTAAAGACCACTTACCTGTTGCCAGATCCTCGTAGAGCTATCTTCGTTCCCTCCGGATTCCACCCCGTGCTTCACAGCTGCAGCAGGGTCCACATCATCGCATATACAGGGAAAAAGCAAAACAGAGACATTACTCACAGAGCAAGCAACCATACTGGAACAAACAATGCAAACACTACTAAAGCAGACTGAAAGCCGACAGGCGAGAAGAGACAAAGAGAGAGAAACAGAACAACACTTACCTGAAGTGACGTGGACTAGTCGCAGCTGGACTGGGCTACCACATGCGAGGGACCACTGAAGGAACTCGGACCCTGATATTTAAGTGCCCCTGCCAGAAGTAGCAGGACAGAGAGCTCGCCATTAACAATCATCAGGAGCAGCACCACCAATAGTCGCAGTCCACAGCATAATCGCAGAGGGAGAAGCCAGACAAGGGTGATCTCAGTCAGGGAGGGCTGCAACCATGCCCTAACATCCCCGCAGAGACCAGGTGAGTGTGACACCTCCTCTGTTGTCCCACTTCTGAAAGAGATCCACTTGCAGGGCAGTGGGAGTCTGTCAATGTCGGCGGCTCCAACGGCAGGCACTTCCTTCTGGTGCATGAAGCTCTCCCCCTTCCCACCATATGAATCAGGACTGCTGAAAACCTACCAATTTGTGCTGCTTCCAATTCCTTGATAGCCGGTAGATCTGTCACAGTACACACAGTGGCAGAAGTAGGAACAGTCCCCTCTCTCTCACGCATGAGATCTGGGCTTCCTGAACCCCCCCCTTGGTGAGGAGTGGCCCACAGGGGAGGTGGACACACGCCCCTGAAATGGGGGCCCTCACCTCCCAATGGCTTCCACAGTCAGTCCCAGGCTGGCTCCCCTCTCCACGCGGCTCCTCGCTATGTGGCCCTGCCCCCAGGCCTCCTCTCAGATGCTCCAATGGGGGGTTGGGTGTTTATGGTCTATGCAGCCCCCGGCATATGTAAATCTCTGGCCCCTAACACCCCACTGGGAGATGGCACACCTCTAAGTCCTCCTCTCCCGCTCTGCGGTGGGGGATGGTGAGGAAAAAAGGGGGGCTACCACCCACCTCAATCAGTCCATTGGGCACCTCTGACCCCGCTCTCCACCTAAGCCAGCTTCTCCCTTCTTTCTGTCCCTCACTGGGATGCTGTCACAGGACTCGGGCTATCTCCAGCACCAGCACAGGAGGGGGCTCCCGACGAGGGGCGAGCCTCAAGTGTGAGTGGGCCCAGTGCCCCACATGCAAACTGTTGTCTCAGCCCTGCTTTCTTTTCGGCACTATGTGGTCCCAATCCCTCAGGAGGCAGCTCCTCCTCGCCTTCCCTTGCTTCGGGCTGTGTCCCGTTCACTGCCTTGCAGGAGTCCCCCGCACACCAAGTTGCACCAGGGCAGTCCGTGGGTATTTCCCTTCATGATGCTCCCACTCGTTATTCTCAAGGAGGTTCTGTTAGGGGGGCCTCTGGTCCCATAATGACCCAGCACGCGGGAGCTTTGCGCTTAGGCGGCCATGGCCTGCACACCCCCTTTTGGCCTCTCCACAACCCCGCAAATTTTAAAACATCTGCTGCCATTCTTTTCTAGGGTTGGTTTCCCCAGAGAAATTCTAACAGATCAGGGATCCTCCAACTTCATGAGTAAGCTTATAGCTGAAGTCAAGTAATTACTAAATATTACCACCTTAAGAACCTCAGTTTACCACCCCCAAATGGACGGATTGGCAGAGAGATTCTACCAAACCCTCAAAATGATTTTAATAAAATTTGTAGATGAGGATGGGAAGGACTGGGATCGTATGATCCTGTGGGCTCTATTTGCAGTAGGAAAGACCCCTTAGGCATCCACCAGATTCTACCCTTTTGAGTTACTCTACTACCGTAGAGAACCAAGATATGTCTTAGAAATGCCCCGGGAGACTTGGGAAGAAAGAGAAGAGGCACCTATTCCCCTCTCACAGACAACTACCCGATTACGAGAGCACATGAAACTCATCTGGAGTCTATTCCACAGTCACCAGCAACTTCAACAAAAATCCACCTATGACAAGAATGCACATTTAGGATCATTTTCAGTAAGATAGAAAGTATTAGTCCTCTTACCTACCTCTGAAAATAAACTTGTCTCAAAGTGGCATTGGCCATATGAGGTGCTACAGCAAACAGGAATCTCCTAAAAGAGTGGCAAGAAAATCCTTCTGCTGCTACCACCTCTATATTGTCTTGTTTGGTACCCGAGGAGATATACCACTCTGAACTTATTCCCCAAGAACAGAAGCAAGAAGATTTAAACAACTTTATTATGGGATTCCTCGATGTATTCTGTGAGAAACCAAGCAGAGTACATGGTACTTTACATTATATCAGAACTCCAAAGGGAAAAGTGGTTAATTTGAAACCATATAGACTCCCAGAAGCACGAATGCAGGTAGTAATTGATGAAGTTAAAAAAATGCTGAAGGAAACCATTATCAAGCCCTGTTTGAGTCCATGGTCCTCCTCTAATGTGTTGGTGACTAAACTGATCACTTTTGGAGGTTTTGCATCCCTGTACATGGATCTGATAAGGATAAGACAGCTTTCTTGACACCAATGGTACTATTCCAATTCAAAAACCTCCCTTTTGGACTGTATGAGGACCCAGCCACTTTCTAACGTCTTATGGATTGGATATTACAGCCTTACTCCGATTTCTGTGGGGCCTATATTGACGACATAGGGCCTCATTCCGAGTTGGGTGGTAAGGGAAAAATGATGCCGGTAAAGGAATACCGGCATCGTTTCCCTTTACGGCCCATTCTGACCCACCACACCGTTATTTACGGCGTCGTAAAGTACGATGCCGTAAATAGCGGTTTAGTGGCACGCGCACGACACGCCATGCCGTAATTAGCGGCATGGCGTAAACCGGAGCTGATCCCAAGTAAAGCGGACATGGAAAAAACGGCCTCCACAAGACCGCAAAGTACCTTACCGCCATGGAGTAAATACCGGCATCGCTGAGAAGGTGTAAAGGACCCTGAGCAGTGTTTCCAAGAGGAACAGGTGCACTCAATCAGCACAGGTGGAGGCAATGGAGTCTGGCACAGCACAAAAGGAGCACACCCACACACCACACCCCCTCCCACACCAAAATGATACCGATTGTAGCAGCATTCCTGGAGCTGGCAGCCCTGCTTGCAAGGCAAGAACAACTACAACAGCAACAACAACAACCACAGCCACCACCACAGAGGATACACAGGAGGAGAAGGAGGGTGAGACAGGGCCAGCATGCCCTACCGGTGCAGCCACCATTACCACGCCGGCAGCCCCCAATCCCCCGCATCAGAGCCACCCCCTTCAACCTCACACGAGAGCAGATCCACACCCTGTACCGGCTTGACTGGGACACCATTACCAGCATAGTGGACATGATACATGATGATATCGTGAGCCGCATAGAAATACGCACTGCCATCCCCCCTCTACTGAAGGTAGTGTCTGTTCTCCACTTCCTTGCCACAGGCACCTACCAGCATACAGTGGGGCAAATGCATGGCATTTCTCAGCCCATATTTTCACGGATACTCAAAGAAGTGTTGGATGCCCTCCTCACCCACACAAGGGAATACATATCCCTACCCCAGGCTCCCCAGGAGATCTACGACACCAAAGCTGCCTTCCATGCACTGGCAGGCATGCCAAATTGCATGGGTGCCCTCGACTGCACCCACGTTGAATTGGTGGTCCCGCATGCCATGGAGGTGCCGTATCGCAACCTCAAGCAATAAAACTCCATCAATGTCCAGATGGTGTGTAATGCCAGTAAATCCATCACACATTGCAATGCCCGATACCCCGGATCAACTCATGACTCCTTGGTTCTGCGGAACTCAACACTACCACGCTACATGGAGCGACATGCCGGACGTCGCGCCTGGCTGCTTGGTGAGTCATCTGAATGGGCCATGGCGTTGCTTTGGGGCTGTGAGTAGTTCTGGGAAGGGGGGGGGTTCATACTCCACCGGCCTGGGAAGGGGGGGATGCATGCTCATCCCAGTAATCATCTGTGGCCATGCATGACCAGTACAATTTTCCACCATGAGGGCACACACGATTACCTCATTTCCACTTCCATGCAGGTGATGCTGGCTACCCTCTGAAGCCGTGGCTCATGACCCCCGTCCGCAACCCACAGAACAGGCACGAGGAGGACTACAACAGATCCCATACCCGTACACGCGTGGTGATAGAGCAGACCTTCGGGCTCTTGAAGGCACGATTTCGTAGCCTCAGCCGTTCAGGTGGGGCACTCATCTACAGCCACGAGAAGGTGTCCAAGATCACCATGGCATGTGTAATGCTACACAACATGTGCATCCGTCGGAACGTGCCACTGCCCCCTGACGTGGAAATGCCACCACCAGATGACGATGAGGGGGAGGAGGTAGGAATGGCAGGACAGCAGCCGGGTCCCGATGCACAGGAGGGACGTTCTGTGCGTCAAGCATTGATTGGACAATATTTCTGACTCACAAGTCAGCTGAGGGTTTCAGGATGAGAGGACATTGGGCACGGGGTGTGGGGATACATGTACACCATGTACTGTGCGACATTAAAATACACAAGCAAAATGATCAATGTCCACTCTGTTTTAGTGAATGAACAACCAGTGTATTAAAAAGTTTAAGTTTGAACGTGTACAACAAAACCACCACCCTCACCCCCCTCCCCCTCCCCCCAACTCCCAATGACACACCCTCACCCCCTCCCCCTCCCCCCAACTCCCAATGACACACCCTCACCCCCCTCCCCCCAACTCCCAATGACACACCCTCACCCCCCTCCCCCTCCCCCCAACTCCCAATGACACACCCTCACCCCCCTCCCCCTCCCCCCAACTCCCAATGACACACCCTCACCCCCTCCCCCTCCCAAATGTGCGTGCCAGGATGTTCATTGGCCACTTCCAGAGCCAGGGGGATTCATGTTCTGGCGGCGGAGTGTCCGCATTGACCGGCAGACAGGGCTGGTCTGTGTGGATGAACTTTGTGATGGTGGGTACTCCCACTGGGGCTGTGTTCTTGGGTGTGCTGCCTCCAGGGCATCAGCAATCCGGCCCAGCACCTCACAGAGGCGGTTGGTGTTTGAAGTGATTACCTCACCCAGGGCCTGCAGGTCATTGTGGCATTGTGAATGTGATTGACGGTTGTCCCGTAGGAAGTCCTCCAGCAGGGCTGTGATGCGCTGCCCGTGTACTCCATCCGTGGATGGTGTGGCAGATGTGGTAGCCAGCCGTGGTGTTGACCGTGCAGGGCTCTGTGGGCTTTCCGCAGGGGAGGAGGATACAGGACAGGCAGGTGGTGCTCCTTGGCCTGTAAGGATTGGGGTGTCACTCTCCCCAGAGTCGCTGAGTGCGACTTGTGTGTGAGATGGTGTTTCCGGCCTGTACGCTGTGTCACATGTCTCCCCCACGTCAGATAGGTGAACCGATGTAGGGCTCTCTGGCTCGTCGATGAGGCACATGGCAGCGTGCTCCCCTGCCACACTGGATTCCTCCGAGTGGACTGTGGGGTATGTGTCCGTTCCCAGTGCAGGCATGGGTAGGGGTGTGGGTGGGGGTTGTGCAGCCTCCATGGGGGTTGCTGGTGCAGATGGTGTTGCCTGTGGCCTCCTCCTTCCTACAGGCTTCCGCTGTCCCCTGCCTGTGCCCCTGGAGGTGGAGGGCTGGGTGGCTTCATGGCCCTCAGTTTCATGTCCGCTGCCTGTGGGGTGGAAGAGAGAGAGATGGCATTAGCTATGATTTGGGGGTCAGCATCGCTTCAAGGCTATGGTATGAGAATGGTGTTGCAGCGTTTGGGTGACATTTGGGTGGTGAGTGGGACATTGATCTGGGCTAGGATGGTAAATGCATGCAGGTGTCTGGGTCAATCAAGCTGGCAGAGTACTGTGCTGACTCACAGTGACTGCCTCTTTGTGTGCTATGGGCAGTATGGGTTGTAGCCTTGCAAGTGGCATCAGCCTGGGTCTCACTTGTTACGGCATGATTGGGGGGGGGGCATATGTGACATGACTGCTTGCCCATCCCTTGGCGGTGGCTTGAATTGGGAATGCATTTACTGTCTTCACTCATGACACTCACCTCCATCTGCGGATGACGGGGCACCGCACTCCATCTCGCCGACCCCCTCGATGGATTCAGGGCCCATCATGTCGGCACAAGTCTGCTCCCAGGGCATCATCTTGATTGGAGATGCTGGGCCTCCTCCTGTCTCCAGGGCCTGGGTCCTGTTGGCCGATAGGATGGCCCACACCCTGAGACGGAGGTCGTCCCACCTTTTGCGGCAGTCCCTTGTTGTGCGGGGGGTGCTGCCGACAGCGCTCACCCTCTGGGCAACCAGGTCCCATATTTGTTTTTTTCTTGCTATGGTGGCCTTGCGCATATCAGTGCTGAACACCACTTCTGCATTGGCATGCAGGGTGTCTACCAGGACCTGTAGCTCATCCTGTGTAAAGCGCTCCTTGCGGAGGCGTGCAGCTCCTTTTTTGAGTGCTTTCGGCATGATATAGGTGAATGCTGGGAAGTCTCAGGTTCAGAATCTTCCTCCGGGTTCTGTATCAAGGGGATGGCAATGGATTGTGTTTTTAAAGATGGCCGCCGCGCTCCTTCCCGTTCCTGTGCGATGATGTAATTTCCGTATCCGTTAATTAGCGGTGACCGTAATTTACGGTGTCCGTAAATTACGGTCACCGCTAATTACGGATAGCAGAGCTTCGGTAGCGGTGTTGTAACGACCGTCTCGCTTCATGCCGCTAAGGGGTTTTACGGGCCCTTTAGCGGTATGCCGCTAGGGGATTTACCGGCATGGCGGAAAGCTCATGCCCGCGAAGTCGGAATGGCCTGTAAATTGCGGCGTTGTACCAGACCGGACTCGGTCTTTCCGCCATGCCGGTAAAAACCCATACTTACCGCAAACCTCGGAATGAGGCCCATAGTCATTTATAGCAAAACCTGGGAAGACCATATTTTCCATCTTTTTACTATTATGAGGACCCTCAGAGAGGCCGGCTTAACTGCCAATCCATCAAAATGTAAGCTGGCTAAGTCGGCCATGAAATACCTAGGCTTCTTTCGAGGGAATGGCAGTATCCAGACCCAGCAAGAAAAAGTGATAGCCATCCTAGATGCCCCCACACCTAAGACCAAGAGAGTCCTTAGGGCATTCCTAGGATTGATTGGTTGTTACCGTAGGTTTATCCCACATTTTATAGATAGAACAGCTAGACTGCAGACAAACTAAAGAATGCAGAGCCCCAGAAAATTAGTTAGACTAATGAGGGCGATGCATGTTACAATAACTTGAAACTTATGCCAATATCCAATACTAAGGGTGGTGGACTTTTCAAAGGAATTCGTATTACAGACTGATGCCTCCCCCACAGGGCTAGGAGCAGTATTGTTGTAAATATGCAATGGATTAGAACACCCCATCCTATTCACTAGTCATAAACTCTTCCCACATGAGAAAATCTACTCTGTATCAGAATTATAGGCTCTTGCCATCAAATGGGCAAATATTCATCTGAGGTACTACCTTGTGGGGAGAAAGTTCACACTTGGTACCGACCACTAACCTTTGGTATGGATAAATCAACAAAAGGACTCTAACCCTCGATTCATGTGATGTTTTTTAGACCGACAACCCTACTGTTTCACAGTGGAACGCCGAAAAGGAAAGGGACAGGGCATCATAGATTTCCTTTCCTGATTACCCTGTGAAACAGATGCGGCTACACCGCATAGGGTAGGGTATGTGAGAAACCAAAGGGTGTCTCACCTGCTAGTCACCCGAGACCCCTTTTTCAGGTGGCCATGGCACGGCCATCGCCTTTGGATCCAGACCCTGATGATGGACGAATGCGTGAGGATCACCGTTATGAGGAGTCTTCAGGGAGTGGAGGTGGGACAGCCAATGGTGAGACTCAGTATGCCTCCCTTTCCTGTGCCCATGATCCATCCTATTTCATAGGATTCTCTGTTATCCCAACTCCCCCCCTTTTTTTACACAAACACTGTGCCAAGGAAGAGGGGGACTGAGAGTAACAATGCTAACCATTAGATATCGCATTGGATATTGTCACGCCGCCCGTCCTAGGGTCTCCTTACCCGCTACGGCGCTCCCCGTCCTGGAGGCTGTATCCTCGTTTTCGGCTTCGGGGTCCGGGGGCGTCCTGGGTCCCGGGCGCTTCCGGGTCTCCTACGCGCACTACATTGCGCATGCGCGGGCGCCCGCTCTCTGCTCTTCGCGCATGCGCAGTGCGCAGGATGCTCGATTCCGGAGGGTATGCGGCTCAAGCCTCGTTGTGGGGTGCCCGATGCCTGGGAGACGGCACGGCTTGCGTTGCAAGCCTCCCAGGTGCTGGCGGGCTTATTTAAGGAGCCCTGATCCTTTTCCAAACCGCGTCTCAACGCGGTTTGTTCGGATCGTGTCTTTGCTGCCTTGCATTGCATTCCCGTTGCCTGTTGCCTTCCACCTTCCTTGTTCTGCCTGGGGGACCCCTGCCTACCACCTTCCTTGTTCTGCCTGGGGGGACCCCTGCCTACTACCTTCCTTGTTCTGCCTGGGGGACCCCTATCTTTCTCCTTCCCCGTCTCCCTCCGTCCTTCCTGCTCCAGTGGTTCCGCTCTCCCTCCTTGGTTCTGGTCCCCGCTCTGTCCTTCCTGGTCTCCATACGCTCTGAGTCCTTCCCACTTGTTCCGTGCTCCTCTCCTTACCAGCCTGCTCTTGTTGCTTCCTTGTCATCGTCCCTGGAGGGACCGTGCTGCTTCCAGTCCCCGGACCTGCCTTCCATCGGAATCCCGATAAGGACCCGGACTATCTACTCAGAGGCTCCCCCTGCCAGTGCTTGCACTGTCCTGACGCCACTCAATCAGGGGTGAGCCAACCAGTGGCGTTGGGAGCCGGCTCACCTCCAATCCGGTTCTATTTGGGCTGGTGTTGGGCTGGTTCCCCGCGCCATCTGTCACGTCTATCCGGATCATCTGACAGCCTGGCCTCATCATCAAGGAACCCAACCGGACGAACAGGTACGCAGCGTTCTCGTGACGCTATTTACAACAGATATGTCCCGCTAATTGGGTCAGGCAAAGTCAGGCACTTGACTCGAAGTGCATACATCTGATACCAATTAGTTCTCCTCACATGGATAAAAGGCGGAACATAGAGACAAACTCTGAGCAAGGTGGAATACGAGTAAGAGCAGAACTTCCTGGGCAAAGGTGAACCTGTTGGAGCAAACAACGGACTGAGGGACGTGAGCCACGAATAGAGAACACCGGGAGTTCCCTGCAGGAGGTCATTGCCTCCAAAAGGCAGTAAAAGATGTGTGGGGAAGGCCAAAGGCAAAACAAGAAGGCTGCATTGTGTTTCAAGGATGCCAGCGACACTCCCATGTGAATGGCAGAGTTGGGGAGGCGAGGCCAAGCCTGTGGTACTAACCTTAACTCGCAAACTGGAAGACAGTAAAGACAAGAAAGAAACACACACAGCCGATGAGTTGGCAAGCGACATGAGAGATTGGTGTGTGCTAAAGAAAGATTTAAGTGGCAACATTATATCACACAATTGAAGACTGCACACTTGTGGGTGAGACGCGAAGAAAGGCAGACCTGCGAATGAACCTTGAAGTAACGATAGCTGTACAAAGTTCCGGAGTGGCCTGGCAAAAGGAAGTAACCCACATGAAAGTCTGAGAGAAAGGGCAATCCTTTGTAGCGATGAAGTGAATGAACTATAAAATCAAGGTGATGAAAATTAACCCAGAGAGATGGGGAATGTCAAAATGTGAACATTGACATTTGATGCATAAGACAGTGAACTATCCAGACCAGGAAGCACTGGGAAAAATTAAATAAGAGTGTGAGTTGAAAGCTGGAAAGTAAAAGTGGTCCTGCGGAGGTCTGTAGAAGAAGCCACACACAGTCGTAGGTGTTCAGCATCAGGAAGTGGTCCAAGCCACACCGAGGGAGACCACAAGTGTAATAAGTTAGGGGAAGGGAACCCTTAAAGGAGGTAAATTAAGCATGGGGAAGGGAACCACTGCAAGCATGTGTGTTTGCTGTGAAGGTCTGAGTCAGACTGAGGGTGATCGACGTGAACTTTTGCTTCACAAGGTGTAAGCTCTACTAAGGGAGAGTGACGTGAACCTTTGCTTTAAGAGGTCTGAGCCTGACAGAAGGGGACCAACGTGAACTTTATGGTGAACTGTGATTTGGAAATTGGAAAGTAAGACTTTAACTGGAAGGCCAGGCGGGCCATCTACATTTTGAACTACCTTTGTGTTAAGAAACGGAATCAGAGTGTGTCATCGCGCCTCCAGTGACCGCTTCCATTCCGTGCTGTCCAATATGGGGAGGTGAGCTGACTTAACCACATATATTTTTTATATTTGAACACTGACTTTCCTTTACATAGGTATTCTCATTTTGACACTTTTTGTACAAGATATACGGCAGACATTAGGTTTTGTTAGTATAGTCCATATTGATTTGATAGACTCAACTAGGACTGTTTTATTTATTATTTGATGGTCGAGACTACTCCCATCTTATCTAAAGGGCAAAGTAGGAGTTTCTCCAACCCCATTGAAACTTAAAATAAAGGTTTTACAAATTGTACCTTTTATGTTAGTGTCATACTTGTGATACCATGCCTCCCTTACAGTGGCCAATGTCTTCCTCGGGAGGCATAGGGAAATTCCACTGAATGCACATGTTGTGCAGCATTGCACAGACCATCTCAGGACTGTACATAAGGGCCCAACCTGTCTGGCGGAGGCTCCGGCATCTTCTCCTGAGCAGTCCAAATGTGCACTCAATGCACACCCTGATCCGTGCATGTGTCTCGTTGTACACCATCTCCTGTGGAGTACCAGGCCTTTGGATGGTTGCCATTAGCAATGGCAGCAGTGGATAGCCTGAGTCACTTGCAATAAGTAAGTGTCATGATTACTGATTAAAGTGTTTGTTGTATACCCAGGACTCATTGAACATTGCAGCTTGTGTAACAATTGCATCAGGTACTTCATCGGGACTACAGGGAGAGCCTCTCTATGCATGACATTAGGGGTGTGTGAACCCTACAATGGATGAAGGTGGAGGAGTTCTATTGATCCAGCTGCATGGTGAAAGTCCTTGCCTCCTTTGGTACCTCCTTTTCATGTGCTTACTGTATAGCATTTTACTAGCCTACTGCTACTTTGGATTTGGCATTGTGCTGTGCATAGTTGGTCAGTCTTGTCAATCATATGCCTTTCTGTTTGTTAATGTGATGTTGTTATTGTCAGCGATCAAGGACTGTGCATCAGTGCATCCTCTGTACCCTTCTATCAGGGACACTAATTTCACTGTTCCTATGGGAGGGTGTGACGTGGGCAAAGGGCAGTTCGCTCTGGAGAGTAGAGCTTTGTGCCCCATGTTGACTTGCATTGTTCTTAAATGTATCAGTTTTTTCACATGTCATATGTGTATGGCAATACTCCTGAGCACATTCTCTGCCTCTCCGTCACCCCTGCACATTCTCTGGCCCATGGCATTTTCACAGTTGCAACTTACCCAATATCCATGTAGTACTTGTCCCTGTGGGAGTCCATGAACGCTGGTAGAGTGCTGTTCCTCAGGACCATGGCATCATGGGTTGAACCCGGGAAATGTGCGCAGGTGTGGCTCACTGCCAGATAAGCATTGCATGTCATGTGTATGTTCATGGACTGCTACCGATTTCTGTTGCAGTTCATTTGCTCATGTACCTCGGGTAGCACCAATGCCACATGCATGTAGTCCAGTACTGAAATCGCATTGGGTATGTGTGCTGTGGCATAGAAATTTGCCTTGGTGGCATGCACCTGTTGTGGGGATGTCGCCATAGCTTTGCGATTAGGTGCATGTTGCATTAGTGCATTGAGCACCTGTGCTAGTACTGTACAACAAGTTGGCTGCAACATGGCATGTACCACCCTAACTGTGTGCTGAAATGTACCCATAACTCTAAAGTGCAGGACCTCCACCAGCTTTAGCAGGGGTGGGATTGCTGTTCTGATTTGGATCCCACTCTTGAGGTCTAGTTGCATGAATCCAAGCAGGTCAGCTATGGTGTCCCGATTCAGATGGTAGAGTGTTGTTATCTGCTCATCTGTTATTGTCCAGTGTGAGGGTCTAACCCAGGGCATGGGTGGTCTCCTTATGACACATCTCCTCTGCCTTTACACTGGAGGTCTCCTTGGCCGTTGCCACAATGCATGCCTCTCCAGCTGAATATATAACATCAAGTTGTGGAGCCCATATTCTGTGTCCGCTAGGGGCTGCATGTTGCTTCAAAGTGGGTTGAGTGGAAGGTGTGGGCTTTAAATACTCTGGGATGCAATTGGATGCATCTGTGGCCTCTCAGGTGGAGGTAACTGAAAGGCATTTTTGGAGTAGTTACTGCTTGTTTTTGGCAGTAATTTGGTGGTATTTCACCTTGTAATTCGGTGGAATTACTGTTGGTGTTTTTGGTGGTAATTACACCAACAGAAATAGCACTGGCAGAATTGCCACTAGTTTTCTTGGTGGTAATTCCGGCTGCGCTAATTTTGTTTTTCAGTTAATTTGGCAGTGCCGTAAAAGTGGCAGTAACAGAATTACCACCACTTTTCTACCACAACAACAAACTCTTAATGAGCCCCAAAGTCTTTGTACTAAGTTTCTTTACAAGCCAGATGTTTGGTTTACAGTTCCAAGTTTCAACGTTGTTCTTTCTCCCCATCTTGGGCTTTGCTTCCCAGTGCTCCACCGTATGCTATTGAGGTTCTCACCCACATGTGGGTTATGGTGTATCTTTACCCTTTCTGGGTTGTAATATTTTTTCACCCTCTCTTGGGGTCTCAGGCCTCCCACCCCTGTTTAGGGTATTTTCTCTCTCAACCGACTTGGGGCTCTCTCTTGCTTACCCTGGTTTGGAGTTATTTCTTTCTCACCCCGGCTTGGTGCTCTTTCTCTGTTACCCAGGCTTTGGGCTCCTTCTCACCTTAGGTATCTTTTTTTCTACCCCCTGCTTAGGGTAACTTCTCTCTTTGCCCAGCTTGGGGCTTGGCCTATCCTCTCCATCCTCCAACCTATCCCAGGAACAAACCGCAGCTCGGGTGTCATGATTCCTACCCCCAGGCATCCGGACCAAGCCCATAAGCCCCGGGAGCAGGCATCTAGACATTTAGTAAAACCTCAGCAGCCCCGGCTAGGGGCTATCTGGGTTCAGTCCTGGCGCCTTAGGCGACAGGCTCATAGTAGGAATCAGTCCTGGCACCTAAGGCTCCAGGCTCATAGTCATTACTTACCTCAGGCAGACCATGCTGCAAATGACTCCAATCCAACATGAAGCCTGAAAGGGACTATTTTTCTACAGGGACTATTTTTAACTCGGGTGTGGTTCTAGGGACTTCTTACCTGGGACTACTTTTGAGGCTATTTAAACCACACTCGACCAGCAACACACACTTCGCTTTATTCTGCATCCAGCAGCGTAACACTCACCGTGCCTGCAGCGTGCATCCAGTCTTCTGCCACGCCCGCCTCGACGCCGGAGCTCCTAAAACAAAGAGCAAAGAAAGGGACAAGGTTAGAAAACAAACTTATTTCTATTCCACACCTGATTCTGGATCCATCTTGTCTCTGGACCTGTAAAGAACATCATTTCTGCACGCCCCGCACCTCCAGCTGCAGCGCCGCGCCATGCTCACCAGTCTTCACAGCATCCTTCGGGTCGGCGCTGCCTCCATCATTTCTTCGCCGAACTTCGGCACCTAGGAGACAAAAGAAAACCACAAGGTGAGCCGAGGGAACCAACAAATATAATTCTTAGCACCATAGACTTACCTGATTTACCACCGGAGGCATCCTTTTGTGACTCCATTTTTTCACGTGCCACATCTGTAAAGAGAGACAAAACAACACGTTTTCCTCGTGCAACATTTACCAGACAGCGCCGGGTAATACAGACTTTTACCTGAGCGCCACAGGCTGCCACAAGAGCATCTTTTCACGAGCCAGCTGCAAGACAAGAAAGGAAGGGGGGAACAAGAGTGAACATCGGACATATTGAACTCTATGAACTTAATACTTACTGGTTCTCACCAGGAACCTCAGAGTTAATACTCTCCGGAACTCTCCCGAGCCTTCAAACCAGTGAAGTAACTGGAATCGACGCGCACCTGCAAATCCATGCAGGATAGAGAGCTCATCTTTCAAGAATATAAGGTGAGATTGCTGTGAGGGCATTTCGGAGGTGATTAGTTGGGGAGGACTATGGGGGTGCCATCACTTGAAACCACAAGTGGCTAAATCCATCTCTCCACTTGCAGGAGAATATTTATACGGGTTAAGCAGACAAGATTAGGAGGGCAGATCCAGTCAGTCATCGCTGCACTACGCATCACGTGGGTGGAGACCGCAGCTGTCCGGGTCCGACCGACTCCCCTGTGGAAGCCAGGTGATCGTAACATTGGGTTCCTTCTTGGCCTTCCCTATCTCTTCATCGGTTCGGCTCTTACCTTTGGTGTACAATGTGGTGTCGGCATTGTCGGTTGTAGGTGCCTTTTGACCAGCGCTAGCATGATCTGTCCCCCTTTTCAGGTGCGGTGACTGGGGAGTGCAAAGAGAATAGCAGTGTTCAGTAGATCCCGGAGTTCCTAGGCTCTACACGCTGTCTGCATGGGGCGGTGTCTTGACTTCACCGTCCAGTGGGATGTTACTTCCTGCTCCTCAGTCCACATGACTACCTCCTCTCTCTTGATTGCTCTCACAAGTGCTTCATACTTCCAGGCTGAAGCTCTATTTGGAGACTACTTGTCCTCCAAGGGGGAGGTCACCCCCACTGTGATTTCCCTATCCCTGGGGGTGTTAAGCATAGCAGCCTCACCTCCCTAGTCCCAAAAGGAGTGGCTCCCCCTTGGGGAGAAGGGACAAATACCCTGGATTCATCACATACCCCAGCCATTGACTTTGGAATCGCCTCTAGTCAACCCAGTGGGCAGTCCCCTTCTGATGTTATAAGGTTGTAAATCTAGGAACCACCTCATTACCCTGGTGTTGGTGGCTTTTTTTTAACTACATCCAGGTTGTGGAGGAATGATCTGTAACGAGGCAGAACTTTCCCCTTGTCAAGTAATACCGCCAACTGGTATTGGCCCTTTGATAGCCAAAGTCTCCAATTCCACAGTTGAATACGCTTGTTCTCAGCCGAACAATTTCCTATTGGTGCATAGGACTTCTTCTTAGACATCCTGCAACTGTGAAAAGGCAGCTCCCAGGCCTACCTTTGAGGCGTCAGTCTGCAGTACCCCTGGTTGAAGTCAGGCATCTTTAGGATAGTTTCACCACAAGGGTTTGTTTCAACCTATCAAAACCTATACTCATATCAATACCCCTTATAAAGAACATGTCTATCTGAATGAAGTGCCAATCACATGATAATAGAACATGTGACTCCCGTCAACCTCTGTCTGTGTTCTCAAGATCTAGGTGAGTCCTAGCTTATCCAAGATAGCTAAAAATACAGCAGTCATTGTGCCTCTTGGACTAACCTTGTCTCAGGGCAATTTCAGGGTTCATGAAACATATAATTGTATTCGCCCACCTCAAAAATGCGTATTGTAACTCCGTAGTATGCTCACAACATAATGCATACAAGCTGCATAGTGTATAGTGGAACCATACACAATGAGAATTAGAATCTCTTTACCATACATCCTACCCGCTCCCCTTACAAACTTCACTGGGAGCAAGGAGAAACTGTCCATAAACTGAAATGGAACATGCGGATGCAGACATATGTGCAGCAAGCAAGCAAACCAAGTAAATGAAGAATTTGACATCTATGTCCCTTGCTGCAGAGTTGTACTGTTCACACCATTCTTCTATGAAATTAGCAACCAATTATTTTTCTCTTAATTGCCACATTTATACCTTTGTCATTTCAAGTGTTAAAATCAGTAGCACTCATATTGATCTATACAGCTTCTTTTTTTACTTGCAACTTAATTATATCATAAAATCGGTTGCATATGGTGACACCAAATCTGCTCAAATCAAACAAAACATGGCACCCACAAGATATCCATCCTCCTGGAATACTCTCTCCAGTCTGAGTTAACCAAGCACAGATAATGAATGCTCCCTGTACACATAGCACATACCACTCTTGTATGCTCCCTCCCAATCCCACCTCCTAGAAAACTCCAACATGATGATAAATGGCAAGGAAAAGGAAGCCCATTACCACTGCATAGGAAATTCTCTCTGTAGATTAGCTAGAGAAGTAAATCCCACTCCCATTAACAATATTTGCCATCGTCACTTGAAATAATGATCCACACGCAAAGAACCATTTGCCTACTATGAGTGCCATTGTTTAGGTGATTCACCTTTGGGTGATATTCGTCATTGCCAACAGGCTTACAGAAACTAATGACACATGCCACTAGACAGAAATCCACCTACCCATGTACAAGCTTTTGGTTGAGCCAAGCACATGATGGTGTATGTGGTCGTTGCTTATTTGGGGATCTACGGGCTTCATGGTGACAGCGTTGGAGGTAGTTAGGGCACTATCCTCCATGTGTGGAGAAGTGGTCGGAGTTGGGGTCGACCATAACCTCCTTTAACACCTTGTGTTTTTATTTTATGTTGTTGCTTTTGTTTACCTGTTGACAGATGATACAAAAACATAAATACTGTAGGTAATAAAGACTTATAGAGCAGGAACTTGCTTTGTGACGTGGTAACGATGGTGCAGTGCGGCAGATTGCGCAATATTGGCTGAGAGGTTTAAGTACTCTTGCCATGAGTCACTGCTTTGTAGTTCCCTCCTCACAAACAATCACATATTTGAATTACTACAAAATTAAAAATTCCAAATACCAACATTTAAAATTAAAAACAAAATTTCAAAAAATGAAAGAAAACTATTCCTTAGCCTAATTACCCTCACAGCTGAGTGTGGTAGTTACTATAATTACTACTTGGGCTATGACAATCCTGAGACAACCAACAAAATACATTAGCTTTCACGTGAGTTTTGGGGAGGATTGCTGTGGTGTCACAGCAACCTCTTTACAACTTGCTTAGTGTAGAACTACAATGTTCTTGGTTCACTTGGCGCCCCAAGTGTTACTTCTACCTCTGCATAGTGTCATTATAAAATGTATAAAATGTTTGGTTAGGATAAACCTATCTTAAATCTAGAGTCTGAGCCAATCCCGTGCCAGAAACAGTTCTCAACTCTTTCTGCTTGCCTGCTGGAAGCCACCTTGCTGTCGGTGGTGGGTCAGTGTATTGGTTGTTTTGTAGTATAGACTTGTAGCTCCTAACTCATGGTGTAAGGAGCCCTGTGTGAGCCTCCTGCAAAAGTCTCCCCTTTTGTCTATTTGTGACTTATACATGTGAAGATTCACACCTTTTTTAGTGGGGCATTTCTGTCTACCCTGTATGCAAGGTGCACTTGTGAGCCCCAGAGCACTCTAGCTGAAGTAATGGCCATGAATGCATAGCAGTTTATAGCAGTTTATTGGAACACCTCATCATTTTGTCAGTCGGCTCTCACACCCAGCTAGATAATTGTGTCCATGGTATCATGTCCACCCCCCCAGCTTCTCACCAAATCCATATAGAGTAAGACTTATTTTTTTAGTTACAATTCATGAAGGTGCGTCATAATGATACAAATTAATGCAGGTTTTCCAGTTCCACAAATACAGTACACAATGCCAATCTTTTTATGCTGCAGAATTAGAAGGCATGTGCCAAACCTTTTTCCTTGCAAGTTTGCCAATGCGAGACACATACGTCCTGTTGGCTTTGGAGCCACAAGCTCTGGTTTCCCCTAAGCAAAGCTCATTGGGCCTCATCACGTGTTGGGCAGTATCCTTGCGGTAATACCACCAGGGTACTGCCCGGGCTAGTAGCGTTACCGCCACCTGGTCTGGCGCTACTAGCATCGGATCAAGAGATGGGCGGTAATGGGTATTCCCCATTGGGTCCATTGGATCGAATGGGGCATTTTCAGCGCAATTGCCCAAAAATGGGCATTAAATTGGTGCATTTACCCCCAGCTTAGAGTTGGAGATAAATGCTGCCGGACTTGTGATTGAAATGTGGCAGTAATTGCATTACCGCTGCTTTTGAGGCCTGTGTTATCTGATGCCCTAACTCTCAACTCTGACAACAAAGTACTTCTGTTATCTATGCAATTGCTACCATCAAAGTGTTTGACGCAGATGACCCGCAGCTATACAAGATTTTTTCTTTCAAAGACATCCTCACATTGATCATGTCCTGTATTTCCAGTGCTTACCTGAAGCTCAACCGCTACAGGACGAAGTTCCTACTGCTGACCAATGACACTATGAATCTCGAGGGTTTCATACCCCCAGATGACAACCTGCACAAGTCCCTCAAATTGTATACTGACAGACACCTTTCTTTCAAGCAGCACACAGCATGGAAGACACAAACACTTGGCACCAACTTACCCTCCTGCGGAAAGTAAGCCAGTCTTCTCAGAAAACAAATTCAAATTTGGTGTCCACACCATGGTCCTCTCTTATATTCATAGTGTCAATGCCCATCTGGAATGCCTTCTGGCATCTACCCTGGCACTCCTGAGATGTGTCATACATGCTGCCGCATGATTCATCAAAGAACTCCACAAATAAATTCGATCACATAATTCCGACCCTCTTTGAACTGCACTTGCTCCCATTGCAAGCAAGTATCATCATTACATACAGCTGCATTATCTACAAGGCTGTTGCCATGAAGTCCCCAATCTACCTTGCTGAGAAACTCAGCATCTCCAGAGGTATGCAATCTACCAGAAGTAAGGACATGTGCAGGCTTGAGCGCCGCTGTTGCAGGAAGGAAAGTACCAGAAGCCAGAGCTTCTCCGTCTACGTGCCTAGACTCTGCAACCTCCTCTTCAAGGAATGGGTCCTTCCCAGCACCTAGAACCACATTCTCTCCACTCCCCGCCTAACTGACTGGGTGATCTGCTCTCCTTTGTTTCCTCCCTCAGTGACTTGTAGATCCCATGCTGCCAAATTGCCAGCCCCCCTCCTCGGTTTTTGCTTCCCACTCCCTTGTATCCCTGCTTCGCTCACCATGCTGTTCCCCCATGACATGTATATCATTCTGCTGCTCACCGAATCTAGGTGTGTGCTCAATAAATACCCTAATATTAATTATGTGCCTTACAGCAGTTTTGCAGTTTTAAAGGACTAGTGCTAGAGCTGCATGCACATACCCTGGGCTTCGGTATGTGTATTGTGTGCCTGCATAGTCTAAACAAGTAATGCCATTTGTTTGTGTTTAGCAAAGGCTCTATGGGTTGTACACAGATGTATGCAGCAGATTTGCTATCTTAATAAGCTGTCTAACCAAAGAGTCGGAAGTATGTTCATATTGATTTGCACTATATCAATATAATCACCTTTCCTAGTACTTGTTTCATAAACAGCTAAATGGGTTCAGCAGTTTGCTGCAGAGATCTGTTTGCAACCCACACTGTATCTCACTGTATCGAACACGGGCGAGGGGCACTGAGGGATTCACTCTTCTGAAGTTGATGAAATGAGTGATACTGTAGGTGTTATTAATGCCCAATTTAACGGATGTGACCTTTTCATTTTTCAGAGAGAACTGATGGGATTTGTATTCTGTAACATATAGTGGTGACCCAAAGGCAGCATATTTGACACTTGTTTAATTAAGTCAATTGAAGTGACCGTTTTCATTGTCCTGCAGGTCTACCACTACTGCATGTTATCAATATGCACAGACAGAAGAGATTGCATTTGTGTTCTTTATTTGTAGCTATTGATTCGGTGCAGATATTCATGCACAAACATATACAGTTAGAAAAAGGCATACATGCTGGAAATAGTCTGCATTTATTTGGGTAGTTCCATCTGGGTGACGTGTTTGTGATGTGTTGAGGAAGTCATTGAGTGCTGTTTGGAGATGGCTGTGAGAGAACTTGCCGGACTGAAGGGATGGCGGAGGAAAAACAGGTGAGTGGAGGCCCGAGTGGGGGTGCAAAGGCTGCGAGGGCCATGCCAACTATTCTTTTGATCGTGTCCTTTGTGTGCTGGGTATAAACCACTGTAAAGTGTGTGTGCACAAAGATTGGTATTGTGGTCATCAGAATAAGAGGCAAGGATGCCTTGTTGTCCAAACCATGAAAGTTTTCATTCTTGATATTGTATAAATGCCAATAGTTATTGAAACCGTGTGCATACCATTTTGCCAGGAGAATGTTTTCAAATTCTAATAATGCACTGGTCATCCTCCTAAGTAATGGCACGCAATGGACAGTCAGACAAGGGGGCACCAGGGCACTTCTTCCTTGGAACCAACGGTCAAATGGAAAAGGGCCTGTGCTTTTATAAGGAACACCTAAGAAATAGGGTTTTAACGTGAAACTGGTGTTACTGGGGTGCTACTGCCCAGTAGAGAGATTTACAGTGCTGTTGGTGAACCAGGCATGGGTGAATCTGTCAGCGGGTTAGGTGTTGTAAGGCTGGCAATGAGTGGTGTCATGTGGGGACAATAGTCAAGTCAGGTGGGCATTCTGTTGGTAAAAGAATAGGTGTACTGGGATGCTTGCTAAAAGGAGATGCCTGACTGGCTCCCAAGCTAGCTGGCCATCAATTGAAGGGTGCTGGTCGCATTGACTCTTTGGACTTGGGCAATTAATTGAAGATATATTGTATGTCTCTCATTACCACATGCTTATTTTCATGCATGCCATATTTCTAGTGACTGTGTTCCCTTAGCAAGGGATTCTTACCTGGAGCACCTGAAATGTTAATTACTCTATTTAATTTCTTTAAACAATACAGTAACTGGTAGTCCCCAAATACGATTTGATCCATTGTAATGAGAAAATAATCACGTTCTGCTCTCCAGTCCACCTGCACACCTCTACAGCCCTTTACAGATCCCTTCCACGCTCTTTGTTCTATGGAGTACTACAAGGATTTACACTGTTGACTTGTTTTCATCATCTACATGGCACCCATATTGGACATTATAAGCCTTTTTCGCCTCACCTGCTACAACTATGCAAAGGATACACAGATAATCTACAAACTGAGGAACTACCTTCTAGCAAACTCTCCAGACCTTAATTGACTCATAGATGACTGCAAACAGACTGAAACTCAACCCAACTGAGAGAGAACTCATGCCTTTTATTAGGCTCCTTCTAACACCACCTCAGTCTTGTTGTCCAATAAGATGGGCCCATGCTCAGTGCCATCATCCATGAAATGGAACCTTGGAATCACAATAGACAGTGGACTCATGCTCAAACCCCAGGCGAGGCACATTGTTGAAGCTGTTTTTCCAACACAGCACTCTACGGTGCATCATTCCTTACTTTTCTTTTACTCATAGGACTATGGCCGCAGTATAACTAGTCCTAACAAAACTTAACTACAGCAATAACCTATATCTCAGAGTCCCGGAATACCTCATGGAAAAACAACAAACACAGCAGCCAGAATACTACTCAGGATGAAAATGTCTGAACACATCACCACTGTACTGTGCATGCTCCACTGACTCTTGGTCGAAGAATAATAGATTTCCAAACCCTCTGAATAGCCCAAGCCACCTACCATGGAGAGGGACCAGCATCCTTCACAAGGAAATTCCACGATTACAACCTTTCCAGGACACTGCTCTAGTCCTACTTCTCAGCTTCAGCTAAAAAAAGGAGGGTCCTCCTCATTTTTCCTGCTGCCAGTGCCTACCAAACTATGAAAATCCAGACCTTGGCATCTTTGCAGGAATGTGAACTACCTGGCATTCAGAACAGCTAAATGCATGGCTCTTCAAATAACTGAATTGGACAAACAAAAATGATCCAAGATTCAAACAACCTGAATTATCAGTTCCTTATGTCTTGGCTTGCACAGGGACCAGGCCCGTAGATTGGCAGAAAATTGCACTCTGTAATGGAGACTGTTATGCTTTACTGCCACCTCAAGAAACCACACTGCCAATCACAGGCTACTCTGTCTGGATGCTTATGTACTCTCCTACACCATTCAACCTATCATAATCTCTGAAACAAAGGAATCCCTCTACCACCGTACCAGAAGAAGTCATTGACCACTGACCTCACTCCTCTCTCCCACTTTACTCTTCCCTCATTACTGCATTCTTTCAATGTTACACCATACTCATTCACCATTAGACGACCCAAAAAGTCTAGTACACTAAACACAAGCCCTACAGTGTCCATTTGCAATAAACACCCCTACTCCAATGCTAATCTCTCGACCCTTGGACTGCCCTTGAAGCTAGCATGCCCCAACACATCCCCCTCTCCCTGAGCACAGTAGACTCAATACCAGCAACAGGTAATCTGTGCTTCTCACCTGTACTCATCAATGCAACAGATTTCGGCTCCTGCCTTCCCTACAATTGCACTGACGCACACCACATCACCTGTGTTCTTTTACCCAGCCATGCACAGCATGGCCAACATTATTGGCAGAAGGGCACAAAATAATACCAATTCTATAATTTTATCTTACAGTACCATAGATGATATTATGCAAATACCTTACTTACATTTATCTTTTTTCAGTGCTTCATGATACATCAGGGGTTAAGGGTACCTATTCACACGCCCCCAAAGCCACATAATGGCCCCTGATGGGCCAAAACCGATACTGTGGCCATCAGCACTCAGCTCTCAATCAGGTGTGAATGGGTGGAGGAGGGGAGCAAGGAGATGGGCAGCTTCATCTGAACGCTTTTTAACAACCTGGTGCTGGAGAGGAGCGTTCATTGGGACATGAAGTTGAATTGCTTCCCAAATGCTTCTGCAACCTCATCTCAGGATGTGCATTTTATGTGCAGTACATACACAGGTTGCTACATGTATTCTGGGACACATGGTCCTCTAATGGTAAAAACACAATTTCAACTATGTGAGTTTGATTCCCATGAAATATGCTGTCACAGAGAGGAGCTCTGTGGCAAAATCATGATCTCAGTGCAGTCTTTGTAAATGTCATTTCAGAAAAATTATCACAGAGTTACTACCAGCGCTTATTACAATTATGCACAATTCAAGCAAATATACCCTAACCATTGCGTTCTCTAGACATGCAATGTATACTCTAATTGCATGTGACATCTGAAGATCCCAACCAATCAGTGGCACAGCAGTCCTTTTTCTGGCAAGTGGCTTTACCACCAAATTGTCAAGCCAGGAGTTATATGTTGCACACTAAGTTCAGAGGCGCAATAGCTGAGACAGGAAATGGGCATACAAAAGGTGAAGGCTTTATTTGTGTAGTTACTCATTCCGTTGTAGAGGAGGTCCCAAATAAAGCCTGCACTCCCATCATCCATTTTGAAGTACCAGGAACATTCACACCAAAATATGTGATGCATGATGAGCAAATAAACCAGCAGAGAGCCGCAGTTGAGCTCTGCCCAGTACCCATCAGAAGAGCAACACCTATTGAAGTACCAATAACCAGACAACCATGGACAGTAAGGTATCCATTGAGAAAACCCTACCAACAAATGAGACGAAATGAAGATTGCCTAAGTACCGTCCCGGAAAAAAACAAGAAGGTCTTAATGGAAGACGAATGGTGACATCACAAGAGCCCGGGCGGACTCACAGATAGAACAAATGACGACCCCAGAATGACACAAGGAGACGAAACACCATGAGAAAAGACATTGTGAGCTTAAAGTTATAAAAATCTATCAAAGCGTAAAAGAGTTAAGCTGTAAGCAGGATGAAGATATCCAACCAGCTAACGCCTGTACATATGCTTGAAACTGCAAGAAAGCTAAGAAAACAGTGCGGCTCACTATGCTAAGTAGAAGAATAGCGCAGCAAGCGGCATTGTATATTATCTACCTCAAAACGAAGCACAGAATTATAAGTGCGATTCCACTTTACACGAAATGCAGAATTAACTCGGGTTACTAGAGGCCAAACAAGACAAGATTCATATTTTAGCAAAATGAGAAGAGACGGCTGAATCGAAACTCAGCAGATGCAACTCATGCCAAAGGAGCCAAGGACATACCAATCAAAGGAATGAACAGTAGCTACATCTAATTGAAACTTAAGAACAGAATATCCTGCCTCTGAAAGGTCAAGATAAGGAAGCGTAGGCAGGTGACAAGCTGAATAAGAATTTAACGCACAAATGGTGAGAAACTAGGCAAATTCACGGTGTCTGCATCACGTGACCATCCGAGCGAGGAGAAGCACGAGTTCACACCTACGTGTGGCATCTGCCAGGAGACGATAGCAGAACTTTCTCAGGCAGAAGATGGAGGAAGACCGGGTAGCTGAGGGGGAACCCTGCACCTGGCTGACCATTCTGCGTGCTGCTAAGTAAAGTGGAAATTTATGCATGGGGTTGGTGCCAACCCAACCACAATGGACCACACAATCTAGGGTCCTATAGATAGTAGAACCAATGGGACATCGTACGTTTTGTGACATCTACAGTAGTCTTTTTGAAGGAAGGAATTAGACCCCTCACTCTGTTACCATATACAGATATAGCACCTATATTAAAGTTACCTTTTCCTAACCAATAGAAATGCTTATTAACTTTTGAGTGTTACACGTCACTTATGATGAATTTTCAGTATAAACAATGTGTTTTTTATGAAGTTCATTGGAGTTGAAGCGAGAAGGACAATCGCATCACTGCTGATTTCCATGATTCCCCGTTTTGTGTACTTGTCATTAAACGGACTCCCTTTGCCAAACCATTGGGTTGTCCTTATTGATTGGTGTTGGAGTAATAAATCTGCACCCCCATCCATCTCAAGGTGCAGCTATCTCGTCTTAAAGTACTCTTGGAGCAAGCCTCGGCTATATGGGCCGGCCGGGGGTCTCCTGAGTGCACTTGGTAGCAGAGATTAATGGTTCTCGATTATCGATTATTGATTTGACTAAGACACCTATTGACCGTCAACATAAAGTAACTCTAGGTCTTTGGCAATATCACAAGTCCTTTGCCATTCAGCTGAGTAGACCGTGAAGCTCCCCGTAGACAATGGCAGCAAAAAGAGACTGCAGTCAGGGACTGAAGGGACCCGTGTTCCCCACGCATCCCTTGCCATTCCTACAGGCAGCAGAACGGGTGGAAAAGCCGAAGAAGGCGGCAACAAAGGTGGTGATCCTGAGGGTCCAGAGAAGAACCATGTGAACGTGAGTGAAAAAGACTAATGTTCTGGCAAAAGTGCATGCTATCGAACAAGTAACAGGAAAAGGTAACAGAGGGAGGTGGGAGAAAAAATGAATTATAGTTAGAAGTAGAGAAGACTGTATATCTATAAGGGGATAGTGACTCGAGAGTAATAAAAATAAACAAAACGTTACCGGGGCAGACACCCGAGAAGAGAGATGTTACTGGGCCAGACACCCGAGAAGTGAGAGGATTCGCCTTATACCTACGCTTTAATATAGCGGCTAGAATAAATGTGTACCCAGAGTCCCACATAATGGGGAACAGATAGACTACCACAACGTATAAAGACGTCGTGAAAGGGGTACTTTTACTCTCCATGAAGGGGTAATGATTAGAGGCAGAGATATCTGTGTCCAGCTGGTCTCTGTCTAGTCTGTCAAGCGTCTGTCTTTTATGTTTTTGTTGTGACGTCATATGTAAAAAATAATTCTTAGAGAAACTGATTCAAATTTTATGCGATTTAATAGCTGAGATAAAATCGCATATGAATTTAAGTTTTTTGAATAAATCAGAAGGTATAACATTTTGTGAAAATTTGGATTGGAGCTTGCTGTGTTTGGTGCTCGCTCATATTGTTAGAAGTTGTTTAAGCCTCACGAAAGCGTTGACAAGTGTTAGATAAGAGAAAAGGGAACAGATTTAAGCATGGAGGACATGACTCCATTGGCACACTTATGCAAGCAGTTGCCAAAACACGCACCCAAGCTGATGAAATATAGTACCGATTAGGTTAAAGATACCACTCACAAGATGTTTATGCCATGGCCACAAAATGGGTCTTTATATAAAGCCATTTTACAACATATGATGACATATTTGCTTGCCACATATACAGGCAAGAAGAGTTAGAAAAACGCCTTGCTGTTCTCGAGTTGTGGAAAATGTATGAACAGGGAAAGGAGGAAGAGCCGGCAACAGATTGGATACTTAATGTATGCAGAGAGGGGGTTGAGATGCCTACAGCGCCACCTGCCCCACCCGAAACAAAAGTTGAAGAAAGTAAGAACGAGGGATTATACCCACAGAGAGAACTCAAAGCAGCCACGGGGTATAGCAACCCCACATATGAGTCACCTACACATAGTTGTGACGAAAATCAAGGGAAAGATAAGGATAAGAATGTTACCTCTGCAGTCCCAAGGGACAAGGAGAGACGTTATGATGAAAGAAGAGATCAGGCACAGACAAGTGCATCTCTCGACAAAGAAAGAGAAGGGAAAAGATGGAAGGGAAGCGAAGATAGAACTGATGAGATAGCATTCACAAAAGACGAAGGGATGGGAGGCCAAATTTTATTGAAACTCGATGGCAAAGGCATTGACGATGCGAAACAAAAGGAGAAGTTAGATGAGACACGGAGAAAGGGGAAAGAGAAGGAGTTAAGAGACGAAAGGATAAGAAAGAAAGACAGACAAAGGCGAGAACAGCTATATCGCGAAGAGCAAGAGAGACAGCTCGATCGCAACCCAAGAGCAACCAATGACCAAGACAAACAGAAACAGCAAAGGTTAGAGGAAGAGCAAAGGATAAATGAGAAAAGAATAAAAAGACAAAGAGATGAGGAAATTCGAAGGGCAGAAGAACATAGAAATGAAAAGAGAAAGGAAGAAGATAGGGTCAGAGAAGAGGCAAGGAAATGCAAAGAATTTGATGATGACGTAGAACGTAAGCGAAGACAGAGAGCATGCGATCTTGAATATCTGGGGAAAGAGGTTAAAAAACCTGCTCCAGTTCTAGACTGGTAAGATTTTGAAGAATTCTTTTCTGAGTACGATTTAGTACCATGCACGTCTACGGCAAATATTGACGATGACTTCGACACCAGAATCATCAGAGAAACGATCGATAGAATATATGATGAAATGGGGCTAGAACAAATACCCCAAGGGGAGGGGGAGGACGTACGCCTAGAGAGCACTCAGCTGTATGACACTGAGGATGTCTCCCGAAGTAGTGGGAATAGAGAGCTATCCCTGGATAGATTAGAAATAAGTAGAAACAAAGAGGATATGAGAAGTCGCACTAGTTGGGAACAGAAAATGTCTGACTCCGAAAGGGAGGAGCGCAAGGAAAATGAGGAAGAGGGAAGGAGCAAAAGATGGCTCCTGAGGTAAAAAGGAATAAGGTGGTCAGACAATAGCGAATCTGCACCGAGAGCATCAGAGTCCACCACACAGCCTGACCGATATGAAGAAGTATCTCACGGTCAGAGGGGGGTGCATTCGCCACCCTATGTGGACAGACTAAGGGCATTGCCAGGTAGACGGCGATGCAGGAATATTACCCATGCAATAGACAGGAAAACAATGAGAGAAGAGAGAGAGGGCTACATATTCCAATTTCGTTGCTCGAGAAGGGGGAGTAAGACCGCAATATATACCATGGCCATACATGGATAGAGAAAATTTGAAAAACTAGCTTCCAATGCTGACATCGGGAGCCAGAAAGTGGATACATGAGTTCGAAAAAATGACAGGCAGAAACACGATAGCCATAGGGGACATCAAAGGTCTCCTAATCGCCATACTTGGTGAGAGAGCAGATGACGTGTGGGCATGAGCAGGCTACTCTGGCGTAACCACAATTAATACCGCGCACGATGGAGCTCCATTCAGCAATTGTAGAGCCGCAGTATGGAAAGTGCTGCGAGTACTATACCCAGACACTTCTGATATGGGAGCTATAATGATGCGAAAGATGAAGGAGTCTGAAGATCCGTTAATTTACATACAGAATTTTCAAGACGCATGGGTGCTCGAGACTCATTAATCTTGGACGAAATCTATACCTGTGTTTTACCATATATTGTGCCAAGGGCTGCCAGAGCCGACATAGAAACAACTCAAGAAACTGTTGGGAATTGAAGCCAAGCCTTGGGCTGAAATACAGTTGGCCATCGCACATTATTGTAGATTGCTGCAGGAAAAGAATTGCAAAAAGGAAGCAACTGGAAAGGGTGAGGAAGCAAAACTGGTACAAAAGAAACTGTCAAAATATGCTCTTGAGGGAGCCATGATAACTAGCACAGCTGAATCAAACATGCAGCAGGTGGCTAGTCCACAGCAAAATAATGAAGGCAATACAGGGTTTTATCCCAGGGGAAGAGGATTTAAGGGAAGAGGGTGGCAGAGTAATCAGGGAGGTTTCCAAAATAATCAAGGAGGTTTTCAAAATATGCAAAATGGTAACCAAGACATGTCAAATGGGCAAATGATCCGACCACCGCCGGTATGTTGGCTGTGTGGAATGACAGGGCATTTGGCACGCACATGCATAAATCAAGGCATGATGCAGAACGGCCAAGGAACAGGAGCAGGCATGGCAAATCCACCTGTAGTTTTACAGCAGGGTGGTGCACAGAATCACACGGTGCAACAACAAGCGCCAGGAGCGCAACAAGGTGTGCAGCCCCAAAGCATGGGAAATTTTCCAAAAGGACAATCCCAACAGGCACTGCTGCAACTATCGCAGACGATGAGCACAGGGCAGACCACTAACCCTGGAATGGGGAGTAACAATGGGAATGGGGGAAATTCACAGGCACACAGTCGGCCAAATTTGTGTATAAACTAGGACAGCTCACTGGGAACCCTGAAGTTTTCTATCCTATCAGTGACAGCAGACCCTCACAGGGAACATAGGGTGGATGTCGTCATAGGGGATAAAGAATATTCCTTCTTAGTTGACACGGGTGCAACACGTTCATGCATACGTGAAGGTAGGTTTTCCTTGTCCTGCGAGGCCATAGATACTCAGAGTTTTACAGGATCTACCAGTCGTGTTCCCTTCACAAATGCACTTCCAGTCTCCATAGGATAATGTGAAATTAATGTAGCTTTATTATATTCTCGGCAGACCCCTGTAAATATTTTAGGTCAAGATTTAATGACAAAGTTAAACATGACAATTTTGTTGACAGAGAAGGGCATAGTATGTTCCACTCCAGGAATGCACTACTCAAATGTATGCAAAATGATTAGAGCATACTCAGGACACATAGCTATGAGGCCTATACCATTAGAGCCAGAAATCTTCGCATATGGCATGCGTGTGCTTATGGCAGGATTGCTTGGCCTTGCAGACAAAATCATGAGAACCCCTGATGAGTTCTTATTCAGACCCAGAATAGCGATGCATGAGGAGGAGGGACAAGTATTTCCCTTGATGATACGCTCAGCTGCAGTGAAAGGGAGAGTGGCCTTGATTGATGGTTATGACGATGAGGGCCGACAATGGTGCGCAGTAATCACCATTGAAGAAGGATATGATTGACTGACATCACCGATGATGATCTGTTTGAGGAACAAGTAGATATAGGAGAGACAATAGTGGAAGTGAGTCTCACCTTTTGGGTAAAGATAATTAAAAGAGAAGTACTTCAGAGAATGATGTTGGCACTAAATCATCCTGAAGATTTTGATGACGACATAGCCAAGGTGCCTGTCTCAGTATGGACTACAGGTCCCTGCAAGAGGCCTATGTCATTGGGACCTGTAGTCCATACTGAGACCAGGGTTGGAGAATTGAAGATTAAATTGAAACCAGGAGCAATCCTACCAAGAGCCCGACAATATCCCATGTCCAGAGAGGCAGATGAGGGGATTTTTAAGAAAATTTCTGCTATGCTAGAGCAAGGTATCTTAGTGATGTCAGAGTCATCATGTAATACGTCAGTGTAGCCTGTGAAAAAAGTAAAGGGGGGTCGTGGAGGCTAATTCAAGACCTAAGGCCAATAAACGATATTGTTCAGGCCACGTTCCCTCTAGTCCCAGACTAGTCTACAATTCTATGTAATATACCTGTTGAGGCAAAATATTTCACGGTGATTGACCTGAAAAATGCATTTTTCTCAATCACGTTGCACCGTAACTCACAAGATCTGACATCATTCACGTTCAGAGAAATGCGTCTGAAAAGCACGAGGCTACCACAGGGGTACTGTGAGTCTCCTTCTAATTTTAACAGAGTCCTGCAGATGGACTTGGGCAATATTGCACTAAAAAGTGTCGTCCTGCAATACATGGATGACATCTTAATCTGCAGCACCACAGAAGAGCAATGAAGGCACTATTCTGTTCAGCTATTGACTATACTGGCTGAGAAGGGATATAAAGTTGACAAGGACAAGTTACAACATTGTAAACAAGAAGTGCTGTACATAGGCCAGCTGATCTCACATGTGGGAAAAAAAAGTGACCCCAGAAAGGGCTGAAGCCATACTTAACAAGGCTAAGCCACACACGATAAAGCAGATGCAGAGCTTTTTAGGCCTATGCAACTATGTCAGGGCATGGGTCTTTGACTACAGTTCTTACACAAAGCCTTTACTTCAAGCCCTAAAAAAGGCCTAAGTGACGAAGGAAAAGATCGAATGGTGTGAGACCATGGAGAAAGGGTTTGCTGAACTCAAAAGAGCCATTTGCACAGCGCCAGTTTTAGGGATCCCCAATTATGCAGAGGAATTTTACCTGTTTTCACACACAAATAGCAGCGTTATGATGGCAGTGCTCACACAAAGAACCACATTGGCGTACAAGCCCCTGGCGTACTACAGTGGGAACTTGGACCCAGTTATGGGGGGTCATTTCCCAAGCGAACAAAGTTTAGCTGCCACAGCGTTTGCCATAAAGAAGGCTACAACAATTGTAATGGGATGCTCAATTACGTTGTACGTTGAGCACTCGCTATTTGCCATTGTAGAGAAACCAAAGGGCACATTGACATCTCAGAGAGCTTCTGCTTATGAGGTGATCAGATCAAATCCATTAATTAAAATAGTCCGATGTAAGATAGTGAACTCAGCTATGTTTGTAGCAGAGCCAGTCACTGGAAGAGAGCCCATGCATGACTGTCAAATTATGAAGAATTCTATGATGAAATCCCCAGGGTGAAAGAAAATGCCTTGGCAGAAGGAGAGATCGTCTTTATTGACGGGTCTTCAAGGATCGACCAAAATGATGGACAAAGATACACAGGCGTTGCTGTGATGAAGCACACAACGAATGGAGAGTTTCAAGTGCATTTTAGTGCACACATACCATCTCATTATTCAGCACAGGCTGCAGAATTATTGGTGTTGATACTCGCCACTGAGAATCATGCAGACCAGGAAGTAACGGTGTACAGTGACTCCGCTTATGTGATGTCAACAGTGCACGCAGGCTTAGCACGCTGGAAAAGGAGGGGCTACCTCCGAGCATACGGCACGCTAGTGCAGCATGCAGCCTTATTGGACAGGCTGATCAAGGCACTACAGTTCCCAGTGGGCATAGCAGTCATGAAATGCACCGCCCACACGAAGGGGACAGATTTTATCTCACACAAGAATCAAGCAGCAGACAGGAAAGCCAAGCGTATGGCAATCAAAAGTGAGATGATCATGGAAGTGGAAGTTATCCATACCAACGAACGAATGATGGTTACACGAACTGCACCTGAAAGTTACAGTGATTTGGGGCAAACACAGCTAATGGAACTCCAAGGGGAGGCACCACAGGAAGAGAAGAACCTGTGGAAATGTTGAGGGTGTTCTTTAAACCCCTGTGACATCTTGTGGCAACAAGACATCACAGGTAAAAAAGTAATGCCTGTAGCCCTATTAAAAATAGCGCTGGAGCAGTTACATTACCCGGCGCACATGACAAAGGAGAACCTAGCAGCAACGCTTGCAGAAGACTGGTTCATACCGAATTTAGCAGAGCACGTTGCATTCTTTATGGTAAACTGTATAATCTGCCAGCAGTTTACGGCGGGGCACACATTAAAAGTAATGAGAGGAATCATCCCAAGGCCAAATGGGCCTTTTCAACACTTGCATGTCGATTACGTCAACATGATTCAAGTATGTAACGGGTACAGATCCTTAATTGTTGTGGTGTGTCCATTCTCTAGATGAATTGAGGCAGGTCCATGAACACACCCAGACTCTACCTGTGCGGCCACATATTTAGTGAGAGAAGTGTTCCCTAGGTGGGGGGTGTGCGAAGTCATGAGGTCAGATAATGGCCCTCATTTTGTAAATACAATGTTCGAGCAGATTAGCTTGCTGCTTGGTATAAAGCACAAGTTATCGTCGGCGTATCATCCACAAGGTAATGGGATCTGTGAGAAGCTCAACGGCTTGTTAAAGGAAAGGATAGCCAAGTTTAAGCTTACTCTAAAGAAGGGATGGTTGCACTGCCTGCCACTGGCACAGTATGCACTTCGGAACCGACCATCATCTTACGCCACACGAGATAGCCACAGGAAGAAGAATGAGAACTCCTCTGACACCTCGAGATAGAACTAGATGTGATGCCCAGTCAACAGGAGAGGCTTTGTGGTCTGAAATGAAAAACTATCTGAACTGCATGACATCTTGCCTTACTGTAATTTCAGACTAGCTGCAGCGACGACGAAAAGGGTGCAGTGCAGCACAGAACACAGAAGGAGATACTACAACAGACCAAGTTCAAGGTTTACGTGTTCCACCCGTCTTCCCTGGAGACGTCGTCCTTGTGAGGAATCACACAAGGAAAAAGTGGGACGAGCCAAGGTTCAAAGGTCCTTTTACAGTGGAGGATTGCACTCCGTCCGCAGTAAAACTACAAGGCAGGAGAGCTTGGATTTTTCTCGGTGATATAAAACCCTACATCGTGGAAAAAGGCCCCCTTCCTGCACCCCAATGAGAGGAATCGAGTGACGGGGAAGAACTACAGCACATGCAGACGAGATCCATGACGCGGAAGAAGGACGCATGACCAGCCAGACAAAGACAAAGAACTTTTTGCAAATTGAGGCTTAAATTGGACACTTCCTCTAAGCAAAAATTGGATAACGACATAAAAAACAGACACTCTGTGCATCCTAGTTGCAGGATGAAGAAGAAAATTATACGTACAAGCCACAATGCAGTCTGATGACTTCGAACTTTGGACTGAGGCATACTTAAGCTTTGAGAAAAGGATATGCCAAATTTTGACCGAGGACACTTACATTGGAAGCAAATACAGAATCCCGATTTGTTACAGAGACACTATTCGGAATCACTTATGGTGTCCCACAGTAGAGATATCACAAAGGACATAATAACTTACATTGATCTAGTGCTAAAATCATACCCGTCATTGGTAGGGAGGCTCACCAGTGTCACTGACATTTGTGGAGTACCGGACACTCTAAAAACACAGAAACAATAAACACTGACATTTATTGAATGATCGAGATGGGGGTCCGGAACAGCAATCTGGTCCTCCCACAAGAAGAGAGGCAACCCCACTTCTCTGGATGAAAATGCTGTTGCCTGACCTACAGAGGCATAATGTACCATCATGTTCATTATTGTTTTACTGTCATTAACGATCAGAACTGCATTCTTTATTGGTGCACAAAGCATCCCAATTTCAGTACACTCACCTAATGATGCACGCATATAACCCACAAAAGCACCCAGACTTTATATATTCATTCCAGTCGCTAGAAAATCTGATGGTGGAGTGAATTAACTTGAAATGGATGTGATTAGCAATGATAAACACGCACTTGTGGTAACGAACGAAAAGAAAGGCCGGAGACAGGATCGGCAAGGAATGAATGAAGTAACATCACTGACAACTACACGCACGCAAACACTAAATGCACACGAAACAGGCCTAGTGTCAATGACTGCAGAACCACAAACCAAAGCAGCAGAAAAAAGAAGAGACTGCCTGCCACAAGAAACTCCACAGCAGATGTTGTGAGAAAACAAGAATTAAAGCAAAAACCAACAGGAGCAGTTATATCAGAAACTCTTAAGAAAATAAGAACCAACACTGAGAAACTCTCTGCATAGACATAACTGATAGTAGACTCTTTAATTTCGCACATACACCAAGCTAGGGAACTACAAGAGGAACTGAAGAACAAAATTGCAGAGACTGTATTACCAAGCATATGCATTTCAATGCAAGGAACAAGTACCAGTTCTACAATACAACCAAACACCGGACCAGTGTCAGGCTGGTTGGCATGGGCATTTGTAACCAGCAGGAGAAATATGTATGAGGAGAGGGAAAGAGCTACCAGGCTCTTGTCCACTCAATTGGTGCGGATGAGGAGGCCTGCACCATGGACCAGGGTACCTGAGAATCCTCCAGCAAGAAGAAGTCATACCGATGCATTTAGGGATGTAGTCATAGCCAACTACAGGAAAACATTAAGAATCAAGAGAAGAATGCATAGAGATGACAATGAACTAAACGACTACCTGGACAGCACAGCACATCTGGGAAAGAACATTTGGTACCAGCACATGAAAGAAGTTGGAAGACGAAGTACAGAAGGAGAATGCTTTGTTTGTGCACTCCTACCATACAGCATGGGGAAGTCCAAGATCTTTGTAGCTGTAGAAATTGATGTCCAGACAACCGCACTGTATGTCACACGTAGCAATGTGCAAGACCAGAGGCCAGTTCATGGGTAGTGATACCTCTCTGAAATGGGCAACTGATGCAACTGATCCAAATGAAGACGATTATGTCCAGGACATAAAGACAAGAACCAATGGAAAGATGAAACACATTGTGAGCAGATATGAGAAGCCTGGGGTTAAAGGAGCAGAGATCAGAAGAGAAGCAAACCAGAAGCTAAATGTCAAAGGAAAAACTCCAGAAGAAGTTTGAAGATGGAAGATTAGAGGCCAAATGCAAATTTGGGGAACAGTGCTTTCACCAGACGGATGGGAGAAAGGAGTAATAATATGCCGAGCATGGATGGTCTTCGGTCACTACGAGCTGACCATCAACATAGTGAGAAACGGATGCAAGCCATTATTGCGAAAACTTGCAAAACTACTCACATGGATCGAAGAAAGAGGAGGACCCTAGAAAGCCCAAAGTTCTATTTCAGAAATAACGGCACAAGGAAGATGGGAGAGAATCAGAACTGTGGACGAGTTTTTGACGCTCGAGGAATGGTACATGGAACTGCAGTGACTATGGATCATTATTGGGAGTGTGGATCCAAAGCATACATCAGACTGCCAAGAGACTGGGGAGGCATATGATAGTGAACACCCATGTTCCAGCATTGGGGATCCCGAAAAGTGACCTGAATATTGACAGTTTCCTAAAAGCAGATGCTCACCTGAGGAAGAAGAGATCTGGGGAACTGATAACTCGGATGAAGAGAGAGAATTACTTCTCTGCTAAATCAGAAGAAGCTTTTCATGCAATCCCATATGAACAGAGGCTGTTCAGCATCACCTCATCAGTGTTTGCAACAATTTTCATGCAAACATTCGAAGTTGGAGCAAATACTAAATGGTTACAGATAACCAGATGGGAGTTACTGCAGACCATCAACACGACAATAAAAGGATTCAATGCAATAAAGGAAGAGTTAAGAGTCATCCGACTAATGACTCTCCAGAACAGATATGTTCTTCACATGATCACAGCCATGGATGGAGGAGTTTGTGCAAAAATAGGAGAATCATGTTGCACATTTATACCTTCTCAAGATGAGGAAAATGGAACCTTAACAGAAGCCATAGGTATGCTAACAAAGCTACAGAACCAGATGATCGACGAAACTGACGAAGATGATGATGACAGCTGGTTTGGATCACTATTCTCTTGGGTCCAACAATGGATGGCAGACATATTCAAGTTTTTAGAAGCCCTGCTAATGATGATATTACTAGGACTTTGCGTTATCAAGATAATAATCTCGCAATGCCAGAAAACTGCGAAGAAAGCCATAGGGATGAAGATCATCCCGGGAGGATAGCTCAGCGGCAACGTGTTCACATTGGAAGCAAGATGACACAAAGCAACACAGGTTCGATCCCCGGGTCCGCGCTTAGAAACCTCTGGGCATTTAAGCGCGTTATAAATATGCAACTAAAACAAAGATTACAATTATGCAACTAAAAAAAAAAAAACAATTCCTGTAACAGCGCCTCGATGCTGCGGGCTGTGTGAGCGCTTTAAAAATGCTAAATAAAAATCATGATTAATGTCAAGCCAGAATGGAAGCTCAAAGACCTGACTGATGAAGAAATAAGAGACTTTGTGAAGGTCAACAGGCACGCGGCAGAAGGTACAAAGTTTCGCTACCCCATGAAGCACAGAAACTATGTGCGAAGATGGGTTTACTGTAGCCCAAATGGACAATGTCAACTAATGACATGGAATAAAGATGAACATGTGAGGACAGCAGGAAGCCTGAAAGGAGTAATAAAAATATTGACTCCAAAGAGACACTTCTTCAAACCATCATGTATAGATCCAGAAGATGAAGAAGGAATGAACCGAGGCAATGGAGTGAAGATAAATATAGAAGAATCGAGTGAATTGCATCCAAAGGAGGAGGTGAAAATGGTCGATGAATCGCCCAGAGGGGGGAGTGTAGACGAGGTTCCAAATAAAGCCTGCACTCCCATCACCCATTTTGAAGTATCAGGTACATTCACACCAAAATATGTGACGTATGATGAGCAAATAAACCAGCAGAGAGCTGTGGTTGGGCTCTGCCCAGTACCCATCAGAAGAGCAACACCTATTGAAGTACCAATAACCAGACAACCATGGACAGTAAGGTATCCATTGAGAAAACCCTACCAACAAATGAGATGAAATGAAGATTGCCTAAGTACCGTCCCGGAAGAAACCAAAAAGGTCTTAATGGAAGACGAATGGTGACATCACAAGAGCCCGGACGGACTCACAGATAGAACAAATGAAGAACCCGTAATGACACAAGGAGACGAAACACCATGAGAAAAAAGAGATTGTGAGCTTAAGGTTATAGAAAACTATCAAAGCGAAAGAGAGTTAAGCTGTAAGCAGGATGAAGATATCCAACCAGCTAACGCCTGTACATATGCTTGAAACCGCAAAAAAGCTAAGAAAACAGTGCGGCTTGCTATGCTAAGTAGAAGAATAGAGTGACAAGCGCCATTGTACATAATCTACCTCAAAATGAAGCACAGTATTATAAGTGCCATTCCACTTTACATGAAAAGCAGAATCAACTCAGGTTACTAGAGGCTAAACAAGACAAGATTTATATTTGAGCAAAATAAGAAGAGACGGCTGAATCGAAACTCAGCAGATGCAACTCATGCCAAAGGAGCCACGGTCATACCAATAGAAGGAACAAACAGTAGCTACATCTAATTGAAACTTAAGAACAGAATATCCTGCCTCTGAAAGGTCAAGATAACGAAGCGAAGGCAGGTGGCAAGCCGAATAAGAATTAAATGCACAAATCGAGAGAAACTAGGCAAATTCACAGTGTCTGCATCACGTGACCATCCAAGTGAGGAGAAGCGCGAGTTCACAACTACGCATGGCATCCGCCCAGGAGAGAATAGCAGAACCTTCTCAGGCAGAAGATGCAGTTTCGAGGCCAACCACAGTAACATAATTGACACATTGTTGTTAAAGTGATGATTGATTGTAACCTTAATTGGAGGAAGGCCGGGTAGCTGAGGGGGCACCCTGCACCTGGCTGACCATTCTGCATGCTGCTAAGTAAATTGGAAATGTATGCATGTGGTTGGTGCCAACCCAATCACAATGGACCACACAATCTAGGGTCGTATAGTTAGTAGAACCAATGGGATGTCGTACTTTCTGTGACGTCTACAGTAGTCATTTTGAAGGAAGTGCATATATGCCCACCTGACAGTATCTACCCAATCCCCTCACTCCGTTACCACATACAGATATAGCACCTAAATTAAAGTTACCTTTTCCTAACTAACAGAAATGCTTATTAACTTTTGAGTGTTACACATCACTTATGATGAATTTTCAGTATAAACAATTTATTTTTTATGAAGTTCATTGGAGTTGAAGCGAGAAGGACGATCGCATCACTGCTGATTTCCATGACTCCCCGTTTTTTGTACTTGTCATTAAATGGACTCCCTTTGCCAAACCATTGAGTTGTCCTTATTGATTGGTGTTGGAGTAATAAATCTGCACCCCCATCCATCTCAATGTGCAGCTATCTCGTCTTAAAGTACTCTTGGAGCAAACTTCGGCTATACGGGCCAGCTGCGGGTCTCCTGAGTACACAGTGTCTTAAGATACCTTCACGTGACATGAAAGATAGAAAACACCCACTGGCCATTACACACATGCTCGTTCAGCCCCTAACTGACAGACAAGTAGAACATTAATTTTAATCACTTACCTACCATGCTCTGAGTTAATGTGCACACTGCACACACCATTATTGTATCTTTTGTTCCTGTTGGCCAGCATCGTGATAAATTGACTTCTGCCCTGAAGGAATGAGTAGAGGCCAAAGTGCCCTATTGAGCCCTCACATTTCTACAAACCAAGAGGCAACACAATTATGAAGGTAGAACAGGCAGAATGTTGTGGTAATGTGGGCAGAGGGAAGGGTATATTCTCAAGTGGGGCATGAATGTGGTCCAGTCGCAAACCAAACAGCAAAGTAAAACAGTCCAAAATAAAGGAATGTCTACACAAAGGTCTATAAATATATACATACTTCAACTTACCACACCATGTACAATAATAACTAAATCGAAAAGTCTAAGAAAAACACTCCTGTTAGAAGAAAACACAGAATATGCAAGATAGCAAAATACAACACTCAGGTTAATGAGATGATGTGGGTAGAGGCAATTAAAAACACAATGTTCAAAAAGGATATGTTCTTGAATTGCAAAAAGGAATTCACGTGGCTTAGTTAGTATCTAGGGCCCAAAACGGACCAGGGGGGCAGCTATCATGCAGTAATACCTTTTACAGTCCATTAGCGGTTCGACAATGGCAAACCAGGTTTCATAACGCTCTTTATGAGCTTGTGGCAGTTCGAGATGTTGCCATCACAGTAATCCACTGGCAAAGAGATGTCGAGACGCGATCGAACTGAAGAAGGCTGCGCTTCTACGCGTTACTGAAGCAATGCTGCTCATGAGGGTCACCAGTTTTTGTTCGACTGTCAAGGTTCAATGGCGGTCGAGTTGGAGATGGGATGCGCAGGTGAGTCAGTTTAATGAAAGAGCACAAAGGATGAAGTCAGGGCTATCATGACAGTGGCATAGGGGGTAAACTGCTTCAGTCCTCGCTCTTGGGAAGGGCGTTGTGGCACCCTCCCTTTATGTGAGTGGAAGGCAGCACCGTTAGTGTCATCACCTATCAGTATTTATCATGGATAGTCTGTGATTTGAGCCTGTTGTCCATGCATGGACAATAGATCTCTGATTGGGCAGTCGGGAAAGAAAGCCTAACATGTCACCACCCACAGACAGCCAATCTGTCTCCTATTGGTATTGGCTGACAGGTGGGTGGGGAGAGATTGAACAGACGTTTCCCAGATGTCCAATCAGCAATTGCCTTTTGGGCTAACAGTATTCCATGGGGTGGGGCTACTGCTTTCTGTTACAATGCAGGCCGAAAGGACTGTTGCATTTAACGAGGTATGGATGCTTCTCGTGGGCCTGCGCCTTGGCTGCTAGCAGACCCTCTGGTACCTGCGAGATTCACAGCAGCAGCCTGTGTCTTCATATGGAGTGTGTTTCAGTGCAGATTATTGGGTTTAAAAGGTGCATGTCTTTTATACTCTACCAGCCACGTTACAGGGAAATGTCCTCTCTCAAGTTATGTTTCCGTTGTTGAGGAAACATTTCCTGAAAGGCAAATGCTAATTTGCCCCAGGTGTTTTATTCTATTTGTAGAGGTTAACTGAATGAACTTTGCATATTTCACATTAAGTTATGTCCATTTCTTGTAATATTTCAGCGAAAAAGTGTAATGTCATTGAAATCTACCACCACAGTATTAAAGTGATGTAACAGCTGCAGTAGCACTGACAATTGGCACCATAACGTTAAACTCCTCTTAGAGAAGCAGTGTCGTAGGGCCCTAGATGGTGACTTGCATCTATTGTTTCATATGCTACCATACAAAGCCGATCGCAAACTGTACTACTTTTTACCCAATTGTTCAAAGAAAGTGCTGTACAATGCTTCATTTTAACCCATTGTTTCAAACATTTTCTCGGCTGAGAGAAACCTCCCAGGCACCTCTTTTTTGGCATCCTCAGTGTGCGCATGATTGGCTTAGGCATTTAAGCCCCTCCAGTTACAAAATTTACCAGCTGCCACTGAAAATCATCTGTCTCTCTCTGTATATGATGATGTGTGTTTTAACGCACACACAGGGACAGGGCACACCTTAATGTTGGCATAATGCACCACACCCTGTCATGCCATTCTGTACACATGTATGCATATGATCCATAACTTAGCCTGGAATGAATCTTTCTTCAGTAAAGAAACATAGCGTTGATGTGGGTGATTTGCAGTCATAATAATAATGGTTCCTCCACACATAAACTCAAGGGGAGAATTCTCATGCCTCCTGTTCGCAGTGCTGTAGCTGTCCAGGGGTAAAAAATAATAAAGGGGGCCACACCAAATGTTTTTCCCCAGACTTCATCACACTTTGTAAAAGCCTTGGAGGCACTACAGAGTGAATAGCAGGCATAGTTCGGTCGTGGACTCAATCAGCAATGAAAATGCTCGCAGTTCAAACAGTGATTTTAATCGTGTAAGTGCAGGAGCACTTCTTCGTTTGAGCTGAGGAAACAATGTGCTTCAGCTAGCGTGGTGCGGTGGCCAACTGGTTCGAATCGGCGGAACTGCAATTTTAGTGTCGTAGATTGCCAAGGGAGATTCAGAGAGTCCCATGGGTTTGAACTGGGTCATACACGCTGGAAATGGCTTGCAGCAGTTTGGCAGCAAAATGGCATGAATCCTTGCTGTCTTGGCACTCAAAAGCTGTGAGTCCCACTCCAGGGTTTGAAGGACAAGATTGGTCCTTTTCTCTGTCTTACAAACCCAAGGGAGGATTGCACACACCATGGGTCCATCAACACAGTGAGGGCCTGGCCAACAGTGTGGCTTGCAGAGAGGCAGGTCTTATTCCAGCAGAAGTTCACCCCCAATAGTCCCTGTGGATGTTTAGGGGGCAGAGCTTGCCTCTGCCTCAGAATACCTGTCTTCACCTCTCAACTGGAGGACTTTGTAAAGGGCTGCTCTGCCAACAGGGTCCAATGAAATCCTCTTGGAGATTTGAAGTCCAAAGATGATTCAAAGAAGTGGTGGGAGACCCCTTCTTTTAAGTGGCAAAAACCCTCAGGCAATTGAACTAATGCTAGCCTTCTTTCGGGGTCCAATCCCTACTCTTGGAACAAGTAGACTTTGCCTTCTGACATCACACCCAAAGTGCGTTTTGCTGTTGGAAGTGGCTGGGATAGGAAGGAAAGACAGAGGCAGAGAGAAACAAGATGGTGAAACCTTCCTCCAGCTGCAAAGATCTTTCTCTGTCTACAAAAGCCACTCCCTTTCCCTTCTTAATAGAATCAAAGGCCTTTTGATATGCAGCACCTTGGTGTGAGGCTACTCCTTTTGAGGATGGGTGTGCCCTTTGGTTGCTGTTCACAGGGCAGCTTCCTGTGTAGTGGCTATCTCTGGGGATGGTGTTGCCGGCACTCACAAAGGAACAAAGACAGGCAATCCCCAAGGCTACCGTCAGCCTGCCTGGGAAGAATACACATATCCCTTCTACATCTGAAATGGGCTCAGAGGGATAACATGTTTGTGATATCAGATTGATGTGGCTTGAAACTATGGAACTATGAGAGATGCTTGCCACCATACCCTAAACACAGGTATGGCTTGTATTTACAGTTGTGTGTGCCATCAGGACAGCAATCTCACAGTTGTTGGAACAATGGTGCATACCTGGGGCTCTGTGCCACTGGAGAGCAGGCACTGCAGATCAGGCGATTGATGCAGGTAGGCACAGGTGTAAATTATGATTTTAGCATGACGTTCATGAAAGGAAATCCCTTTGAGAAATGGAATTACCTGCATCTTTTCATTAACTAATACAAATCAAAAAAGCAAATGCTTCTACACGCTTGTCAGGTGGCAATTCCTCACATGCATGGCATGCAGAACAGAACATAGCACATCGCACACACACACGCTACACTCAAATATCAGAGACTCAGTCAACACTCTTTTACCAGCCCCAATATTTCCCTCCCAACCACATGCAAGATCATTCGGGGTGTGAGCCATAAGATAATAATATGGCTGTCCCTTAGTTATATGAGAATTATAGTTTCACATGCACCGTCAAAAATTTCACATATCCACTCAGAACCCACCATTGCAACCTTACGATTCAGAAAAACGATGCAATCCATTTTTAGAAAAGGGCAAACATATTAATGATCAACCTAAAACTTAGTTAGCTATTCCACTTATGAACCTCAAAACCGCTCTGCTGGTGACCTCCATCAAATATTGCTGGTGCTAACCAGGGCATTTTGTGGGCACATGTGAGCAATTTGCAGGCATGAGAGGAAGACACCAGCTGGCGTTCATGACTGTACTCGTGTTATACACAGCAGGGGTGATTCGCGACTGTGGAAGCACTTATGCTTAGCAACACCGGGTAAATCCCGATGACCCATTCCAAGATAATGTCGACTATAGTCCACGTCACTAGGATGCCTCTTTCCGGTTCCAGGCCTTTGCAGCATCATATCACTACAGCGAGGAAGGATTTAAGGAAGATCATCCCGTTACACTCTGTGCCTGATTAGCATACGTTTTTTCTGTTGCGCTCCATTGCAGTCTTGTTCTTGTTCCTTGTCCTTCCCTCTCTGTTGCGTTCCTAATTGCCTTTCCCTTCCTACCTTGGACCTCTTCTCTTGCTTGTTCCTCATTATCCCTCCTCCTTGTTTATGGCTCCTCGTTTGTTCCTGGTGGAGTTCATTCCCGAATCTGCAGGAGATGGTTTCCTTTCTTATTCCTCCTGACTTTCCTGGCTGCTTTTCTATATTGCTGAACACGTCTTCTCCTGATCTGTCCAATGTCCTTGAAGATACGTTACACAGGTTTTTCCCCCGCAAGTGTTTTCCCGTTGGCCTTTGGCTTGTTTCTCTTTGCGGGTACATGGATTGGCAGTTTTCTGCTGGCATGGTGGCTTCTTCCGAGAGAAGACTGCATTTCACAAAAACCAGTCACCAACAACCACCGGTAAGACGAGCTCTTCACAACTCCCCGATCTACACCCCCTCCAGGGTTTTGTCGTACGACCAGAGTGGAATTCCTGGACTAAACAGGGACCATAGATGTGAATGGCTCAAAACCTTCTGGTCCATGTTCTGCCACATTTAACAGATCCCAGATTTGAACAGATACCAGAGTTCAACCTGAACAATCTTGGAGTCTAGCAATCACATAACACAGTGTTTTGGGGAACCCTGTAGTATAACAGCTAGAGGGCATTGAATGAAAGCCAATACATGGAGGATTTGAGTAAACTGATATAGAAGTAGGGGTGTATTTTGAGGTAGGTTGGTCGTTTTAATGTACAGGACACCCATTTATCATAGCAGTAATCTAGTTTGGAGGAATATATATCGGTTTGAGTTTCTGAGGCAAGCAGAAACCATGTGTCATGTGGATCGCCAAACCTCATCACTGACTGGGGAGTGCCGTGCAGCGCGCCCGCGTGAGCTGCTGCTGTTTCACTTTGGCGTATGGTGGACGACCCGCTCGTTGTAAGTATTCATGATCCTGATGTTCAGTGTATGATAATCACGATGGGTGCATGAGCACAGTGAACAGCCTCCATTTCTTCACTGCACTTTGTACGGACACCATGGTTAACACCCTCCACTAGAGTTACGGACTTTTCCAGTTACTTTAAGTCTTGGTGAATATAGTCTTCACGCTACTTCACATACATGACACCTTCGGATTCCGCGGTGTTTTTCGTTTACCATGCTCATTGAAACCATGTACTTACATGCCTGGAGTTAGCCTGAATAGCCCGAATAGCCTCCACTTTTTTATTGTACGTTGTACAGTAACTATGATTAACGCCCTCCACTAGAGCTACTGACTTTCTGAGGTGGTTGACCTCTAGTCTTGGTGAATATAGAGTTCACGCTAATTTACGTTTTCCCTGGTGTTTTTCGATTACTACGGTCATAGAAAACATAAATTTACATGCCTCGAGTTGATAGTAACCCAGATTCTCTTCCATGCCTCCAGCTGCCTAATCCTGGTGTTACAGCCTGTCACCACCCTTGCACCCGGCGAGACACTGCTGTCTTGTGACTGGGTGAGTAACTACCTTTACAGTTTGAGTATTTGTTCTAGATGGTCTCACGCATAGGGTCAAACTTTTAAAAGCAGCACTTTTTGCTATTTTAACCACACAGGTGATTATGATTCGATCCTGCTTCACAAGAAGAGCAGGTTAGTGTACTCCCATTTATGTGAGTTAAATGATAGAGTCCTCGAAATACGCTTCAGACCTAATTAGTGTATCCTTATACTTTGTAGGAATTGCAACTGAACTCTGATGAAACTAAAACACGTCCTGCCCTGAAGATGGATTTTCACTAATCCGAAACGCGTAGGCACTGATTACCCAATAGGAGTGTCTTTAGGAACCCTGAGCAGAGGGAATGTAACTGCTCAGCAGTGGGGCAACACCAAGGTGGTGATTACCCTGCATATAAATTACCCTACCACCGGTATTCTGTAAATGTACACTACATATGTGTGTTCTTTTCTTGACCAAACAGGTTTTGTTTATTTTGTCCAGCTCAAATTGAATTTTGTCCGTTGTTTTTGAACCATTGACCGGTACAAACTTATCTGTGAATGCGATGAGCATTAACACACTCCAATGGAGTTGTATGTTATCAATTAAAATGATTATGTTCTGTTATATTGCCTACTGGGTCTACTTTATATCTGTCCACTCTCAGCTTGATGGATTCTTGTCTGTAGATTGTCAGATTGACAGAGCCCCAGATATACTGTTAATCTTTTGAATATTAGACAAAACCAATTATAATTCTGTAACAATTTGATTTCTGTCCCTGTATATCTAACTCTCCATACTTGGAGCCTTAAGCATATACAAGGTATAACTTTCACTTGGGACTAGCTCCCATTAGGAGTGCAGCAGAGGGTTACCGACTAGCAACAGTCGGTGTTTGTTTTCTGCTATAGTGGTGTTAGTTCCCATTTATGCAGTCCATAGGAATCCTTGGGGATTTTGGCAGAATTACCGCCGGCTGTAATTCCGCCAGCCATAATTCTGCCAATTTTGCCAATGTTTGGCAGTAAGGAGGTAGAATACCGATTTTTCCTCCACCTCATCGCCAAACCTACAGCACAGCAGTGAGGTAATGTGGCTTTAACAAAGGTACCTACATTATACCGCAATTATTTTACCACACTGCCAGACTTGCAATGCTGCTTAGTGTCGCTAGTCTGTGAAGGCTTGACAAATCTCCAATGACGTAGTGTTTACACTTACATAACTTCACCTTCCTGGACATGTAAGACACTGGATGAGTTTGATTGGTCTCTGGATTCTCATAGTCCTCCCTTAGCTGTCACAAAACTGGCATAGACATAAATGTGCATTCCACTGTACAAAAACAGGTCCATCCTGGGATTGCAGATTAATAAAACATCTTTTTTCAGCAATGCCGCATTGGTGTTACTAATCCTGAGAAATTCTTCATTAACCTCCCAGAAAATGTGGCACATCTAAAAAACGTATTTCCTTCACTGTAGGCAAGGGCTGCCTATCCAAAGTACCTCAGACATTGTGGTCCATTTCGACTCCTGTAAGTAATGCAACAGCAAGTGTGTCAAAAAGGTTTTTAATTTACAAGAAACCACACCATATCACTGGGGGTTGACCATTGGAACAACAATGAGAATGTAAAGTAAAGGTTCATTTGAACAGGGTATCCTTGGGAACTCAGAACTCCAGCAGATGTCCAAAAGATGTGCATCCACCAGCTGTGTCACTTAAACTGGCAACCCATTTATTTGTCTGCCTAATTCAGCATTTTAGGCATCTACCTTTTACCAATGGTAAAAGGTAGATGGTTTGTTCCATTCACTATTTCAGCAACTTTGTTGGACAAAGGACCAATCCTGGGCATGTGTTCCTGTCAGTAATCTGATCACCATGGAAGCAGCAACGAGACTCCTCAGAACCCCTAATCCATCCAGGACCTGCCATTCCCTACATATACCAAGTGAATAGGGTGATGGCAACAGGCTGTGAGGGAAAAGGGATTATTGAGGGGGCAGCTGGTATTAGAAACTGCAGAAGAAAGGGAAGAATGTTAGTACACCCTATTGTGCCTAGCATCCCCTTATGTTAAAGTACCCTCCCAGTGGCTGCCTTTACCTGAAATTCTCAACAAACCTAACATCCAATGTAGCTCCTTCAACATAGAGAATACCACAATCACTGTCTCACCAGCAGTCAAAACCCTAGGAGTTTACCTCCACTCCTCTCTTTCCATGACTAGCCAAGTCATCGGCAGCACTCACAACCAAAATCATTAATGCTGTCAAACCCTACCTATCGGCCAAAAACGGCCTCACCATAGCCAGTGCTACCATTGGGGCCAAATTGGACTACTTTAATGTCTTGTTTATGGGCACTTCAGCCAAAAACCTTAACAGATTACAAATCAATCAAAATAATTCTCTCAGAGCTGCGCCAAGCGTTCCAAAAAGGGATCATATCTCCCAGGCAAGAAGGGATGCCCACTGGCTCCCAGTCAAAGAGCGCATACTCTTCAAAACTCTGGCAATTACACACAAGTGCTTCTAACTCACAGCCCCTCCATATCTTTCAGAAAAAATAGTCCGAGCCACCTCTATCAGATCGAAGCAATCCCACCTTTCCAACCAGCTCAATGTCCTTACCTTCAGGAGAGCCAAAACTGGAGGTGCCAGTTTCCTCGTTCTAGCACCAAAAAACTGGAATGCCCTGCCCACAACTCTCAGAAGCAAAACTTCCCACACAGTTTTCTGCAAATCACTGAAAACTAAGCTCTTCAACTAAATCCCCCTCCCAAATACGCTCCCCACGACTCTCATTTGTTCCCCTGTAATTTCAGAAGCACCTGTACATATTCTGCATATCCTGTAAATCTGACTGTATATTTGTAATTTTCTGCACTGTCTGTATCCTTCTGTGGTTCTTCTCTCTCGCAACTAAGTAAGCTTGATGTAACAGCGCCACAATGCCCCAGCGACCACGCCTTGTGCGCTTTATAAATGTTAAAACTAAATAAAATAAACATGAAAGAGACTGAGGGTTGGGTACTGGTGGGCCCTGGCCTGACGGGGTGGGGGTTGAGAGGCCATGAGCAGTTTAGTGGAGATGGATGGGCACTTGTGCGGGGAACTGCTTCGATCTCACGCTCTGCAGAGAGCACATTCTGTGAAAGTGATACTAAATAATTGCAACAATAAATGGCTGGACTTCCGTGAGAACAAGGCTCGTGCGGAGCTGGCAGGGGGTGGCGATGTCTTGGCCTCGCCATGCGAGGTGCTGGGGAAGGGAGAGCTGAGTTTACAGAGGGATGATTTTTGGGCCTAGTAAAAAGATGGCATCTGGGCCAATGTAAAATGGCGTCTGTTCTCAGGCCTGTGAGCAGAGCTATTCATTTAAGTCCCTATGTTGTATCATAAGGGGACGTGCCATGGGGGTGAGTGTCTCTCCCTTCTTTGCCTACACGTGATCTAATTACTGTGGGAAAGGCTAGGGGGTGGCATAGGCCATCTACTTCCTACTTCTACTTCCCAACACCTTCCTCATTGACTTAGCCCTGCTACATTTTCATATGTGCCCTATAGTTATTTACACAACTGCCTAGCAAATCACATACCTTACCCCTAGTCGATGTCAGTTCTTTTGCATGGCAAACATTCATCGTATTTAGTTTATCCAATTCTTGTTTTTTGTTTTAGGGCTTCGTCACTTGACGATTTAGAGTCTTCCTAACTCCCCATGCGATCCAAATACAGAAGCCACTAATGATTCTACAGGTCATTCATTCTTCTTTAAAAGTACCACAATCGTGTTACTTTCTTCATAACGTATGTCACGCCCTACATCAAGGCCACCTACATCCTACAATTTGGTATCAGTGTTGTAGATCCAATCAGGCTCAGAAATATTCTAAGGGGTGTCTGATCAGAGTGCCATCTGCCTATTGTCTCTCTGCATTATTTATAATTCCTTTGATTTATGTGGACCTCAAATCCTCATCAAATGGTTTCCCCACTACACTACTTTGCACAACCTCTGCTCCTCAAACCACCTTCTTCTCACCATTCCACGCTTCTGTCTCTGCCCAAAGACGGACGCACATTCTTTTTTTCTTGATCCCTAAGCTTGGACCAAGCTCAGCTCGCTCTCTGTACTATTTCTCGCCACCTCTCTTTCCACAGTCATCTCAAAACATGGCTCTTCACACACCTCACATCCCCTCTGTTTATTTGTACATGACGTCCGGATGCTTACCCCCAAGAAGTCACCATGGTGACATACTACCATACCATCACATTGTTTTCGTTCTGACATCATGTTCATATCAATACCCCGGATAAAGGACATGTCTATCCCAATGGAGTTCCAATCACATGAAAGTGACCCCCGTCAACCTTAGTCTGTGTTCTCAAGATCTAAGTGAACTTATCTAAGAGAGCTAAAAATGCAGCAGCCATTGTGCCTCTTGAACTAACCTTGTCTACCCTGTCTACAGGGCGATAACAGGGTTTATGAAACATACAATTGTCATCACCCACCTCAAAAATGGGTATTGTATCTCCTTATTATGCTCACAACACAATGCATACAAGCTACATATTCTATAGTGGAAACACACAATGAGAATAACATCTGTCTACCATACAACCTCCCTGCTCCCCTTATAAACTTCAGTGGGAGAAATGAGAAACTGTCCATAAACTGAAATGGAACAGACGGATGCAGGCATATGTGCAGCAACAAGCAAATGAAGTAACGGAAGAATTTGACATCTGTGTACCTTGCTGTAGAGTTGTGCTGTTCCCACCTTTCTTCTATGAAATTAGGATCCAATTATTTGTCTCTTAATTGCCTCATTTATGCCTTTGTACTTTCAGGTGTTAAAATCAGTAGCACTCATGTTGATCTATACAGCTTCTTTTTTTACGCGTAACTTAATTATATCATAAAATCGGTTGCATATGGTGACACCAAATCTGCTCAAATCAAACAAAACATAGCACCCACAAGATATCCATCCTCCTGGAATACTCTCTCCAGTCTGAGTTAACCAAGCATAGATAATGAATGTTCCCTGTACACATAGCACATACCACTCTTGTATGCTCCCTCCCAATCCCACCTCCCAGAAAACTCCAACATGATAATAAATGGAAAGGAAAAGGAAGGCCACTACCACTGCATAGGAAATTCTCTCTGTTGATTAGCTAGAAAAGTAAATCCCACTCCCATTAACAATATTTGCCATCGTCACTTGAAATAATGATCCACACGCAAAGAACCATTTGCCTACTATGAGTGCCATTGTTTAGGTGATTCACCTTTGGGTGATATTTGTCATTGCCAACAGGCTTGCAGAAACTAATGACACCTGCCCACGCTCCCCACGGTGTGCCACTAGACAGAAATCCACCTACCCATGTACAAGCTTTTGGTTGAGCCAAGCACATGATGGTGTATGTGGTCGTTGCTTATTTGGGGTTCTACGGGCTTCATGGTGACAGCGTTGGAGGTAGTTAGGGCACTATCCTCCATGTGTGGAGAAGTGGTCGGAGTTGGGGTCGACCATAACCTCCTTTAACACCTTGTGTTTTTATTTTATTTTGTTGATTTTGTTTACCTGTTGACAGATGATACAAAAACATAAACACTGTAGGTAATAAAGACAAAGAGCAGGAACTTGCTTTGTGACGTGGTAACGATGGTGAAGTGCGGCAGATTGCGCAATGCTGCCTGAGAGGTGTAAGTACTCTCGCCATGATTCCTCACAATCAAACATTTGAATTACTACACAATTAAAAATACCAAATACCAAAATTCAAAACAAAATTGCAGAAAATGAAAGAAAACTCTTCTTCAGCCCAGTTACCCTCATAGCTGAGTGCAGTATTTGCTGTAATTACTACTGGCTCTAGGATAATCCTGAGACCACCACAAAATACACCAGCTTTCATGTGAATTTGGGGGAGGATTGCTGTGGTGTCACAGCAACCTCTTTACAACTTGCTTAGTGCACTACAATGTATTGGTTCACTTGGCGTCCCCAAGGCTTAGTTCGATCTCTGCATAGTGTCATTATAAAATGTAATAAATGTTGGGTTAGGATTCACTTATTTTAAATCCAGAGTCTGAGCCAATCCCATGCCACCAACATTTCTCAACTCTTTCTGCTTTCCTTCTGTAAGCCACCTTTCTGTGGGTGGTGGGTCAGCGTGTTGGTTGTTTCGTAGTACAGACTTGTGGCTCTTGGCTTATGGTGTAAGGGTTATTGTGTGATCTTTCTGCACAATCCTCCCCTTTTGTCTATTTGTGACCTATACATGCGAAGATTCACACCTTTTCAGTGGGGTATTTCTGTCTATCCTGTATGCAAGATGCACTTGTGAGCCCCAGGGCACTCTAGCTGAAGTAATGGCCATGTATGCATAGCAGTTTATAGCAGTTTATTAGAACACCTCATTATGTTGTCAGTCAATCCTCACACCCAGCTAGATAATTGTGTCCATGGTATCATGTCAAACCCCTGCTTCTCAGCAAATCCATATAGAGTAAGACTTATTTTCTTAGTTACAATTCATGAAGGTGCATCATAATGATTAACATGAATGCAGGTTTCCCAGTTGTTCCACAGATACAGTTGCAATGTCAATATGTTTATGTTGCAGAATTAGAAGGCATGTGCCAAACCTTTTTCCTTGCAAGGTCGCCAATGAGAGACACATATGTCCTGTTGGCTTTGGAGCCACAAGCTCTGGTTTCCCCTAAGCAAAGCTCATTGTGTTAATTGACTCTGACAGCACAGTACTTCATTATACTGTTCTTTGAGTGTGTTTCCTTTCTGTTTTCCATGTAGCAAGGAAATTGCTACCATCAAAGTGGTTGACGCAGATGACCCACAGGTCTACCACAAGACATGTTCTATTGAATACATCCTCACATTGATCCTGTCCTGTGTAGTCGTGCCTTGAAACACTTGTGTATAGGCACGTTATAAATGCCATATTATATCATATATCATATTTCCAGTGCTTACGTGAAGCTCAACCCCTACAAGACCAAATTCCTACATCTGACCAAGGAAACTATGAATCTCGAGGGTTTGACACGCCAGATGACCACCTGCACAAGTCCCTCAGATTCGACACTGGCAGACAACATTTTTCAAGCAGCACATAGCATGGAACACACAACGGCTTGGCACCAACTTTCCCTCCTGTGGAAATCAAGCTGTTATTTTCAGAAAACAAAATCAGATCTGGTGTCTAAGCCTTGGTCCTCTCCCATCTTCATGGTGGCAATGCCCTTCTGGAAGGACTTCTGGCAACTACCCAGGCACTCCTGAGATGTGTCATACATGCTGCAGCACAATTGATCAAAGAATTCCACAAATCTGATCACATATTCCGACCCTCATTGAACTGCACTGGCTCCCACTGGAAGCCAGTACAATCGTTACATCCATATGCATTATCTACAAGGCTGTTGCCATGAAGTCCCCAAGCTACCTTGCTGAGAAACTCAGCATCTCCTGAGGCCTACAATCCACCAGGACTAAGGACATGTACAGACTTGAGCACCGCTGTTGCAGGAAGGAAAGCACCAAAAGCCCGAGATTCTCTCTACGTTCCTAGACTCTGCAACCTCCTCTTCAAGAAATGGGTCGTTCCCAGTACCTAGAACCACATTCTCTCCACTACCCACTTAACCGGAGACTGGGTGATCTGCTCTCCTTTGTTTCCTCCCTCAGTGACTTGTAGATCCCCTGCTGCCAAATTGCCAGCACCCCTCCCCCTCCTCTGTTTTTGCTCGCCACTCCCTTGTATCCCTGCTTCGCTCACCATGCCCTTCCCCCATGACATGTATAGCATTCTGCCACTCACCGAATCTAGGTGTGTGCTCAATAAATACCCCAATATTAATAATGTGCCTTACAGCAGTTTTCCAGTTTTAAAGGACTAGTGCTAGAGCTGCATGCACATACCCTGGGCTTCGGTATGTGTATTGTGTGCCTGCATAGTCTAAACAAGTAATGCCATTTGTTTGAGTTTAGCAAAGGCTCTATAGGTTGTACACAGATGTATGCAGCAGATTTGCTATCTTAATAAGCTGTCTAACCAAAGAGTCGGAAGTATGTTCATATTGATTTGCACTATATCAATATAATCAGCTTTCCTAGTACTTGTTTCATAAACAGCTAAATGGGTTCAGCAGTTTGCTGCAGAGATCTGTTTGCAACCCACACTGTATCTCACTGTATCGAACACGGGCGAGGGGCACTGAGGGATTCACTCTTCTGAAGTTGATGAAATGAGTGATACTGTAGGTGTTATTAATGCCCAATTTAATGGATGTGACCTTTCCATTTTTCAGAGAGAACTGATGGAATTTGTATTTCGAAACATATAGTCAATTCAAGAGACCCTTTTGATTGTCCTGCAGGTCTACCGCTACTGCATTTTAACAATATGCACAGACAGAAGAGATTGCATTTGTGTTCTTTGTTTGTAGCTATTGATTCAGTGTTCGAAAAAGGCATACATGCTGGAAATAGTCTGCATTTATTTGGGTAGTTCCATCTGGGTGACATGTTTGTGATGTGTTGAGGAAGTCATTTAGTGTTGTTTGGAGGTGGCTGTGAGAGACCTTGCTAGACTTATGGGATGGCGGATGGAGAAACAGGTGAGTGGAGGCCCGAGTGGGGGTGCAGAGGCTGCCAGGGACATGCACACGATTTTCTTGATCTCGTCCCTTATGTGCTCGGTATAAACCACTGCAAAGTGTGTGTGCTCAAAGATTAGTATTGTGGTCATCAGAATAAGAGGCAAGGATGCCTTGTAATCGAAACCATGAAAGTTATTTTTCTTATATCATTCTTGATATTGTTTAAATTCCAAGAGGTATTGAAACAGTGTGGATACCATTTTGCCATGGGAATGTTTGCACATTCGAATAATGACCTGGTCATCCTCCAAAGTAATGGCACGCAATCGATAGTCAGACAAGGGGGCACCAGTGCACTTCTTCCTTGGAACCATCGGTCAAATGGCAAAGGACTTGTGCTTTTATAAGGAACACCTAAGAAAGGGGTTATGAGGTGAAATTGGTGTTACTGGGGTACTAATGCCCAGTAGACAGATTTACAGTGCTGTGGGTGAACCAGGCATGTGTGAATCTATCGGCAGGGTAGGTGTTGTAAGGCTGGCAATGGGTGGTGTCATGTGGGGACAATAGTCAAGTCAGGTGGGCATTATGTTGATAAAAAAATGTGAATACTGGGATGCTTGGTAAAGGAGTGGCCAGAGTGGCTCCCAAGCTACCTGGCAATCAATTAGAGGCTGCTGGTCCCATTGATTCTTTGGACGGGAGCAATTCATTGATTATATATTGTATGTCTGTCATTACCACATGCTTATTTTCTTGCATGCCATATTTCTAGTGACTGTGTCCCCCTAGCAAGGGATTCTTGACTGGAGCAGCTGAAATATTAATTACTCTATTTAATTTCTTTAAACAATCCAGTAACTAGTAGTGCATCCCCAAATATGATTTGGTCAATTGTAATGAGAACATAATCACGTTCTGCTCTCCAGTGCCCCTTCACACCGGCACAGCCCTCTACAGATTCCTTCCACTCTCTTTGATCTATGGAGTACTACAAGGATTTACACTGTTGACTCTTGTTTTCACCATGTACATGCCACCCGCCACCCCTATTGGACCTCATAAGCCTTTCTGGCCTCACCAGCTACAACTATGCAAAGGATACACAAATAATAATAATTTTGCATTTATATGCTGCTACGAACCCTCAGGCATCTGAGTGCTGCTTATTATTAACCACAGTGTGTGGTGCTCATTTATCGACCTCGGAAGGATGAAAGGGTGAGTTTGACCCTGCTGGGATTCGAACCTGCATTAGCATGTTCTGCACAGATGTCAAAGCGAGCGCTCTACTCGCTGTGCTATCTGACCGGCTAATAAATCTACAAATAAATCTACAAACAAATAATCTACCAGACAAATAATCTACAAACTGAGGAACTAACTTCCAGCAAAGTCTCCAGACCTTACCTGACTCATAGATGACTGCAAACAGACTGAAACTCAACCCGACTGAGAGAGAACCTATGCCTTTTATTAGGCTCCTTCTAACACCACCTCAATCCCTTTGCCCGATAAGATGGGTCCATGCTCAGTGCTATCATCCATGGAATGGAATCTTGTTATCACAATAGACATAGACTCATGTTCAAACCCCACGCGAGGCACATTGTTGAAGCTGTTTTTCCAGTATAACATCGTTTCATCGCCTGTCATTTCTACGACTGCATTTTAAACGTGTATGAAATTACGAAAAAAGTAATCAAAATTTTGAGGGGGGTGGAAAAGGGCACATAAGGGGTTGTGGGGTTCGTGAATAGTAAAGAATAGGTGGCGGAGGGTGGGTTTGGATGGCCTTTTCTTAATTTTATACACGTTTAAAAGGCATTCGTAATAATGTCAGATGATGAAAGAACATAGAACCGTTTTTCCAACACAGCACTCTACGGTGCATCATACCTTACTTTTCTTTTACCCATAGGACTATGGCCGCAGTATAACTAGTCCTAACAAAACTTAACTACAGAAATAACCTATATCTCAGGGTCCCGGAATACCTCATGGAAAAACAACAAACACAGCAGCCAGAATACTACTCAGGATGAAAATGTCTGAACACATCACCACTGTACTGTGCATGCTCCACTGACATTGGTCGAAGAATAATAGATTTCCAAACCCTCTGAATAGCCCAAGCCACCTACCATGGAGAGGGAACAGCTTACCTCACAAGGAAAGTCCACGATTACAACCTTTCCAGGACACTGCTCTAGTCCTACTTCTCAGCTTCAGCTAAAAAAAGGAGGGTCCTCCTTATTTTTCCTGCTACCAGTGCCTACCAAACAATGAAAATCCAGACCTTGGCATCTTTGCATGAATGTGAACTACCTGGCATTCAGGACAGCTAAATGCATGGCTCTTCAAATAACTGAATTGGACAAACAACAATGATCCAAGATTCAAAGAACCTGAATTATCAGTTCCTTATCTCTTGGCTTGCACAGGGACTAGGCCCGTAGATTGGCAGACAATTGCACTCTGTAATGGAGACTGTTATGCTTTACTGCCACCTCAAGAAACCACACTCTCAATCTCGGGCTACTCTGTCCGGATGCTTATGTACTCTCCTACACCATTCAACCTATCATAATCTCTGAAACAAAGGAATCCCTCTACCACCGTACCAGAAGAAGTCATTGACCACTGAACCCACTCCTCTCTCCCACTTTCCTCTTCCCTCATTACTGCATTCTTTCAATGTTACACCATACTCATTCACCATTAGACGACCCAAAAAGTCTAGTACACTAAACACAAGCTCCTACAGTGTCCATTTGCAATAGACACCCCTACTCCAATGCTAATCTCTCAACCCTTGGACTGCCCTTGAAGCTAACATGCCCCAACACATCCCCCTCTCTCTGAGCACAGTAGACTCAATACCAGCAACAGGAAATGTGTGCTTCTCACCTGCACTCATCAATACAACAGATTTCGGCTCCTGCCTTCCCTACAATTGCACTGACACACACCATATCACAACACCCACCATTGTCAAACGGCCGACCACTCCACCCACTCTCTGTGCATTTAATTTAATACCAAGACGCCCACACACATCTCCAAGGCATCTGATCCCAACAGCCCTACCTCTCGCCTCACCGTAATCAAAGTAGACAATCAATCCCTCAAAGGAACTCTCCTCAATACAAGGTCTCTGGTGGCTCATGCCATCGACATAGCCGACCTAATCACGGAAGACAGCCTAGACTTCCTAGCCATAACCGAATCTTGGCTGCACAATGCCACAGGACCTGCACTCATGCTGGCTGTCCCAGAAGGATACACTATTTCCAGACAAGACAGAGATGGATCCGAGGAGGTGGAATAGCCATCATATCCAGAGAGAGTCTATCTATGCAATTAGTTACCCCCCAGGACCTGCAATCATGTGAATCCCTCTCTATCAAATTACAACTAAAGAACTCTCAATCACTCACCATGCAGGTAATTTACAGACCCCCTGGTCCCATTGGCACATTCAAGGAGGACCTGCATAACTTACTTGCCAATAATCTCAAAGCCACCTCCCAAGTACTGCTGCTTGGTGACTTTAACCAAGGCCTGAATAATCCCTTGGATAAACAGGCCCTACAAATAGTAAACTCTGTCAGTGCATTAGGATTAACACAAAAAGTGAACGCTCCCACCCATATCAAGGGTAGAACTTTGGACTGGGTAGCCGACCACAACTGCATAGCTACTATTACCTCCATTTCTCCCCTATCTTGGACTGACAACTCCCTCGTGTCCTTGACGCTCTCCACTACTAGACCTATACTCATAGCTCCTCAAGTAACCAAGTAGTCTAACCAGGCTGAAAAAGAATATTACAGTGCACAGTGTGATCCCAAATATTCTACCCACACCAAACTCTCTGCCAGACAACCTTGACCCAACTACCTTGGTGCAGGAATACAAAAAGATCATGCTTTCCACTCTGGACAAAGTCGCCCCTCTTAGACTGAGAGTTAGTAAAGCCAAAACACACCTTAACAAGTGGTTCCTTCCACAATTAAAGGATTTGCGGCTATTAAAAAGGAAATGTGAAACCGACTAGCGGCTCTGCCCTTCCAATGAAAACAAAAAGAAGCTAATGTCCACTGCATCACACTACAAAAAAGAAATCTGTCAGGCAAAAAGAAATTCCTATAATGAACGTATTGCCAATTCTAACTCCAGTATGAAAGAATTATTCACAATCCTAAAAGAAATAGAGTCACCTATCTCCACACCCGATATGTGCATCAAAAACAAGAATTGGTGTTCAGAGATACAACAAGGACTTACTAATAAAATAAATACTCTTCAAACCAAAATAAAAAACAAGAAAGATTCCCTGAACCTACCTCAACAACCCATTCTCCCGCACCGATTACAAATATTGCTGATCCAAATAATACATTCTGCTTCACCAAAACGATGATCCCTGAAGTGAAAAAAAACATACTTTCTCTTAAACCGTCCAATTGTAAAGGAGATGTATGCCCAGCACACATCATAAAAGAGGCCCTTCATCTCCAAACTGATCAACACCTTTTTTGCATCGGGCACCTTCCCAGTCAATCTCAAACAATCTTCAGTTCTCCCTCTCTTGAAGAATCAAACTCTAGACCCACTTATCGCCACCAACTACCGCCCCATTACAACGGTACCATTTTTACTCAAAATTCGGGATAAAGTTGCATACCTGCAGATCCAAAAATACCTCCAACAGCACAAACTTCTAGGGGTCAGACAATCAGGATTCCGACCTCTACATGGGACGGAAAACGCACTGATAGATCTGAAGACTCAGATCGATGAGCTGAGAGATAAAGGGAAGACAGCATTACTACTGTTACTTGATCTCTCAGCTGCATTCAATCTGGTGGACCACAAGATCCTCTGTAGGCATCTTGACACAGCAGCTCATTTCTCCACAGGCGCTGTTAAGTGGATAGAATCATTCCTGAGCAACAGAACCATCAGAGTATTCTCACCCTCAGCAGCTGCTGATCCCACCTCAATCGTGTGCGGGGTCCCTCAGGGCTCCTGCGTGTCCCCCACGCTGTACAACATATTCGCCAAACCATTGTTTGGTGCCGGATCACGGGATTGGCGGAATGGTTAGTGCCCATTCCCCATTGGGCCCATTCGGGAATTTCTCATTCCCCATTTGGCCCAATGGGGAAAATTCACGCTATTACCACTGGCGGATTTCCCGCCGGCGGTAATAGCGGCGAAAATCGGCAAATGTGCTGCGGATTTCCCCCCAGCTCAGAACTGGGGGGAAATCAGCCAAGGCCATGATCTGGCCGACCCTTAAATGCGGCAATAATAGCGCTACTGCTGCATTCAAGGGTTACCGCCAGACTCGTGAGGAGGCCTATATGTCAGCCTTCTGGTTTGCTGAGCCACGTCTATAGGTGATAAAATCATATTCAGAAACGAAAAACAGACATCACAGTTCTCTCGCAATTAGACTACGACCAGACTGCAAGAATTAGAAGTTGTAGTGATCACCCAATTTGTGAGCAGGGCACCAAGAAGATAGTGGCCTTCATGGGTTTGATGATATTCTGGTGGTAAATCTGCCAGAACACCTCTAAAGTGAGTTACTGTTATCGCCACTTGTTCCAGCGGTATTACAGCCGGATCACAAAGGGTGGTATGGTCGTGTTAGTTCCCATTTATGCAGTCCATAGGACTCCATGGGGATTTTGGCAGAATTTCCGCCGGCAGTAAGCCCGTCGGCCATAATTCTGCCAATTTTGCTGATATTTGGCAGTAAGGAGGTAGAATGGAGATTTGTCCTCCACCTCCCTTAGGTGTCCCAACACCAGCATAGACATACATGTGCATTACAGTGCACGAAAGGCAGGTCCAGCCTGAGGATTACAGATTAATTTGACATCTTTTTTTATAGTGGAAGGGCCCATCCCCGTTGTACTACATTCAATACAAATAAATGAGACACACCCCAACTGGGAATAAGGCTAAGAGAACAGGTTGCGAGAGTTAGGTTCTTTTTATCGAGAATTGGCATCCAGAGAACTCTGCTGCCCGAGAGCGCTCTGGCAAACATTACACATGCATGACAATATAAAGTTAAACATTGTCATAGATGATCCAACTAACATAGGGTACTAGGCCAGTGCAGGATTGGATAGGCAGTATAGATACATAAAGTCCACTGGGCGTTGTTCCGTCCGGATTGGTTGTCCAGTTGGCGGGAGGATGAGCGTCACGAGGTCCATCTGCCTGTGTCCGGGCGGGATGAGGGTCAGGTCGCTGCGAGGCGGGGTGGCCACTAACTAAGTTACATAATATAACCTAATAAAACATGCACTAAATAAAAGTCATCACAACTCCTTTGAGCAGATCATTATAAACCTATACATTTCATTCGTGTATTTACATCATCACTTATTGGGACTTATATGGGGTACCAGGTTAAGGGTCTTGACCAGTATGATAACATTGATTGCACCATAGGTCTGGATTCGTCAAAGAGGCTGAGGCTGGTAGGCGTTTGTTAGTAGTGGGAGACAATATACTGTGACAGAGGTCTGATTTTAGCTAAAGGCATGCCGGGGTGGGCATCAAGGCGGGGTCACATATCTGGTACATCAAGAGAATACCTTGCAAGGACACAGGGTTACACTGGCAGCAATTTTCCACTAGCGAGGGTAAGGGGGCATGGGCAGGTTTGTGGACATGGATGAGCTACAGGGCCTCGCTCAAGCCAGTTCACACACGGGACAGTGATCTCAGAGGAAGAGCGAGATGTTACATTTGTTTTCATTGCAATTAGCTCCGGCTCGAGCGTGAGAATGGAGCTGCGAAGCGTTCAGACACAGTGAGAAAGGGTGGGGGCCTTGTGCGCGGTGTGCGCAGCGCTGCTGAGGGGAGGGAAGCCTTTTCATATTATCGCAGTGAGGCCTAGTCAAAAAGATGGAGTCGAGGGTGCACAAAATGGATGCCACATGTCCTGCGCAACAGCCCCATCTACGCAAATGCCAGCCGAGGCTGGTATTACATAAGGGCGATGGAGGCATTCCCCACCATTGGAGGCACATGGTCCAAGCTGTACTGAATGCATGGGGGCATGGGGGGACCCTAACGACCCCCGCAATCCCACACATTCCCCCCTTTCATTACATCTAAAGTAACAAACGATTAGCTCTTTTGTTCTCACTTCAATAATACTCAGCTTCAGATACCGCTTCGTCCCAAGAATTTGTACCTTTTATGGGTATCCATGCTCTACATACGCTTTTCAGGCTGTGGCCCGTTCTTGCATATTCATCTGGGGTGCATGTCATGTATATCCCTCCATGACCGTCCAGGTCCACCCACACTTCCTTGTACCATTGCAGCTCTCTTGGTTCTTTTATGGTGGTGTGGTGTAGGTTATCAACCCAGTCCCCATTCTGGCGGTATACAGCTGTCATGCGATACTTTGGTGGGTTAGGTTCTCCAGTTTGCATTTGTGCATCTATTATAGATGCTACCATGGCCTGTCGGCCCATTGTTACCATCATCATAGTTGAGTTAGGCATAGATTTTGCACAGCATCAGATACATAATTGGCACACACAGAAGAATAGCAGAATGAAGACGATGACAGGAACACAAATTTTCATCACGGCGTTGAACCAGGATAGTACCCAGCTGAACATGTTGTCAAAACAGTTGCTTGGTTCTATTCCTCCCTCTTTTGACATTCTCTCTCCCAGGTTATGTACTGCTGAGATCACGTGGGAGAGGGTCCCATTATCTGCATCTTCAGAGGGTACGAATGTACAGCATGTGCTCCCGATTTTTCGGCAAACACTTCCATCCATTGCTGTGAGAAGATCTAGGACGTACCGGTTCTGTATTGCCATTAGGTGTAAGGCACAAAGTTCCACCTTGATCACATTGAATCTCTCTTCAATTGGACAATTGGATCAACTCCTAGCGGATTATTTGTAACCAATTGGCGTTAGTTCGATCCTGGAGTCCTGGTGTTAAAAGGGAAGCAAAGAATGTCTCTGCAGAGTTGAAGAGTTCATACTTCAGCGGGATCTCAGCAAGAAGAGCAGATGATTTAGTGGAGATGTAGTTTGATGATCTCCTTTTGCGAGAGAGTCTGTCTTTTAGTTCACTTTCTGATAACAGGTCATACAAAGGAGGCTCTGTTACTGCTACTTGGGGTGCTTCCGATGTGCCAGCCGATTGCCCTGCTGCTGATATGCCAGCTGAACCTTCACCTCCTTGGATATGACTTTCTGGGATTACCATCTGAGCTGAATACAGAGTGACTATGGCGCGAGTACTTCTCCATGATGCCGGGAGATGCAGGTAGGCTTGTTTGCCGCAGACCCAGTACATGTCCATGAGTGCAGCTGTGCCTTTCTTCATGTCTGGAATTATAATTGTTTTGTTGCATTGCTTGTTGGTGCCTACTGGCACCTTCGCTTTTCCATGAAAACAAAGCTCATGTGGTATTTTTTTTTACATCTTGACCTAGGTGAGTTTTGCAATGTGCTAGGACCAGACAGGAGCACACGTTTCTTTGACCCATTGGAAGTTTTCTTCGGTGAGTCCTCTGAGTGCCTCAGCTTTGCACTCGATCGCTTCATCATGCCACTTGTTTTCCGTGAATCTTGTTCCTTTTATGACAAAGAATGGTTCTTTAATACAGATCACTCCTTCGCGCCTGCTTGTGCATGTTTTCTTGTTCTGCAGCAGCTCTATTGTAACTGTGTGTGCCTGGAAGGTGCCCCGAATTCTACATAATACACGATGAATTAAACACTGGGCGTCTGACAAGGGTACTTCTTGTGGTACTAGTATTTTGGGTATGTCTGATGCATGCGGTATGAGCGAGCAGACATAGCAGATCTCGTTTGTGGCTTGTTTTGCAGTGGTACTCATATCCAAGTACCATCTGTTTGATTGTTCGCGGTGGCGGGGATCTTGAATTACATCTAATCCTAGGCCATGGTAGATATCATATCTTTTCCCTCCCGCCCCCCTTTTCCATCTCCTCCCCCCCCTTCCTGGTTATTCATTAGTTTTACTTTTCGATAGTGTATAGGAAACACTCCTGCCCACGTTGTGTCATTAAGTTAATTCACAGTGTACCCAGCTGATAAATCTGGGGACACTTGGGTAGCAGCAACATGAAAGTGCATTATAGTTCCTTGCAAGGTATGTTCTCTGGTTGTCTGTGCATTAACCTGTATCATGTTAGGTTCATTTACCCAAAAGTAATCACCATCATATTGTTTTGTTTCATTGTCATTGCTTACGCTGATAGCAGCAAGTGGAAGAAGGGGGGCTGCTGCGGTACCATTAATGTGCAACGTAGTGAGGTTTGTATTGGCAGAGTAATCATTAGCAGAATAATTATCTCTCCACATTGTTTTTACCCCTGCCCATATAAGTACTGACCCTTCTCATATTAGCTGTGCCCCGCTCCCCCCTTTTTCATATCCTCCTCAATGAAAAACACGGTATCGTATCACGCTATAAAAAATACCATTATAGAAAACAATATTGCTGAATATTTTAGGCCACACTCAAAATTATAATATTTATTCATTCTATTAGCTACCCTATTGCTAACTAACATTGCGTTGGTATCCGTGAGTGCACTTCTTTCGGCCATTGTGTTACCTGGAGGGGCGGTATAAAATTGTTAAGTGACATGCAAACATTTCATTTCTCATAATTTTTTTTTTGTTATTCATTAATCTCTTTTTGTTGCTACGTTATGCTATCTGCGGTGTGCACACCTTGATACTATTTTTCTATATTTCTTTTGCATGGCATTGCTGTTATACTTATTTGTAATTAACATCATTTTATCTTAGTCTTAGGCATCATTCCTGTACACTGTTTTTTTCTTGTATTTGTAACGCTCACCTGATTCCCGCAGAGGCGCCGGTCTTGACTGGGTGAATGCCGTATCTTCAAAGGTGATGTGTAACACACGGTTGGCTCTTTGGGCTGGACCTCTGTGCACTGTATGTCTGACTCGAAGAGTAAGATGTCTTAGGTAAGTGAACGCCGAGCTCTCCATCTGCCTCGGGGCAGGGTGCCGTAACCAGTTTCTTTACTGGATAAGGGCAGGCCTCTTGACCTCAGAGGACTGCTGTCCGTCGTTAACTGCACGAACGGTAAGTTCTGGGCACTTCAAATGTCTTAAAAGTCTTTTGTAATGATATCTCTTGTTTTGCAGGGTTCCGGCTATGGCGGATGGCGGGCTGATGAGAGTTGAGGATCAAACCCGCGTGAGGAATAGAAGCGCCTGGAAGCACGTAAGTAAGCGCTTGTAGCCTGCTTCACGATGCGCACTAACTGTCCCTTTTATCTTGCAGGTACAAGTTCAGAGCTTTAGAGAAGCTGAAGGGTGCTGGAATACCCACTGGATTCGGCGTGGGAAGGAGTAATGGCACATGAGTAATAAAGTTGCCCAATGTCTTTAAACGCACCTTCTTTTGTCTTTCAGATGCGGGATGCAGCGCCGAAGGCCTCCGGAGCGTGCGAAGAGCTGGTAAGCTTTTGTCTTTCAGATGCCGGAATGCAGTGCGAAGACCTCCGGGGCATGCGAAGAGTAGGTAAGCCTTTGTCTTTCAGATGCCGGAATGCAGCGCGAGGCGTTGGTGACAGCCGATGGACCAGGTAAGAGATGCACTGCCACTGAAGACCGTAGTGCTAACCTGTTCTTTCTTTGTCTTTACAGGTGCTGCTGAAGACTGGATTCCAGGATGGTAAGCCTTTGTTCCCTTAGGCCCAGGATCAGAAGCAGAAGACACGATGAGCGTTCTGCTGCAGAGAATGCAGAATAACGCAAAGCAAGATTCATCCATCGGGTGTGGTTTAAATAGCCCCCTGTAGTGCTTAGGTGTCTCCTTTCACAGCCACGCCTAGGTAAGAAAAGAGTTCCTGCTTTCCAGAAGAGTTCCAGTGTTCTGAACCTAGGGAGTGGCTCCTGCCCCACCCAACAGGAAAAGTAGTCCCAAACAGAAGAGGATCAGGGGTTCAACTGGCAGGTAAGTAAGCAGCATGGTCTGCTGCAGGTAAGTCCACCCAAGCATTATGAGCCCGGCGCTTCCAGCGCTGGAACTGGGCATCTTTATGAGCCTGGTGCCACTGGCGCCAGGACAGGGTCCAAAAGGTCCCAACTGGGACTAGCTGGCACTCGGAACCGGGGTTATGGGTCTGCTTCAAAGGGAGTCGGACAAGTCCTGATCTTTTGGAAGCAGAGATCATGACAGCACCCCCCCTCAAGGCCCCTCCCAAACCGGGCTTCTCCGGGGGTTTGGGCTTGTTAAGAAATGTTCGATGAAATCTTTTGATTAGACGAGGCGCGTGGACATATTCTGCAGGTTCCCAGGATCTTTCTTGGGGACCGTAGCCTTTCCAGTCAATCAGGTAAAATAGTTTAGATTTGGAGATCTTGGAATCCAGGATGCTTTTGACTTCAAACTCGAGTTCTCCATCAACTAGAATAGGTTTTGGAGATGTAGTTAGTCGGGTTTGAGGTTGCACTGGTTTTAATAGAGAGATGTGGAAGACCGGATGTATCTTCATGTGAGGGGGCAAGTCCAACTTGACCGCTACTAGATTTACTATGGTAGTGATGGAATAGGGACCAAGGTATCTTGGGTTGAATGTGCGTGGTCCTTTTAGAGGTAGATATTTGGTGGATAACCAGACTTGATCTCCTACTTGATATTGGGGGGCTTCCTTCCGATGTTGGTCTGCTCCTTTCTTGTATTGTTCTTTAGCCCTTTGAAGGTGAGAAACGGCTTCCTTAAAGGCTTGGGTGATTGTAGAATGCAGGTGGTCTACTGCTGGTGTTCCAAGATCTTGGAGTGGATCCAACTCCGAGGTTCGAGGGTGACTACCGTATAAAAGAAAAAACGGGGTCTTCCCAGTTCCTGAGTGGACAGAGTTATTGTAGGCATATTCGGCTATCCAAAGGATATCTTTCCATGTTTTTTCAGTTTGTTGTAGCATGCAGCGCAAATACTGTTCCAGAGTCTGATTGGTCCTCTCGGTTTGTCCGTCGGTTTGAGGGTGGTGGCTGGTCGAAAGTCTCACATCAATTTGAGCCAACCGACAGCAACTTCGCCAAAAATGAGAAATAAATTGACTACCTCGATCCGAAATTAGAACTGAAGGAAAACCGTGCAGTCGGACGATGTTTTCGAGAAATTCTCAGGCCAGAGTTGCTGCTGTTGGTAAGCCTTTGAGTGGAATGAAATGCGCCATCTTGGAGAATAGGTCCACGATTACTAGGATCGTATTGTATCCGGAGCATGGAGGTAGATCGGTGATGAAGTCCATAGAAAGCGTATGCCAAGGGCGAGGCGGGATGTCAATAGGGCGTAAGAGGGCGGCTGGTTTTTCCTTTTGACTCTTGTTTTGGGCGCATACTCCACAGGACATTATAAAGTCTCTGATATCTTTTTTCCAAGACGGCCACCAGAAGTAGCGCTTGATCTTTTCCGAGGTCTTGGTCATACCGGGATGTCCTTCCATTAAAGAATCGTGATAACAAGAGATTACCTTTTTCTGTAAATCTGTGCTGGGCAGGTATAACCGTTCTTGGCAATATAATAGGTTGTCCTTCACCGTAAAGTCCTTTCCCTGCAGATGCCAATTCTGTATGTCTGCTGGAGTTACCAGTAGCCTGGCTTTATCCTTATCTTCCTCTATGGATTGTGTGGCGATTACACCTAGAATTCTTTGTTCGGGAATGATAGGTACAGGTTTAGGATTGATCAAATGTTCTTCCACTCCCATCCGAGAAAGGGCATCAGCTTTACCGTTTTTTGTACCAGGTCGATAGGTAATTATGAAGTCAAACTCGGCAAAGAATAGTGCCCAACGGAGTTGCCTAGAGGATTGAGCTTTCGCGGTTTTCAAATATTGCAGGTTTCGGTGATCTGTAATCACAGTAACGGTGTGTCGGGCCCCCAGAAGATAATGCCGCCAAGCCTTAAAGGCGGACTTGATAGCTAGAAGTTCCTTATTAGTAATAGTGTAATTGATTTCAGGAGGCGAGAATTTGCGGGACCAAAATGCCACGGGATGCAACTGATTGGTTACTGGGTCCTTTTGTGATAGAACTGCCCCCATGGCAAGGCTCGAAGCATCAGTTTCAACGATGTAGGGGAGTTCTGGGCGAGGATGTTTTAAGATCGGTGCAGAGATAAATCTAGTCTTCAAATTCTGGAAAGCTTGTTCCGCCTCGGTAGACCATTCAAAACGTTTGTTTTTCTTTAACAAGGCGGTGATGGGCTGGACTATTCGAGAGAATTCGGGGATAAACCTGCGGTAAAAGTTAGCGAAGCCTAACATGCTTTGAACACCTTTTACGGAGGATGGCGATGGCCATTTGAGAATTGCATCGACCTTCTTTGAATCCATACGCACTCCGCTAGGTGATAATATGAATCCCAAGAATTCAACTTCAGTCACGTTGAAAACACATTTTTCCAACTTAGCGAAAAGTTTGTGTTGACGCAATCTCTCGAGGACCATTTTCACGTATTTCCGATGTTCAGTTTCCGATGAAGAATAAACGAGGATGTCGTCAATGTAAACAACAACACACACATCTATGAGCTCTCTGAGGACATCGTTCATAAAATATTGAAAGGCGGCCGGGGTATTGCAAAGTCCGAAGGGCATGACCTGATATTCAAATAGCCCATACTTGGTGCGGAAGGCCGTCTTCCATTCATCGCCCTCTTTTACTCGTACCAAGTGGTAGGCTCCTCTAAGATCCAGCTTTGTATATATGCATGCTTTTCTGACTTGGTCCAGGAGTTCAGGGATCAAAGGTAACGGATATCTATTCTTAACGGTGATCTGGTTCAGGGCACGATAATCTATACAAGTTCTAAGGTCCCCTTCTTTTTTTGGAACGAAGAACAAAGCTGAGGAAGCAGGGGACTTGGAAGGACGAATAAACCCATTTGCTAGGTATTGATCCAGGTATTGTCGGAGGTGAAGATTCTCAGGCTCGGTGAGGGCATAAATTCTACTACAAGGAGGAGTAGATCCAGGTATCAGGTCTATCTGGCAGTCATAAGACCTATGAGGAGGTAGAGAGTTAGCCTGATCCTTCCGGAAAACATCTTGGAATTCTAGGTATTCAGGAGGTAACTGAGGAGCCTCCGAGGAAATTGCTGCCAGTGCAACACCAGGTCGAGGGTGACAATTAGAGACACATTCTGGAAACTGAACCGTTCTTGCTCGCCAATCGATCTGAGGATTATGCTTCTCTAACCAAGGAATTCCTAGAATAATCTGGAACTGAGGGGCCTTGATCACATCGAACACGATCTTCTCATGGTGTCCATCTTGACTTACTAGCGTCACTTCTTGGGTGGTATGCGTTACTGGTCCGGAGGCTATCTCCGTACCATCCACCGTAGTAATGACGTCCTTTACAGCCTTTGGACAAAGAGTCAGATTCATCCTCAAAACCATTTCATGATCCACATAATTGCCGATGGCACCGCTGTCGACGTAAGCTTCAATCGCATGTAATCGATCCGGATGTTCAGGGCTAATGAGGACCATAGGTATCACGAAATGCGAGGTCACGGAACTGGTTTTAACGCTCGGCAAGAGGACCTCTATTCTTGTCGGGCGAGGTCGTTTCCCTGCTCAGAGTTTGTGACCCTGGTAACTGCAGCTCCTACTGCCTTCTTGGCTGGTTTCACCGGACAGTCTCGAAGAAAGTGCCCCGAGTTTCCGCAATAGAGGCATAATTGCAGCTGTTTTCTCCTTTCCCGCTCCTTTTGTGTTAGTGGTCCTTTCAGGCCCCCTATTTGCATGGGTTCCCCGGAGTCTACTCCTTTGGTAGGAGTTGGTGGTTTGGAAAATACTCGAGCATCAAAGTTGGAACGATCGGCCTTCCTGTTCTGCAGTCTGTGGTCAATTTGAACGACTAAGTCAATATAGTACGAACAGTCTTGCGGGGGATTCACTATTTGGGCTAACACATCTTTGAGCTCTCCACGTAGACCTCTATAAAACAGCGTAATCCTTTTGTCCTCAGGCCATCGAGTTTCCACTATCAGTCTGTTGAAAGACGCAATATAAGCCAAAAGGTCTTGATTACCCTGTCGCAATGAAAGGAGCTCATTGTCCAAGGCCTGCCCCTGTGAATGTCTTGCAAACAGTTTTTCCATACTGAGCTGAAAAGCTTGAAAATCATGGAGAACCGGATCATCTTGATTAACTAGAGGGATCGACCAGTCTGCCGCATTGCCACTAAGGTACGAAAGCACGAAAGCTACCTTAGCTTGATCAGTTGGAAAGGCTGCTGGCCGGCATAAGAAGTGCAACCGGCACTGATTAATAAATACTGCAAACCTCTTTGGGTCACCAGAAAATCGTTCGGGCGGAGACAGAGGTACATTCCCAGGTAGGTTGATCTGCACTGGGTTCGTAGAGGATGTTGAAGGAAGATTTGCCCCTGATGCGGGTAACGGAGTTTGTCCGGCTTGTGACTGTAGCAATTGTCTAGCGAGATCGTCTGTTCGCTCCTTGGAAATAATCAGTTCCCTTCTTAGAGCATTTGTTTCCTGACAGGCTGCATGCACTTCTGCTCTTAGTTCCCCCAGTAACTGGGCTAGCTGGTTGGTATCCGAGGTTTCCATAGCGCCTGGGTGGGAGTTTTGCGATAGGCTTTGCGTTCTGTAACGCTCACCTGATTCCCGCAGAGGCGCCGGTCTTGACTGGGTGAATGCGGTATCTTCAAAGGTGATGTGTAACATACGGTTGGCTCTTTGGGCTGGACCTCTGTGCACTGTATGTCTGACTCGAAGAGTAAGATGTCTTAGGTAAGTGAACGCCGAGCTCTCCATCTGCCTCGGGGCAGGGCGCCGTAACCAGTTTCTTCACTGGATAAGGGCAGGCCTCTTGACCTCAGAGGACTGCTGTCCGTCGTTAACTGCACGAACGGTAAGTTCTGGGCACTTCAAATGTCTTAAAAGTCTTTTGTAATGATATCTCTTGTTTTGCAGGGTTCCGGCGATGGCGGATGGCGGGCTGATGAGAGTTGAGGATCGAACCCGCGTGAGGAATAGAAGCGCCTGGAAGCACGTAAGTAAGCGCTTGTAGCCTGCTTCACGATGCGCACTAACTGTCCCTTTTATCTTGCAGGTACAAGTTCGGAGCTTTAGAGAAGCTGAAAGGTGCTGGAATACCCACTGGATTCGGCGTGGGAAGGAGTAATGGCACGTGAGTAATAAAGTTGCCCAATGTCTTTAAACGCACCTTCTTTTGTCTTTCAGATGCGGGATGCAGCGCCGAAGACCTCCGGAGCGTGCGAAGAGCTGGTAAGCTTTTGTCTTTCAGATGCCGGAATGCAGTGCGAAGACCTCCGGAGCATGCGAAGAGTAGGTAAGCCTTTGTCTTTCAGATGCCGGAATGCAGCGCGAGGCGTTGGTGACAGCCGATGGACCAGGTAAGAGATGCACTGCCACTGAAGACCGTAGTGCTAACCTGTTCTTTCTTTGTCTTTACAGGTGCTGCTGAAGACTGGATTCCAGGATGGTAAGCCTTTGTTCCCTTAGGCCCAGGATCAGAAGCAGAAGACACGATGAGCGTTCTGCTGCAGAGAATGCAGAATAACGCAAAGCAAGATTCATCCATCGGGTGTGGTTTAAATAGCCTCCTGTAGTGCTTAGGTGTCTCCTTCCACAGCCATGCCTAGGTAAGAAAAGAGTTCCTGCTTTCCAGAAGAGTTCCAGTGTTCTGAACCTAGGGAGTGGCTCCTGCCCCACCCAACAGGAAAAGTAGTCCCAAACAGAAGAGGATCAGGGGTTCAACTGGCAGGTAAGTAAGCAGCATGGTCTGCTGCAGGTAAGTCCACCCAAGCATTATGAGCCCGGCGCTTCCAGCGCTGGGACTGGGCATCTTTATGAGCCTGGTGCCACTGGCGCCAGGACAAGGTCCAAAAGGTCCCAATTGGGACTAGCTGGCACTCGGAACCGGGGTTATGGGTCTGCTTCAAAGGGAGTCGGACAAGTCCTGATCTTTTGGAAGCAGAGATCATGACAGTATTCTTCATTAAGTTTAGTAAAGAAATGGAGAGATAGAAGATGAACATAGATACGAAACAGAGGGAGAGAGATAGATTCATACATACATTCTGTATTCTATTTTTCGTTACTTCTGGTCTTGTTATTTTGTACTGTTCCCATGATCACTTTTCCTGCCCACTTGCTTCTTCACTGCTGGTTGTTCGCTCACATTGAGGGATTCCACTATTGCGTGCTCTTCTCACATCTGGAAGATGCATCCAATATTTCAATCCTTTCACTTTTACCGCCATGGGTGTGCAATAAATCACCTCATACGGACCATGGAATCTTGGAGAGTTCAACCTCCGAACAAAAGTTCGCACATACACATTTTCTCCTGGCATCAACGGTCCTTCTGGACTGTCTTGTGCTGGCATTGCTGTATCTGTTGCAACATTTTCTGTAAAGGGTGGTGCAATTTGTCGTGCTATGCTACGCATTGCGCATGTCAACTGTGTAAGGTATTCCTTAAATTCTTCCCCCAGCACTGTGGCAGCCCTGTGCGCATCTGATGCTTTCCTTACTGGGGAGAGTGGCGTATGGATACACCTGCCCGTCACTATTTTGTACGGGCTCAAATGATGGTCCTTGTTTGGCTGCGTTCTGAGTTGGAACAGTGCTAGGGGCAGGCAATGCACCCAATTATTTTTGAGTGTGTTGCACAACTTTGACAATTTACTTTTGAGCAGCTGGTTGATTTTTTCCACTACTCTGTTAGACATCGGGTGATAAATCGAACACAGTTTATGCTTAACCCCTAGTAATGATGTTACTTCCTTAAAGGGGTCATCACAAAGTGTGTGCCATTGTCTGATCTGATAACATTGCAAATTCCCCACCTTGAGAACACTTTCCTTACCAAAAACATTGCTGCGCATTTTTCATCCGGGTGGGGGCATGGTCCAGCTTCCACCCACCTGGAGAAGGGGCATACTACCACAATCAAGTATCTTGCTCCATGATACCTCTCCCCCATGTCCACATAGTCAATGTGAAGCTCTCTGAATGGTCCCACTGTGCGTGGAAATGTTCCTCGCAGTGTTCTTAGTGTCATTCCTGAACTGTATGTCTGATATGTGGTACACTCTATGGTAAATTTTGACAAATGTTCCTGGAGGTTCGGAACAAACCAATGCTTTTGTATGTGTGCTGCAATATGTTGCTTACTTACATGTGTCAGGAAATGCAGCTGCTGAAACGCTACTTCCAACAATTCCACTGGCATTACTACTTTTCCAGTTAGTTCCTGTCTCTATATTAAATTTGTTGGCGACTGCTTGCACGCTCTTTTGACCCACAACTCTTCCTCTTCTACCGGTGCTCTCCTTTGCATTTCTATTATTTGTGTTAACAGTATATTGCTGTACCCCTCTCTAATGTATCTGTACTGGTAGTTTTGACAATACATTCAATGGTTGTGGACGCATTGAAATATGCAGCATTTATTTATTTATTTATTTATTTATAAAGCGCTGAAAGCCCGCGGGCATCAGAGCGCTAATAAAGAGACAGGACAACAAGTAGTGAGAACAGGACACAAGTGAATTGGCCGATTTCCTCAGGAGAGATTAACCTGTTTCGCGAATTTAGTTGTAAAGAAATGTTTTCAATTTTTTTCGGAAGGAAATGTAGTTGGACTTGAGCTTCAGTGTGATGGGTATTTCGTTCCATTTTTTTATACTTAGAGTCGGAAAGGCTTTTCCAAGTCCGTGCTGTTTTTTAGTTGTGGAGGTTTGTAGTTGTCCTGTATTAGAGGATCTGAGTCGCCTAGTAGGGGTATACCAATTGAAATGTTTTTTGAGGTAAGCTGGTGCATTGCCGTATAAGCAGCGGTGAACCATAGTAAGAGATTTAAACATGATTCTTTCTTTCATGGCCAACCAATGGAGGGCCTTTTTTCGCCAGTGATGTGTTCCCTCCAAGTTTTTCCCGTGATGGTCCTGATGGCGTTATTTTGAATCACCTGACATTTCTTCAAGCAGTTGCTATTTGCTCCTAATAGTAGGGCATTACCATAATCCAATCTGTATAGTATTGTAGCCCTAGCGATAGCCGTGCTATTCTTTTGGTCTAACAAAGGTCTAATTTTTCTTAGTAGTATCTGGTGGTATTGACAGTTTTTCTTTAAGTAAGCTTTGTGTGTTTCAGAACCTAATGAGGCTTGAAGATATACACCTAAGGTCTTCACTTTTTCTGAGATTGGTATTTGGGTGTTTTTAATGAAGAATGAAGAGTAGAGTCGGCTCAGTTTTCTTCTGGCCTGTGTGGAACCGAATATCACGAGCTCGGTTTTAGAGCCGTTTAAGCACATCCAATTTGCTTTCATCCAGCATTCTATGATGTTGTATAATGATCTGAGCATGTCACTATCCTTGTCGTAGTCCCCACTAAGTTCTAAGACCAGCTGGGTGTCATCAGCAAAGTTCGTGAAAAATATGCCCATTTGGGAGAGCATGGTGCAAAGGCAGTGCATGAGATTGAAAAGGAGTGGGGAGAAACTGGCTCCTTGTGGGACGCCACAGTCCACCGGTTTGGTTTTAGATGTTTTATTTCCCCAGACAATCCTCGATTGCCTATTTTGAGCTATCCATTCAATAGCCCCTGAAGAGCAGTTTCCTGATTTTTTCAGGGCTTCTCGGAGTTTTGTGTGGTCCAGCAAATCAAATGCTGCCGAGAGGTCCAACAATATCAGTAGGCCTGATTTGCCTTTATCTAATATAGATAGCATTTCTGTCTGGAGATCTAACAGAGCCGATTCTGTACTATGACTGGATCTAAATCCGGACTGCTGTGGATGTAATAAGTTATTTTTGTCCACATAGCTTTGTAGTTGTTCTGTGGCCACTTTGTCCAAGATTTTCGACAGAAAATTGCAGTTGGTTATAGGTCTAAGGTTGGCTGGGACTTGTTGGTTGAGGTCTGGTTTCTTGGGTAATGGGGTGACCGTGACTGTTTTGATGATGTTAGGTACTGTTAAATCCCTAAAAGAAGCGTTGACCATTCTACTAAAGAAAGGGGCGAAAATAGCTATATTGTCCAGGATAAATTTTGGAGATATTACATTTTCCAGACATGATGTGCATCTCATGCTGGAGAGTACTTTTTCCATTTCTTCAAGAGTAATGGACCTGAATTGAAATTTGGAGTGTTCACATTTGGTCTTATTCTTTAAAAGATTGGTGTCAAATGAGGTATTTGTAGTCTGACAATTTATGATGTTTTCTCTAGCTTTGACGATTTTATTGTGAAATGCGGTTTGGACTTTCTCGCAATCCATGTCAATTGGTTGGAATGGTGGAGTAAGAGTGGTAGGTTTGTCTAAAGATTTTAGAATCTGGAATAGCTTTCCAGTGGAATTTGCCGCAGTACTAATGATGTTATTATAGTGATTTTTCTTCAAATCTATAATTTTAGATTTGTAGATGCGGTCTGCATTCTTCCAATTTGTTTTATTGGTTTCTGAAGGTTCTTTAAGCCATTTCCTCTCAAGGTTCCTTTTGTCCTTCTTGAGTTTAACAGCTTCTGCATTAAACCATTTTTGGTGGCTAGAGTTGGGTCAGACTTTCTTGTTTTTAAGTGGGGTGTGAAGGTCTAGTAATTTTGTCATGCCTTGATTGTATATGGCTATTAAATGTTCACAAGGGTGTTCGTCCTTGTTGTTATTCATAATTTCCAGCATTTCTTCGGAGAGCATGCTAATCGTAATTTTCTTTAAATTCCGATCAAAAACTGATTTCGGTATGTTAGATGGTTTTTCCTTTTTAAAGTTTAGAGTCAGGGAGATTTCAATTTTGAAGTGATCTGACCAGATACATGGATGGGTGCCAAGCACAGTTACATTAGAACTGTTTGTGACAATCCAGTCCAGCTGGTTCCCTGTAATAGCCGTGGGGCCTTTGTTGATGATGGTAAAGTCAATATTATGCAGGTCCTCTTCTAGAGCTTGTTGGTCGTGTTGATTTCCTCTCCATCTATTTATGTCGCCCATCAATATAGTTTCTGTATTGATGGATTTGAGATTGTTTAGAATATTCACAATTTCATCATTAAAATCTGATGTTAAAGATGGAGGTCTGTATAAGGTTATAATGTTTATACAGTTATTTTGGGTGGGGGGCAGTTTGAGGTGAATAATTTCACATCCTGAGCACTGAATCGGGGTGGTAAAAAGCTTAATAGAGTTTCTTGCGATAATCACCACTCCTCCGCCCTTTCCGATATCTCTATTTTTAATAGAGTATCTTTTGCTACTGCTTCTGCTGCCCCGTTTCCCAATGAGATCACGTCCGTGTTGTTGGTATGGGCCTGGCATTTCACCACTGCCACTACTGATGGTTCTGCTAACGCTTTTATTAGTTCATTTAGTATTGCTGCATGTTGTACTGGCTACCCATCTGCCCTTCGGAACCCTCTTCGTCGCCATTGTGACAACTCTGAGTGTACCGTTGTAGTGGCATATGCTGAATCTGAATATATCGTCACTGTGCACCCTTTAGCAGTGCGCAATGCTTCAATTTGTGCGGAATAATGAGAAGGGAGGCGTTTTTGTATAATTATTTCATATCCTTCTTCTTCCATTCTTACAACTTCCACTCCCACGTGTTTTTCCCCTGTTTCACTATCTCTTGACACTGAACCATATATGAAGTATATTTCTCCTTCTTGTAGTGCGTTGTCACTTGCTTTAGGGATGTCGTCCTCCTCTCCCTCATATGTAGCACAGTCATGTTCCTGCATGTCTTCTACAGTTCATAGT